>NC_140989.1:11527580-11667751 GCF_052327205.1 Somniosus microcephalus
CTGAATGTTCAGTGATGGTGGTGGGTAGCACTGTGAGTGAGGGTCCTGATACTGAATGTTCAGTTGTGGCGGTGGGTAGCACTGTGAGTGAGGGTCCCGATACTGAATGTTCAGTGTGGGGTGGTGAGCACTGTGAGTGAGGGGTCCTGATACTGAATGTTCAGTGTGGGGTGGTAGCACTGTGAGTGAGGGTCCTGATACTGAATGTTCCTTGTGGGGAGGTAGCACTGTGAGTGAGGGTCCCGATACGAATGTTCAGTGTGGGGTGGTAGCACTGTGAGTGAGGGTCCCGATACTGAATGTTCAGTGTGGGGTGGTAGCACTGTGAGTGAGGGTCCTGATACTGAATGTTCAGTGTGGGGTGGTAGCACTGTGAGTGAGGGTCCTGATACTGAATGTTCAGTGTGGGGTGGTAGCACTGTGAGTGAGGGTCCTGATACTGAATGTTCAGTGTGGGGTGGTAGCACTGTGAGTGAGGGTCCTGATACTGAATGTTCAGTGTGGGGTGGTAGCACTGTGAGTGAGGGTCCCGATACTGAATGTTCAGTGTGGGGTGGTAGCACTGTGAGTGAGGGTCCCGATACTGAATGTTCAGTGTGGGGTGGTAGCACTGTGAGTGAGGGTCCGATACTGAATGTTCAGTGTGGGGTGGTAGCACTGTGAGTGAGGGTCCTGATACTGAATGTTCAGTGTGGGGTGGTAGCACTGTGAGTGAGGGTCCTGATACTGAATGTTCAGTGTGGGGTGGTAGCACTGTGAGTGAGGGTCCGATACTGAATGTTCAGTGTGGGGTGGTAGCACTGTGAGTGAGGGTCCTGATACTGAATGTTCAGTGTGGGGTGGTAGCACTGTGAGTGAGGGTCCTGATACTGAATGTTCAGTGTGGGGTGGTAGCACTGTGAGTGAGGGTCCTGATACTGAATGTTCAGTGTGGGGTGGTAGCACTGTGAGTGAGGGTCCTGATACTGAATGTTCAGTGTGGGGTGGTAGCACTGTGAGTGAGGGTCCCGATACTGAATGTTCAGTGTGGGGTGGTAGCACTGTGAGTGAGGGTCCCGATACTGAATGTTCAGTGTGGGGTGGTAGCACTGTGAGTGAGGGTCCTGATACTGAATGTTCAGTGTGGGGTGGTAGCACTGTGAGTGAGGGTCCTGATACTGAATGTTCAGTGTGGGGTGGTAGCACTGTGAGTGAGGGTCCCGATACTGAATGTTCAGTGTGGGGTGGTAGCACTGTGAGTGAGGGTCCCGATACTGAATGTTCAGTGTGGGGTGGTAGCACTGTGAGTGAGGGTCCCGATACTGAATGTTCAGTGTCGGGGTGGTAGCACTGTGAGTGAGGGTCCTGATACTGAATGTTCAGTGTGGGGTGGTAGCACTGTGAGTGAGGGTCCTGATACTGAATGTTCAGTGTGGGGTGGTAGCACTGTGAGTGAGGGTCCCGATACTGAATGTTCAGTGTGGGGTGGTAGCACTGTGAGTGAGGGTCCTGATACTGAATGTTCAGTGTGGGGTGGTAGCACTGTGAGTGAGGGTCCAGATACTGAATGTTCAGTGTGGGGTGGTAGCACTGTGAGTGAGGGTCCCGATACTGAATGTTCAGTGTGGGGTGGTAGCACTGTGAGTGAGGGTCCTGATACTGAATGTTCAGTGTGTGGTGGTAGCACTGTGAGTGAGGGTCCTGATACTGAATGTTCAGTGTGGGGTCGGTAGCACTGTGAGTGAGGGTCCTGATACTGAATGTTCAGTGTGGGGTGGTAGCACTGTGAGTGAGGGTCCCGATACTGAATGTTCCGTGTGGGGTCGGTAGCACTGTGAGTGAGGGTCCTGATACTGAATGTTCAGTGTGGGGTGGTAGCACTGTGAGTGAGGGTCCCGATACTGAATGTTCCGTGTGGGGTGGTAGCACTGTGAGTGAGGGTCCTGATACTGAATGTTCAGTGTGGGTGTGGTAGCACTGTGAGTGAGGGTCCCGATACTGAATGTTCCGTGTGGGGTGGTAGCACTGTGAGTGAGGGTCCTGATACTGAATGTTCAGTGTGGGGTGGTAGCACTGTGAGTGAGGGTCCCGATACTGTATGTTCAGTGTGGGGTGGTAGCACTGTGAGTGAGGGTCCTGATACTGAATGTTCAGTGTGGGGTGGTAGCACTGTGAGTGAGGGTCCTGATACTGTATGTTCAGTGTGGGGTGGTAGCACTGTGAGTGAGGGTCCCGATACTGTATGTTCAGTGTGGGGTGGTAGCACTGTGAGTGAGGGTCCCGATACTGAATGTTCAGTGTGGGGTGGTAGCACTGTGAGTGAGGGTCCTGATACTGAATGTTCAGTGTGGGGTGGTAGCACTGTGAGTGAGGGTCCTGATACTGAATGTTCAGTGTGGGGTGGTAGCACTGTGAGTGAGGGTCCCGATACTGAATGTTCAGTGTGGGGTGGTAGCACTGTGAGTGAGGGTCCTGATACTGAATGTTCAGTGTGGGGTGGTAGCACTGTGAGTGAGGGTCCTGATACTGAATGTTCAGTGTGGGGTTGGTAGCACTGTGAGTGAGGGTCCTGATACTGAATGTTCAGTGTGGGGTGGTAGCACTGTGAGTGAGGGTCCCGATACTGAATGTTCAGTGTGGGGTGGTAGCACTGTGAGTGAGGGTCCTGATACTGAATGTTCAGTGTGGGGTGGTAGCACTGTGAGTGAGGGTCCCGATACTGAATGTTCCGTGTGGGGTGGTAGCACCGTGAGTGAGGGTCCCGATACTGAATGTTCAGTGTGGGGTGGTAGCACTGTGAGTGAGGGTCCCGATACTGAATGTTCAGTGTGGGGTGGTAGCACTGTGAGTGAGGGTCCTGATACTGAATGTTCAGTGTGGGGTGGTAGCACTGTGAGTGAGGGTCCTGAAACTGAATGTTCCGTGTGGGGTGGGAGCACCGTGAGTGAGGGTCCCGATACTGAATGTTCAGTGTGGGGTGGTAGCACTGTGAGTGAGGGTCCTGATACTGAATGTTCAGTGTGGGGTGGTAGCACTGTGAGTGAGGGTCCTGATACTGAATGTTCAGTGTGGGGTGGTAGCACTGTGAGTGAGGGTCCCTGATACTGAATGTTCAGTGTGGGGTGGTAGCACTGTGAGTGAGGGTCCTGATACTGAATGTTCAGTGTGGGGTGGGAGCACTGTGAGTGAGGGTCCTGATACTGAATGTTCAGTGTGGGGTGGTAGCACTGTGAGTGAGGGTCCTGATACTGAATGTTCAGTGTGGGGTGGTAGCACTGTGAGTGAGGGTCCCGATACTGAATGTTCAGTGTGGGGAGGTAGCACTGTGAGTGAGGGTCCCGATACTGAATGTTCGGTGTGGGGTGGTAGCACTGTGAGTGAGGGTCCTGATACTGAATGTTCGGTGTGGGGTGGTAGCACTGTGAGTGAGGATCCTGATACTGAATGTTCAGTGTGGGGAGGTAGCACTGTGAGTGAGGGTCCCGATACTGAATGTTCGGTGTGGGGTGGTAGCACTGTGAGTGAGGGTCCCGATACTGAATGTTCAGTGTGGGGAGGTAGCACTGTGAGTGAGGGTCCTGATACTGAATGTTCAGTGTGGGGTGGTAGCACTGTGAGTGAGGGTCCTGATACTGAATGTTCGGTGTGGGGTGGTAGCACTGTGAGTGAGGATCCTGATACTGAATGTTCGGTGTGGGGTGGTAGCACTGTGAGTGAGGGTCCTGATACTGAATGTTCAGTGTGGGGTGGTAGCACTGTGAGTGAGGGTCCTGATACTGAATGTTCAGTGTGGGGAGGTAGCACTGTGAGTGAGGGTCCCGATACTGAATGTTCAGTGTGGGGTGGTTGCACTGTGAGTGAGGGTCCCGATACTGAATGTTCAGTGTGGGGTGGGAGCACTGTGAGTGAGGGTCCCGATACTGAATGTTCAGTGTGGGGTGGTTGCACTGTGAGTGAGGGTCCTGATACTGAATGTTCAGTGTGGGGTGGTAGCACTGTGAGTGAGGGTCCTGATACTGAATGTTCAGTGTGGGGTGGTAGCACTGTGAGTGAGGGTCCTGATACTGAATGTTCAGTGTGGGGTGGTAGCACTGTGAGTGAGGGTCCTGATACTGAATGTTCAGTGTGGGGTGGGAGCACTGTGAGTGAGGGTCCTGATACTGAATGCTCAGTGTGGGGTGGTAGCACTGTGAGTGAGGGTCCCGATACTGAATGTTCAATGTGGGGTGGTAGCACTGTGAGTGAGGGTCCTGATACTGAATGCTCAGTGTGGGGTGGTAGCACTGTGAGTGAGGGTCCTGATACTGAATGTTCAGTGTGGGGTGGGAGCACTGTGAGTGAGGGTCCTGATACTGAATGCTCAGTGTGGGGTGGTAGCACTGTGAGTGAGGGTCCTGATACTGAATGTTCAGTGTGGGGTGGGAGCACTGTGAGTGAGGGTCCTGATACTGAATGTTCAGTGTGGGGTGGTAGCACTGTGAGTGAGGGTCCCGATACTGAATGTTCAGTGTGGGGTGGTAGCACTGTGAGTGAGGGTCCTGATACTGAATGTTCAGTGTGGGGTGGTAGCACTGTGAGTGAGGGTCCTGATACTGAATGTTCAGTGTGGGGTGGTAGCACTGTGAGTGAGGGTCCTGATACTGAATGTTCAGTGTGGGGTGGTAGCACTGTGAGTGAGGGTCCTGATGCTGAATGTTCGGTGTGGGGTGGTAGCACTGCGAGTGAGGGTCCAGATACTGAATGTTCAGTGTGGGGTGGTAGCACTGTGAGTGAGGGTCCTGATGCTGAATGTTCAGTGTGGGGTGGTAGCACTGTGAGTGAGGGTCCCGATACTGAATGTTCAGTGTGGGGGTGGTAGCACTGTGAGTGAGGGTCCTGATACTGAATGTTCAGTGTGGGGTGGTAGCACTGTGAGTGAGGGTCCCGATACTGAATGTTCGGTGTGGGGTGGTAGCACTGTGAGTGAGGGTCCTGATACTGAATGTTCAGTGTGGGGTGGTAGCACTGTGAGTGAGGGTCCCGATACTGAATGTTCAGTGTGGGGCGGTAGCACTGTGAGTGAGGGTCCTGATACTGAATGTTCAGCGTCGGGTGGTAGCACTGTGAGTGAGGGTCCCGATACTGAATGTTCAGTGTGGGGTGGTAGCACTGTGAGTGAGGGTCCCGATTCTGAATGTTCAGCGTCGGGTGGAAGCACTGTGAGTGAGGGTCCCGATACTGAATGTTACGTGTGGGGTGGGAGCACCGTGAGTGAGGGTCCTGATACTGAATGTTCAGTGTGGGGTGGTAGCACTGTGAGTGAGGGTCCTGATACTGAATGTTCAGTGTGGGGTGGTAGCACTGTGAGTGAGGGTCCTGATACTGAATGTTCAGTGTGGGGTGGTAGCACTGTGAGTGAGGGTCCTGATACTGAATGTTCAGTGTGGGGTGGTAGCACTGTGAGTGAGGGTCCTGATACTGAATGTTCAGTGTGGGGTGGTAGCACTGAGAGTGAGGGTCCTGATACTGAATGTTCAGTGTAGGGTGGTAGCACTGTGAGTGAGGGTCCCGATACTGAATGTTCCGTGTGGGGTGGGAGCACCGTGAGTGAGGGTCCTGATACTGAATGTTCAGTGTGGGGTGGTAGCACTGTGAGTGAGGGTCCTGATACTGAATGTTCAGTGTGGGGTGGTAGCACTGTGAGTGAGGGTCCTGATACTGAATGTTCAGTGTGGGGTGGTAGCACTGTGAGTGAGGGTCCCGATACTGAATGTTCAGTGTGGGGTGGTAGCACTGTGAGTGAGGGTCCTGATACTGAATGTTCAGTGTGGGGTGGTAGCACTGTGAGTGAGGGTCCTGATACTGAATGTTCAGTGTGGGGTGGTAGCACTGTGAGTGAGGGTCCTGATACTGAATGTTCAGTGTGGTGAGGTAACACTGTGAGTGAGGGTCCTGATACTGAATGTTCAGTGTGGGGTGGTAGCACTGTGAGTGAGGGTCCTGATACTGAATGTTCAGTGTGGGGTGGTTGCTCTGTGAGTGAGGGTCCTGATACTGAATGTTCAGTGTGGGGTGGTAGCACTGTGAGTGAGGGTCCTGATACTGAATGTTCCGTGTGGTGAGGTAACACTGTGAGTGAGGGTCCCGATTCTGAATGTTCAGCGTCGGGTGGTAGCACTGTGAGTGAGGGTCCCGATACTGAATGTTCAGTGTGGGGCGGTAGCACTGTGAGTGAGGGTCCTGATACTGAATGTTCAGTGTGGGGTGGGAGCACTGTGAGTGAGGGTCCTGATACTGAATGTTCAGTGTGGGGTGGTAGCACTGTGAGTGAGGGTCCTGATACTGAATGCTCAGTGTGGGGTGGTAGCACTGTGAGTGAGGGTCCAGATACTGAATGTTCAGTGTGGGGTGGTAGCACTGTGAGTGAGGGTCCTGATACTGAATGTTCAGTGTGGGGTGGTAGCACTGTGAGTGAGGGTCCTGATACTGAATGTTCAGTGTGGGGTGGTAGCACTGTGAGTGAGGGTCCTGATACTGAATGTTCAGTGTGGGGTGGGAGCACCGTGAGTGAGGGTCCCGATACTGAATGTTCAGTGTGGGGTGGTAGCACTGTGAGTGAGGGTCCTGATACTGAATGTTCAGTGTGGGGTGGTAGCACTGTGAGTGAGGGTCCCGATACTGAATGTTCAGTGTGGGGTGGTAGCACTGTGAGTGAGGGTCCTGATACTGAATGTTCAGTGTGGGGTGGTAGCACTGTGAGTGAGGGTCCTGATACTGAATGTTCAGTGTGGGGTGGTAGCACTGTGAGTGAGGGTCCTGATACTGAATGTTCAGTGTGGGGTGGTAACACTGTGAGTGAGGGTCCTGATACTGAATGTTCAGTGTGGGGTGGTAGCACTGTGAGTGAGGGTCCTGATACTGAATGTTCAGTGTGGGGTGGTAGCACTGTGAGTGAGGGTCCTGATACTGAATGTTCAGTGTGGGGTGGTAGCACTGTGAGTGAGGGTCCCGATACTGAATGTTCAGTGTGGGGGGGTAGCACTGTGAGTGAGGGTCCTGATACTGTATGTTCAGTGTGGGGTGGTAGCACTGTGAGTGAGGATCCTGATACTGAATGTTCGGTGTGGGGTGGTAGCACTGTGAGTGAGGGTCCCGATTCTGAATGTTCAGCGTCGGGTGGTAGCACTGTGAGTGAGGGTCCCGATACTGAATGTTCCGTGTGGGGTGGGAGCACCGTGAGTGAGGGTCCTGATACTGAATGTTCAGTGTGGGGTGGTAGCACTGTGAGTGAGGGTCCTGATACAGAATGTTCAGTGTGGGGTGGTAGCACTGTGAGTGAGGGTCCCGATACTGAATGTTCAGTGTGGGGTGGTAGCACTGTGAGTGAGGGTCCTGATACTGAATGTTCAGTGTGGGGTGGTAGCACTGTGAGTGAGGGTCCTGATACTGAATGTTCAGTGTAGGGTGGTAACACTGTGAGTGAGGGTCCTGATACTGAATGCTCAGTGTGGGGTGGTAGCACTGTGAGTGAGGGTCCTGATACTGAATGTTCAGTGTGGGGTGGTAGCACTGTGAGTGAGGGTCCTGATACTGAATGTTCAGTGTGGGGTGGTAGCACTGTGAGTGAGGGTCCTGATACTGAATGTTCAGTGTGGGGTGGTAGCACTGTGAGTGAGGATCCTGATACTGAATGTTCGGTGTGGGGTGGTAGCACTGTGAGTGAGGGTCCTGATACTGAATGTTCAGTGTGGGGTGGTTGCACTGTGAGTGAGGGTCCTGTTACTGAATGTTCAGTGTGGGGTGGTAGCACTGTGAGTGAGGGTCCTGATACTGAATGTTCAGTGTGGGGTGGTTGCACTGTGAGTGAGGGTCCTGTTACTGAATGTTCAGTGTGGTGTGGGAGCACTGTGAGTGAGGGTCCCGGTACTGAATATTCAGTGTGTTTTGGTAGCACTGTGAGTGAGGGTCCTGATACTGAATGTTCAGTGTGGTGCGGTAGCACTGAGTGCAGCACCACACCATCCTAACTTGGACAATTAATCATTTTAATGTTAATTACTAAATAATAAAAGGGTCTTAATAACACGGGATTTTCATAAATATCCAGGTGCATACCCTTTGTGAAAGTTATTACCTTTCCTATCGCTCCCACGTGATGCAACCCGTGGCTTGAGCATAATTCAAGGCAGGCTACTCAGCTCACTGCTCTTGACGGCTGAGATGTTCCCGGCCTATGACCGTTGGGTGTTGGTACCCATGAAGTTCCTGCCAAAAACTGTTCCACATGCATCTGTGGCAGACTCGGCCATCGGGAAAATGTTGTAACATTTTTTCATTTGTTTTTTATTCATTCCTGTGATGTGGACGTGGCAAGGTCAGCATTTAATGCCCATCCCTAATTGCCCTTGAGAAGGTGGTGGTGAGCTGCCTTCCAGAACCGCTGCTGTCTGTGTGGTGAAGGTACTCCCACAGTGCTGTTAGGAGGAGAGTTCCAGGATTTTGACCCAGCGACGATAAAGGATCGGCGATATACTTCTAAGTCAGGATGATGTGTGATTTGGAGGGGAACTTGGAGGTGGCGGTCTTCCCATGGGCCTGTTCCCTTTGTCCTTCTAGGTGGTAATGTTTGTGGGTTTGGGAGGTGCTGCCGAAGAAGCCTTGGCGAGTTGCTGCAGTGCATCTTGTAGATGGTACACACTGCAGCCATGGTACGCCAGTGGTGGAGGGAGTGACTGTTTAAGGTGGTGGATGGGGTGCCAATCAAGTGGGCTGCTTTGTCCTGGATGCTGTTGAGCTTGTTGAGTGTTTTTGGAGCTGCACTCATCCAGGCAAGTGGAGAGTATTCCATCACACTCCTTACTTGTGCCTTATAGATGGTGGAAAGGCTTTGGGGAGTCAGGAGGTGAGACACTCACTGCAGAATACCCAGCCTCTGACCTGCTCTTGTTGCCACAGTATTTATGTGACTGGTCCAGTTAAGGTTCTGGTCAATGGTGACCCCCCAGGATATTGATGGTGGGGGATTTGGCGATGGTAATGCCATTGAACGTCAGGGGCGGTGGTTAGACTCTCGCTTGTTAGAGATAGGCATTGCCTGGCACTTGTGTGACACGAATGTTATTTGCCACTTATCAGTCCAAGCCTGAATGTCATCCAGGTCTTGTTGCATGCGGGCATCGACTGCTTCATTGTCTGAGGAGTTGCAAATGTAACTGAACATTGTGCAAACATCCCCACTTCTGACCTTATGATGGAGGGAAGGTCATTGATGAAGCAGCTGAAGATGGTTGGGCCTGGGGCCTTGCCCTGAAGCACTCAAACAGCAATGTCCTGGGGCTGTTACAATAGAGATGGCAGAGCAGGTGATGTGTTGCAGCTGTAGCATGTGGAAGCTGGTGGACACCAGTGTGATCCGCCGTGACCACATCTGCAGTAAGTGTGAGGAGGACTTTGCAGGGTAGACTGGGCTGGGTGTGCCATTGCCATGTCCGTAGCCGGTGCCAAGGTCGATGCCGGGTGTCCGTCCGGTTTTATTCTTATTATTGTGTTTCGTAGCGGTTTGTTACAACTGAGTTTCTTGCTAGACCATTTCAGAGGGCAGTTAATAGTCAACCACATTGCTATGGGTCTTGCAGTCACATGATAGGCCAGACCGAGTAAGGACGGCAGATTTCCTTCCCTAAAGAACATTAGTGAACCGGTGGGTTTTTACGAAAATCCGATAGTTTCATGGTCACCATTACTGATAATAGCTTTTTACTCCAGATTTATTTAATTTAAATTCCCCAGCTGTTGTGGTGGGATTTGAACTCATGTCTCTGGATCATTAGTCCAGTCCTTTGGATTACTAGCCCAGTGACATCACCACTATGCTACCATTCCCATAACATGGCCATAATGTTTGTTTAGCAGTCAAGACACTGTTAAAACCCCAGTTACACCTAATCCAAAATGGTCTAACCTTTAATTGGGAAATTTACAGTGATATTAGCGGGGAAAAGCCCAAGTTTAATCACTTTCACTGATTTTCCTGATTACACTGATTGCCAGCTATGTGGGGGTGGGGTGGGGGGAGTGGGTGGGCACAGCACAGCCAGTGTCGGAGCAGTGAATGACTGACCGCAACTTCAGGGTTTCCGCGCTAGAGTGCGTATGCGCTCCATCCTGACGTTGCGGTCAGTTTCAAGGGGTAATAACAACAACAACTTGTATTTATATAGTGCCTTTAACATAGTAAAACGCCCCAAGGTGCTACACAGGAGTATTTTAAGACAAAACATTTGACACCGAGCCACATAAGGATAAATTAGGGCAGGTGACCAAAAGCTTGGTCAAAGAGGTAGGTTTTAAGGAGCATCTTAAATCAGGAAAGAGAGGTAGCGAGGTGGAGAGGTTTAGGCAGGGAATTCCAGAGCTTAGGGATTAGGCAACAGAAGGCACGGCCGCCAATGGTGGAGTGATTATAATCAGGGATCCTCAAGAGGGCAGAATTAGAGGAGCGCAGATATCTCAGGGGGTTGTGGGGCTGGAGGAGATTACAGAGACAGGGAGGGGCGAGGCCATGGAGGGATTTGAAAACAAGGATAAGAACTTTGAAATCAAGGCGTTGCTGAACTGGGTGTGCGAGTTAGGACACGGGCAGCCGAGTTTTGGATGACCTCAAGTTTACATAGGGTGGAATGTGGGAGGCCAGCCAGGAGTGTGTTGGAATAGTCAAGTCTAGAGGTAACAAAGGCATGGATGAGGGTTTCAGCAGCAGACATTCAAGGCAGAGATCGCTAGATTTTTGGATATTAAGGGAATCAAAGGATATGGGGAGAGTGCAGGAAAATGGAGATGAGGTAGAAGATCAGCCATGATTTAATTGAATGGCGGAGCAGGCTCGAGGGGCCGAATGGCCGACTCCTGCTCTTATTTGTTATGTTCTTATGTTCACTCACCTGCCCTTTCCCCGTATCCCTGTAAATTTTTCCCCTTCAAATATTTATCCAATTCCCTTTTGAAAGTTACTGTTGAATCTGCTCCCACCATCCTTTCGGGTAGTGCACTGCAGATCACAACAATTCACTGTGTAATTTTTTCTCCTTATCTCTCATCTGGTTCTTTTGTTAGTTACCTTAAGTCTGCGTCCTCTGTTTACCGACCCTTCTGCCACTGGAAACAGATTCTCCTTATTTACTCTATTAAAACTGTTCAAGATTTTGAACACCTCTAGCAAATCTCCCCTTAACCTTCTCTGCTCAAAGGAGAACAATCCTAGCTTCTGTAGTTTCTCTGAAGTCCCTCATCCCTGGTACTGTAGTGTATGTAACCTGTACCACCTTAAGAGGATACCTTAAGGTGATGGACTACTTTTTGATGGCTCCTGTACATTGTAGTACCGGTGGTGACCACACCGGTATATAAACCCTGTGGAGCAAAGTGTATTCCAGTTCAGCCCTGACCCTCAGTTACTAAAGACCTGTTTAAGCATTTCTGTAGTCTGTGTCCAGTTATTCAGCATAACTACATTTGAAAGCACAGACTCAACAGTGGCGACGAGTCTGATCTTACCTAGCGGCAGTTGCATCAATGGAAGCTTCGCCTCTGAAACGGGCGTCGGACAAGGACATCCACCCTCAACATCCTGCTGGGCACTGCATAGCACGGGAGGCAATCGGGAACCCGGGTTGGGTTCTGGCCACGAAGTCTAACATCAGTGAACATCCCTTCGACGACAGCGGCGGGTAAGCCCGATCGAGCGGCACGGGGGAGAAGTCGGCCGAGTTGTCAGTAAGAGAAGGGGAGGGAACAACGAAAAGGGCAGAGAACGCGACCGCAGCCGGTGTCAGGGGCCGGACTGCAATCGGGGCAGAGACGCGCAGCAGCCAGAAAAGCGTTTATGTCCACAAGGACCGCGGGAGCGGCGGGGAACAAGAGCAGCAGTGTCGGGGAAAATAAAGGACCGCTGGGAGGCGAGAACGGCAACAGCGCAGTAATCGCCATTTTTAGTCGGCGGGGAAAAATAAAATAGAATAATAATCATAATCCGAAGGAAAGGAAACTCAACAAGGATGCCAAAAATGGGTAACATCACTGCTTTTGATAGCGATGTGGAAGATTGGGCCACTTATGTGGAACGCGTTGAAGTTTACTGTACAGCGAATGAGGTACCGGTGGATAAGAAAGCACTAACCCTATTAAACTCGATGGGTGCGAAGATGTACGGGTTATTAAGGAACCTTGTAACACCAGATAAACCGGTAGGAAAGAGTTTCGCGGATATTGTTACTATCCTGCAAGAGCATTTAAACCCCACGCCGCTGCTGATAGCGGAACGATTTAAATTCTACAAAAGAATTCAACTTAAAGAGGAAAGCAACGCTGAATCCTTAATCGAACTGCGCAAGTTATCAAAGTACTGTCAGTTCGGTACAGGACTAGCAGACGCACTGAGAGATAAGTTTGTGTGTGGGCTCCTAAGGGAAGGAACCCAGAAGCGACTGCTAGAGGAAAAGGATCTTACGCTGGACAAAGCTTTCAGCATTGCAGCATCGCACGAGGCAGCAGCACGAGGCACTGCAGAAATGCAGCAAAGGCCATTGGAATTCAGCACCAATGATATGGCATTGGGCACAGTAAAGTGCTATCGTTGCGGAAGGACAACGCATGACCAGAACCAGTGCTGGTTCAAAGATAAAGAATGCAGGCAATGTGGCAAACTTGGTCACATAGCGAGAGTATGCCGGTCAGGAAAGAAGACCAGCAGCAAAAAGTCGCCGCAGGAGAAGTACAAAAAAGTACACAAGGTGACAGAGAACAGTTCGGATGAACAAAAGACGGAATCACACTCCAGCAGTAAGGAACTGGGTTGTCTAAAAATACATAATGTGGGTAACACAGCAGACAACCAAATTATCTGGGTCATGCTTCGGATAGCAGGAGTCCAAGTGAAGATGGAATTGGACACTGGATCGGCATTGACGGTCATGAATAAGCAAGATTACAAAAGGTTATTCTCACACATTCCCCTGAGGGATACAGAGATTGTATTGAAAACATACACGGGGCAAAGAGTATACCCCATCGGAAAGATAAAGGTAAATGTGGTCTACAATGGTAAAGAAAGTCAGGAAATGGACTTGTATGTGTTACCTGATGGAGGTCCGCCACGACTGGGACGGGAATGGATCCGGAGAATAAATGTGGACTGGCATTCCATACAAGCACTAACTGTGGATTCCTGTAAAGAAGACAACGTCAAACCTAAACGACTGTCCAAAATATTGGACGATGCTAAGGAGGTGTTCCAACAGGGACTGGGAACACTGAAAGGAATTACGGCAAACATCAAGGTTGAAGAAAATGCAAACCCAAAATTTTTCAAAGCCAGACCGGTACCTTATGCGATACGACCTGCTGT
This sequence comes from Somniosus microcephalus, assembly GCF_052327205.1. Classification (NCBI taxonomy): domain Eukaryota; kingdom Metazoa; phylum Chordata; class Chondrichthyes; order Squaliformes; family Somniosidae; genus Somniosus; species Somniosus microcephalus. Next base: position 11,540,941 of record NC_140989.1, read on the forward strand.
GGAAGCAGAGCTGGAAGGGCTAGAACATTCAGGAGTACTGTCAAAGGTGGACTGGAGCGAATGGGCCACACCCATTGTTCCCGTCATGAAGCGTTCGTTGAGCAACAAGCCGGGGGAACCTGGGAAGGTTCGCATCTGTGGCAATTTCAAGATCACTGTTAATCCGGTTCTTCACACAGTGCAATATACGCTTCCGCGGATTGAAGATATCTTCGCTTCGCTGTCTGGTGGGAAACACTTCACCAAGATAGACCTGGCGCAGGCGTACCTACAGATGGAAGTTGATGAAGCGTCACGCCAGTATCTCACGATCAACACACATAAGGGCTTATATCGGTATAATAGACTGGTTTTTGGAGTGGCATCGGCTCCAGCGATTTGGCAAAGGGCCATGGAGCAGGTATTGCAGGGAATTCCAGGCACACAATGCTACCTGGATGACATTCTGATTACAGGAGATGATGATAAGGAGCACCTCGCGAATTTGGAGCAGGTGCTCACCAAATTGAAAGAATATGGACTCAGAGTTAATCGCCAGAAATGTGAGTTCTTTCAAAAGCGAATCTCGTATTGCGGCCACGTCATTGACCAGGAGGGGCTCCATAAGTCACCTGACAAGATCGAAGCTGTTGTGAAAGCTCCCGCTCCGGAAAATGTATCCCAGTTGAGGTCGTTCCTTGGGTTGGTTAACTATTACCACAAGTTTCTTCCAAATTTATCCACGGTGTTACACCCGCTGAACACTCTTTTGCAAATGGGAGTACCATGGAAGTGGAGCGAGGATTGTAAGCGGGCGTTTCAAAAAAGCAAGGCACTGATCACCTCTAAGGAAGTGTTGGCTCACTTTAACCCAACGCTGCCTATTGGCTTAGCTTGTGATGCTTCTCCATATGGTATTGGGGCAGTGCTCTCACATAAGTTGCTAAATGGCTTGGAAAGGCCAGTCGCGTTCGCATCCAGATCATTGACCTCCGCAGAGCGCAACTATGCTCAGATAGATAGGGAGGCTCTCAGCTTCATGTGGGGAGTTAAGAAATTTAACCATTACCTGCAAGGCCAAAAGTTTACGCTGCTGACAGATCACCAGCCGTTGGTTTCCATTTTTAACCCTAAGAAGGGTGTTCCGGTTATGACGGCGCAGAGGCTTCAGAGATGGTCCCTTTTCCTAGGGGCACATCAATATGATATCGAATTCAATGGTACAAAGCAACATGGTAATGCTGATGGGCTGTCGCGCTTGCCACTACCTACAGCGGAAGAGGCACCGGCAGTTGACCCTGTCGAGATATTTCACTCGACCATCATCGAATGCTTACCAGTCACCAATACGAGTATTGAGAGAGAGACCCGAAATGACCGGACACTGTCTCGGGTCTACGATTTGACAGTGAAGGGATGGCCAGCACATGGCGACCCACTGTTACCAGCATTCTCAGCCAGACGAGAACAGCTGTCCGTCTGTCAAGGAACATTGATGTATGGAACAAGGGTGATTATTCCTCCTAAATTAAGGGAGAGAGTTCTGAAGGAACTGCATGAAGGTCATCTGGGGGGAGTCAAGATGAAAAGCCTTGCTAGGGCTTATGTGTTGTGGCCAGGTATCAACGAACAAATAGAGGATCTGACTAAAAGCTGCTCAGGGTGCCAAAAAATTTCAAAATGCACCTCCAATTGCACCACTGCACCCGTGGGAATGGCCTTCAACCCCATGGCAACATGTGCATATCGACTTTGCAGGTCCATTCATGGATTCCATGTTTTTGATAGCGGTAGACGCACATTCTAAATGGCCAGAAGTGATTAAGATGCCGACCACTACTTCTGAAAAGACGATCGCAGTTCTAAGAACCATATTTGCAAGGAATGGGTTGCCGGAACAAATATGTTCAGACAACGGACCACAGTTCGTGTCAGAAGAATTCCAGAAATTCATGAAAAAGAATGGGGTGAAACACTATACATCTGCCCCATATCATCCGGCTACCAATGGGTTGGCCGAGAGATTTGTACAAACGTTCAAAAAGGCGATAAAGGCCATGAGCGAAGACCATATTCCACTACAACACAAGGTGGACAATTTCCTGATGGCATATCGAAACGCCACGCATGCAGTGACAAATCAAAGCCCTGCCATAATGTTCTATAACAGGAGGTTGCGGTCCCGGTTGGATTTGTTAAAACCCAATGTGCGTAGGGAAGTCGAAAACAACAATTCCAGCACGTAAATAACAAGGCCACTTGGAGTTTTGAAATAGGACAACCAGTGTTGGCCAGGGACTATAGGAATGATAAATGGCAATCCGGAACAATTCGTGCCCGACAAGGACCCTTGATGTACACGGTAGACGTTGGAGAGAACGTAATACGACGTTATGCTGACCAACTTGTGGAATCGAGAACAAGGGTCGACCCCATGTCTACGGCAGAGACACCAGTTGAAGAAGTTATTGAGCCTGTAGCATCTACCTCAGACTCGAACGTACATGATGATGTTCAATCCATAGGAGATCAAATGGATGAGTCACCCCAGCAATGAGAACCAGAGACCCCTGAAAGGCGTTATCCGGCCCGGATCAGGAGGCCTCCTCAGAGACTGAATCTTTGAACAGTTTTGTGTGAAAGTTGTATATATGTTATCCATGTAATGTTTAAATTGGGGTGTACACTGTTAAGCTAAAAGGAGAGGAATTGTAGTGTATGTAACCTGTACCACCTTAAGAGGATACCTTAAGGTGATGGACTACTTTTTGATGGCTCCTGTACATTGTAGTACCGGTGGTGACCACACTGGTATATAAACCCTGTGGAGCAAAGTGTCTTCCAGTTCAGCCCTGACCCTCAGTTACTAAAGACCTGTTTAAGTATTTCTGTAGTCTGTGACCAGTTATTCAGCATAACTACATTTGAAAGCCTAGACTCAACAGGTACCATTCTGGTAAATCCCCTCTGTACCCTCTCCAAGGCCTTGACATCCCCTCTAAAGTGTGGTGCCCAGAATTAGCCACAATACAGGAATAAAGGAAGGCATCACTGTAATACAGAGAAATGATCTTGGGTCAAAGGATCAGGATAGTGAGACAGTTTGGGTGGAGATAAGGAATAATAAGGGGAAAAAAACACTAGTGGGTGTAGTCTATAGGCCTCCTAACAGTTGCAACTCTGTTGGACGGAGTATTAATCAGGAAATAGTTGGGGCTTGTAATAAGGGAACAGCTATATTTATGGGGGATTTTAACTATCATATTAACTGGACAAATCAAATTGGGCAGGGCTGCCTTGAGGAAGAGTTCATTCAGTGTATTAGGGATGGGTTCCTTGAGCAGTATGTAACTAAACCGACCAGGGGGCAAGCAACCTTAGATCTGGTCCTGTGTAATGATACAGGATTAATTAAAAATGTCCCAGTAAAGGATCCCCTTGGAATGAATGACCATAACATGGTTGAATTCCATATTCAATTAGAGGGTGAGAAGGTTGGATCTCAAACAAACGTACTGAGCTTGAATAAAGGAGACTATAAAGGTATGAGAGCGGAATTGATTAGAGTGGACTGGGAAAATAGATTAAAGGGTAAGATGGTACATGATCAGTGGTGTACATTTAAGGAGTTACTTTACAACTTTCAAAAAAAAAATATTCCACTGAGGAAAAAAGGGAGTAAAAGAAAAGACAGCCATCCGTGGCTAAGTAAAGTAATTAAGGATAGTATCTGACTAAAAACAAGGGCATATAAGGTAGCCAAATCTAGTGGGAGGATAGAAGATTGGGAAGTATTTAAAAGACAGCAAAAAATAATTAAAAGATTGATTAAGAAAGGGAAGATAGATTATGAAAGTAAATTAGCAAAAAATATAAAAACAGATAGCAAGAGTTTCTATATTTATATAAAAAGAAAAAGGGTGGCTAAAGTAAATGTTGGTCCCTTAGAGGATGAGACAGGGAAATTAATGGTGGGAAACATGGAGATGGCAAAAACGCTGAACAAATATTTTGTATCAGTCTTTACGGTAGAGGATACTAAGAATATCCCAACACTGGACAAACAGGGGGCTCTAGCGGGGTGTAAGGGGATTTTCTCTTTGCTGCCTCGTCCGGTGAGAGGTGTCCCTGAGGTTTCTCTCCCTAGAGGCCTCTTTCTCGTTGCACAGTAAAACCTTGAGTGGTTCGACCCACTCGCCCCTTAGATTCTATACTCTGGACTTAGGCGCAGGAGCTACAATGTTGAGAAGACTCTTGTAGACCAAGTTTGATGAATCAAAATGAAATTTTATTGCAAATGGAAAAATACCAAATCAAATGCAACACAGATAAGAGAGTACATGGGAGGGAAAAACAAACACAAACAAATCATAACGACATTATACTAACTAGGGCAAATACAGGCATCTTATACTCTACAAAGATCATCATGAAATAAGGAAACACACGGAACATCGCGGGACAACAACTCATGTTAATTGTACCCTTAAATCCGCCCCCTTATTAAACCTATCTAGATCTGATTGTGAAGGGCCAGAAACATGCTCACCAATCCCACTAGGAAGTGCAAGGTTTTGAAGTCAAGTCTGTCTTTTGTTTCCTTCAGGCGCTCCGTCTCCTTGTGGATCGTGGAACCCCTGTGTACTGCGCCACACCTCTCTCCTGAGGTGGGGGTCGGGGGCGGCTGGACACCGGCAGGCCTTGATGTCGGCGGGCCCCTCCGAGGGTTTCTTCTGTAGTTTTTGTCTCTTCTCCTGAGCCGGAGTGGCTGGAGGGTCTCTTCCCTTGGGGTTTTATTTTTTTGTCTCTTCGCCCAAGTTGGTTCGATGGCCCCTTTTTCCTTGGCTACGGCCCGGGGATGGTCGATGATCTCCTGATGGTTTTCCCCGGGGCGGGACGCTGGCTTCGAACGACTTTCTTTATACTGTCTTAATTCTCCTTCCTCCTCCGACGGTGAAGAGGAGTCCGCTGATCTCTCCCCAAACTAGCTCCTCTTTGCCCAGCTCAAAAGCTGCACCGGCTGCTGAGGCTGCAACGACTGTCCGACTGCAACCTGTGAGAAGCTCTTTCTCCAAAGCTGCGGGTGAAGTTCACTACCTGAAGCTGCAACAACTGTCGTCCACGCTTCAACCTTCTCCTCAACTGCCGAAAAAGTCCTACAGATATACAATCTTCCCGAGGCCTCCACTTCCCGCCCAAAATCAGGTTAGTCTTTGTTTTAATTTTGGCGGGCTGGGAGCACAGTGGGGCAGTTATTATATTTTAAAATCATTTTCGATGGCCGGTAAAGGCTCATCTCTGGTTTGAAATGGCCCTCATTGTTTTTAATGTCCTGCTGATCTTGTTGCCGAGTCCTTGGTGTTGTTCTCATGAATACGAGATTGTCCCCTTTTGTCTGGGTCAACATTTAGATGGCCTCTGTCTCCAGGCCGATTTCCACTGGACCTGCATCTAATCCATATGCATAGGTGTGGGTCTGGTTTCGTTCTCTCAGAAACGGCTTCCAGAACTGTTGTGCATGTACCTTTAAGGGAATAACTGGTCTCAGACTTCAGTACCGGCAGTGACCACCCCTGTATAAAAGGCCCTAGCAGGCTTCTGTAGTTTCAGTTTCCAGGTTGTCTCCATTCAGTAAAGACTTGTTATAATCAACTCCTGCAGTCCGTGTCTCAATTATACATGGACATAATACTGGCGACGAGTAAGAAACGAACTTACCTGCAACTCGGCAGCACCTCAGACGACGTTATTGAAGGTCGAAGCCAGAAGAAAGAAAAAAAATTAAAATAATCCAAAGAAACACGAGAAACGGGCGTCGACCGTGGGCAACCGCCCTCCAAATCATGGAATTGAAAAGTGCAGGAGAGACTGTCAAGAGCCAGGCTTTGATCTCCAGTCTGTGGTTTCCCAGCTAATCGGGCTGATGGCAGGTAGTGCACTGATCCTTCCTGGGCTGCGGCGGGCTAGAGCTCGATCGGGTGGCTCTGCAACGGGGCCGGGCAGCGAGTCGGGAAGCAAAGAGAGAGAGAGAGGGTGGAACACACAGGGCGCGGCCGGTGCTTCGAAGCCGGGCAGCGTTCGGACCTAAGAAGAGGGAGGGAAATGTCCCAGAGGGTGTAGGGGGTTTCTCTTGCTCGTTCTGGTCTCCTACCAGGCTTCGTGCAATAATTACCCTTGAGTGGTTCGACCCACTCTCCCCTACGGTTCTAGACCTTGGACTTAGGTGCAGGGAACTGTAGTGCAGAGAAAAGACTCAACAGACCAGGTTGAATAGCACGAAATGGATGCTTTTATTATTAAACAGTTTGCAGCATTAAGAAATACATGTCATAAGCACAGATTAATGTAACTACAAGCATACACATATCTATAAACTTAACTCTATGGAAATGGGGAACACACGGCACATCGTAAAAGGGGAAACACATTACGATTACCCTTACCCCCTCCCCTAGACCTAGACTAAGTTTCGACTTGAGGAACTTGGAATCATGCTCACCACTTTCAGATTCGCAAAAGAGGGGGTTCGCAGCCCCTTTGGCACAGCTTTCCGTCGTCACGTGGATTTGGAAACTTCTGGCGCAGCTTGTTTTTCTCTCTCTCAGGCGATGAGGCAGCGGACGCAGCCTCGATGAGCGTTCGTCATGACTGAATCCGTTAAAAGTTGTTGAAGAACTGGATGCACATGGGAAAGTCCATTCCTGGGAAGCTGAGAATGGGATGTTGAGGCACGGGAGTGCTAGGCCCGGAATGTCCTTTTATTTCTCGCTCCCGCCTGGCTCGGCGGTTTTCCTGAGGGTGTCTTCTCCTTCGGCCTGGGTCGTCGATGATCTCTCGACACCAGTACCCGGGCCACCCTCGTCGTCTTCCCGTCGTCACCGAGCCTTGCCTGGCTGAACACCGACCATGTCCTGAAAACGTCCTGGTCGAATTCCGAAGCTGCCGAGGTAAAAGAAGCGAGTTCCCGAAGCGAAGCGTAGAATCGTAGAAGAAGCGAAGCGTCCTGATGAAATTCTGAAGCGTTAAGCGTCCTGATGGACTTTTCAATCCATAGTTATACCTACTTGGGACAGTCTTATCTCCCGCCTAATCATAGTCCAGTCTTTGTAATATTTTTGGCGGGGAGAAATCTCTGCAGGGGCGCTTTGTCTTGTAACGGGAGCCGGTGATAGCTTAACTGGCCTTCCTGGCCGATAATGTCTTTTACTTTGTCACCGTAACTCGGTTCGCATATTGATCGGTCTGGAGATTGCCCTTGATGGCTGTTAAACGGTCTTTCCTTTGTACAGTAAATGGGTTTAAGTGTTCATTCAATTGTCCGCCCATTTCTTGATGGGCCCCATCCTGTTACCTGAAACTGTCTTGTACTTAGAATCCAATTAGTATGTATGCTCAGTTCCCTGATTTTCGGTTTCCCGATACTGGCTTTCGCGGGCTTACTGTCCTCAATCCACAAGCCTGTCTGGCTTGCAGTAACCGAAATCAAATGGTCCCAGAAACTGATCACGAGGTCCGGCGGCCATTTTGTATGCCCCTTTTTATCAAAGGTTTTTCTGTACAAGCTTTCTCTTGGCCAATAAACTGTCTTATCAACCCTGTTTTGCTGCGTGATTGAATTCCTGAAAATTTCGAATCTTACAAGGGTCCGCTCCACGACGGGAACGGTTCTTCAATTAACGGAGCAAATATTGAAGCGCGATAGAAAAATAAAAATACCGCGGAGAGCGGCGTTGGCAGCAGCGATCGGGGGGGCGCGAAGACCATAGGGCGTCGCCATTACAGGATAGTAAAATAAATATAATCGCCAGCAACAGCGTTGGCAGCAGCGGCAGCGGCGGGAAAGCGCGGGAGGCGCCATCTTAACTCGGCGGGGAAGAAGGAAAAGCGCGGGAGGCACCATTTTGATCCATCGGGGACGAAGGCAAAGCGCGGGAGGCGCCATCTTAGATTTTCAAGATGCCAAAGACTGGCGATATCACTGCCTTCGATAATGCAATAGAAGACTGGACCACGTATGTGGAAAGAGTCGAGGTATATTGCGAGGCAAACGAAATAGCCGATGAGAAAAAGGCATCGCTATTGCTAAATTTAATGGGCGCAAGAACGTACGGCCTATTGCGGGACCTGATTACTCCAGCCAAACCGAAGGCAAAGAGTTTTAACGAAATTGTTGCTATCCTACAGGAACACCTAAATCCTACACCGCTGCTGATAGCAGAAAGATTTAAATTCCACAGGAGAAATCAGCATAAAAATGAGAGCAATGCTGATTACCTTACGGAACTATGCAAGCTATCAAAGCACTGCCAGTCCGGAGCAGGACTGGCAGATACCTTACGGGACAAATTTGTCTGTGGGCTCCTGAGTGAAGGAACCCAGAAGAGGTTACTCTCAGAGAAAGAGCTGACGCTAGAAAAGGCTTTCAGCGTGGCAGTATCGTACGAAGCAGCAGCAAGGGGAGCTGCGGAAATACAACAAAAGCCACAGGAATACGGCACCCACGAAATGACACGGGGATTTGCAAAATGTTATCACTGCGGCAGAACAAACCATGACCAGAAGGACTGCTGGTCCAAGGACAAAATATGCAGGCAATGCGGAAAGATGGGACACATTGCATGAGTTTGCAGGTCTGGGAAGAAGACCAACGACAACAAAAAGGCTACTAAGGAACCGTACAGGAAAGTACAAAAGATGACGGACAGTAGTTCCGAAGACCAGATGAGCGATAGTGAATCCGGGAACAAGAGACTAAGCTGTCTCAAACTTCACAGCATAATCGCAAAAGAGGATCACCGGACCATCTGGGTCACCCTCACGATAGCAGGGCCCCAAGTCAAAATGGAATTGGATGCAGGATCAGCCCTAACCGTCATGAATCGACGAGACTATGAGCGGCTATTCTCACACATACCCTTGAGAGAGACATCCATCGTCTTGACGACGTATACGGGGCAAAAAGTATACCCCAGAGGAAAAATAAGGGTGCTTATCGAATACAATGGCAAGAAAATACGGAAACTGTATCTCTACATTCTGCAAGATGGTGGACCACCATTATTGGGACGTGAATGGATCAGACAGATAAGTTAAGACTGGCACTCCATTCAGGCACTGACGGTGGCTGGTAAAAAGGATGACGACGTCACTCCTGGACGATTGTCAACAATCTTAGCTGACGCCAAAGAGGTATTTCAACAAGAACTGGGCACTCTTAAAGGCGTAACCGCCTCGATTAAAATAGAGGAGAATGCAATTCCCAAGTTTTTCAAAGCAAGACCGGTACCATATGCAATTCGCCCAGCCGTCGAGGCAGAGCTGGAGAATCTGGAGAATGCAGGCGTGTTATCTAAGGTAGACTGGAGCGAGTGGGCGACACCCATCGTTCCTGTCATGAAGAAAACATTAAACAATAAGTCTGAGGAGCCAAGGATGGTTCGCATCTGTGGGAACTTCAAGGTGACGGTGAACCCAGTCCTTCACACAGTACAATATCCTCTTCCAAGTATAGAAGATATCTTCGCCTCACTATCTGGAGGGAAGCGTTTTACAAAAATTGATCTAGCACAAGCATATTTACAGATGGAGGTTGAAGAATCCTCTAGGAAGTATCTCACGATAAACACTCACAAAGGTCTTTACCAGTATAATCGAATGGTATTCGGAGTAGCATCAGCTCCGGCGATATGGCAAAGAGCAATGGAACAAGTCCTGCAAGGGATTCCGGGGACTCAGTGTTACTTAGACGACATCCTAGTGACAGGTGAAGATGACAGTGAACACCTTGCCAAACTAGAGCAGGTGCTCACTAGACTACGGGAACATGGGCTACGAGCCAATCGCCCCAAGTGCGAGTTTTTTAAGAAACAGATATCGTATTGTGGCCACGTGATTGATGAAGAGGGGTTGCATAAGTCCCCTGACAAAATGGAAGCAGTAGTTAAGGCTCCAGCGCCTGAAAATGTGTCGCAACTGACGTCATTCCTCGGATTGGTGAATTACTACCTTAAGTTTCTGCCGAATTTGTCCACAATTCTGCATCCACTGAACGCCCTACTACGAACGGGAGTAGCATGGAAATGGAGCGATGAATGTAAGCGGGCCTTTCAGAAGACTAAGGACCTAATCACTTCAAGAGAAATATTGGCTCACTACAACCCATCACTACCGATAAGACTGACATGTGATGCGTCTCCCTACGGCATTGGGGTGGTACTGTCACATAAATTCCTTGATGGTTCAGAGAGGCCGATGGCTTTTGCGTCACGCTCGTTAACTTCAGCCGATCGTAACTACGCCAAGATTGACAGAGAGGCCCTCAGCCTGGTGTGGGGGGTGAAGTAGTTCAATCACTACCTGCACGGTCAGAAATTTACTCTACTAACTGATCATCAAGCTCTCGTCTCCATTTTCAACACTCAGAAGGGCGTATCGATAATGACGGCACAACGGCTACAGAGGTGGTCCCTGTTCCTAGGGGCACACCAATATGACATTGAGTACAAAGGAACTAAACAGCATAGGAATGCTGATGGATTGTCGCGCCTACCGTTGCCGATGGTGGAAGAGGAACTGGCAGTGGATCCAGTGGAGTTATTCCACTCGACTATAGTCGAATGTCTCCCTGTGACGAATGCAAACATAGAAAAGGAAACACGAAATGACCCGACACTATCCTGGGTCTATGATTTAATGGTGAAGGGATGGCCAGCACATGGCGAACCACTGCTGCCAGCATTCTCGCCGAGAAGAGAACAGCTGTCAGTGTGCAGAGGAACCTTGATGTGTGGATCCAGAGTAGTAATTCCACCCAAATTGAAGGATAGAGTGCTCAATGAGCTTCATGAGGGTCATCTGGGAGGGGTAAAAATGAAGAACTTAGCCAGAGCGTTTGTGTGGTGGCCGGGAATCGATAGAGAAATCAAAGAGATGAACAAGAGCTGTACTGGATGCCAGAAGGTCCAAAACGCCCCACCACAAGCCCCTCTACATCCATGGGAGTGGCCCTCATCTCCATGGCAAAGGGTGCACATTGATTTTGCTGGTCCCTTTATGGACTCGATGTTTTTAATTGTGGTGGATGCACATTCAAAGTGGCCAGAGGTAATAAAAATGTCCTCAACCACCACAGAAAAAACTATCAGTCTTACGAACCATATTCACCAGGAATGGGCTGGCTGAACAGATTTGCTCTGACAATGGACCACAGTTTGTGTCTGAAGAGTTCCGGAGGTTCTTAAAGAACAATGGTGTTAAGCATTACACATCCGCCCCATATCATCCAGCCACTAATGGATTGGCCGAGAGGTTTGTTCAAACATTCAAGAAGGCTATCAAGGCAATGTGTAATGAAGATATACCCCTACAACACAAAGTGGATAACTTCTTGTTTGCCTACCGGAATGCGACACATGCGGTTACCAACCAAACTCCAGCCATGATGTTCTTCAATCGAAGACTACGATGCCACTTGGATTTGGTTAAGCCAAACGTCAGAAGAGATGTGGAGAACAGGCAGTTTCAGAATATGAATGAAAGGCCGACCAGGAGTTTTAAGATAGGTCAACCAGTTTTGGCCCGGGACTACCGCACAGAGAAATGGCAGCCAGGAACGATCTGTACATGGCAAGGACCTCTAATGTATACCGTGGATGTTGGAGAGAGCATTGTAAGATGCCATGCTGACCAGATTCTAGAGTCACTGGAAAACGTCAACTCCACACCACGATCTGATACACCTGGCGATGAAACCGAAGTACAAATTGCATCTACCGCAGAATCGGTGACATTGGAAGCAGACGAACCAAACAACGACATTGATCCCGACTCAACCTTGCCAGAAGAACCTGATATCCCAAAGAGGCATTATCCAGACAGAATCAGGAAGCCTCCTCAAAGACTGAACTTATAATTGCTTAACTTCAACCAATGTATCTAGCAACCGTAATTGTAATTGTAATTAGTTATTATTTAGTTGTTAAATGAATGTTATGTACTGTTTATCTAAAAGGGGAGGAATTGTTGTGTATGTACCTTTAAGGGAATAACTGGTCTCAGACTGCAGTACCGGCAGTGACCACCCCTGTATAAAAGGCCCTAGCAGGCTTCTGTAGTTTCAGTTTCCAGGTTGTCTCCATTCAGTAAAGACTTGTTATAATCAACTCCTGTAGTCCGTGTCTCAATTATACACGGACATAATAAGAACTTACTATGGGTTGAATCCACATAGCTGTCTGAGGTTGCGCAGGAACCATTTTAAAGTGTCCCAACGAGCTGGTCACATGGTACGGCAGCCATTTTGTATGCCCCTTTTTCTGGGCTTCTTTTAAAACAGTCTTTAAAAGCATGGCCTCTTCTGCCTATTGACCTTATTAATAAAAAATCCAATTTTGCAAATCCTACACTCCCCCCTGATGATACTGTAACTTGCTTGGAGTATCATAATTCTGGGTGAGCAAAATTTTCTGACTTTCCACAATCTAACCATCCCCAGTATTTACCTATCTATTGTAGTGTATGTAACCTGTACCACCTTAAGAGGATACCTTAAGGTGATGGACTACTTTTTGATGGCTCCTGTACATTGTAGTACCGGTGGTGACCACACCGGTATATAAACCCTGCAGAGCAAAGTGTATCTCAGTTCAGCCCTGACCCTCAATCACTAAAGACCTGTTTACTTACTTCTGTAGTCTGTGTCCTGTTATTCAGTATAACTGCAATTGAAAACACAGACTCAACAGTGGCGACGAGTCTGATCTTACCTAGTGGCAGTTTTGCATCAAAGGAAGCTTCGTCCTCAGAAACGGGCGTCGATAAAGGGCATCCGCCCTCAACATCCTGCATCGCACGGGAGGCCATCGGAAACCCAGGTTGGTTTGCTGGCCACGAAGTCAAGCATCAGTGAGCATCCCTTCTACGACAGCGGCGGGTAAGCCCGATCGAGCGGCATGGGGGGGAAGTCGGCCGAGTTGTCAGTGGGAGAAGGGGAGGGAAAACGACGAAAAGGGGGGAGAACATGACCGCAGCCGGTGTCAGGGGCCGGACTGCAATCGGGCAGAGACGTGCAGCAGCCAGAAAAGCGTTTATGGCCGCAAGGACCGCGGGAGCGGCGGGGGAACAAGAGCAGCAATGCAGGGGAAAATAAAGGACCGCTGGGAGGCATGGACGGCAACAGCACGGGAATCGCCATTTTGAGTCGGCGGGGGAAGAAGACAAGCGCGGGAAAAGCCGTCAAGCACGGGAAAAGCCGCCATCTTGAAAAAAAAAAAATAATAATAATCACATCCAAAGGGGAAGGAGAAACTCAGCAAGGAAGCCAAAAACAGGTAACATCACTGCTTTTGATAACGATGTGGAAGATTGGGCCACTTATGTGGAACGCATCGAAGCTTACTGTACAACGAATGAGGTACCGGATGATAAGAAAGCACTAACCCTATTAAACTCAATGGGTGCGAAGATGTACGGGTTATTAAGGAACCTTGTAACACCAGACAAACCGGTAGGGAAGAGTTTCGCAGATATTGTTACAATCCTGCAGGAGCATTTAAACCCCACGCCGCTGCTGATAGCGGAACGATTTAAATTCTACAAAAGAATTCAACTTAAAGAAGAAAGCAACGCTGAATTCCTAACAGAACTGCGCAAGTTATCAAAGTACTGCCAGTTCGGAACAGGACTAGCAGACGCACTGAGAGATAAGTTTGTGTGTGGGCTCCTAAGGGAAGGAACCCAGAAGCGACTGCGAGAGGAAAAGGACCTTACGCTGGACAAAGCTTTCAGCATTGCAGCAGCCCACGAGGCAGCAGCACGGGGTGCTGCAGAGATACAGCAAAGGCCATTGGAATTCAGCACCAATGAAATGGCATTGGGCACAGTAAAGTGCTATCGTTGTGGAAGGACAACGCATGACCAGAACCAGTGCTGGTTCAAAGATAAAGAATGCAGGCAATGTGACAAACTTGGTCACATAGCGAGAGTATGCCGGTCCGGAAAGAAGACCAGCAGCAAAAAGTCACCGCAGGAGAAGTAGAAAAAAGTACACAAGGTGACAGAGAACAGTTCGGATGAACAGAAGACGGATTCAGACTCCAGCAGTAAGCAACTGGGTTGTCTGAAAATACATAATGTGGGTAACACAGCAGACCACCAAACTATCTGGGTCATGCTTCAGATAGCAGGAGTCCAAGTGAAGATGGAATTGGACACTGGGTCGGCATTAACGGTCATGAATAAGCAAGATTACAAAAGGTTATTCTCGCACATTCCCCTGAGGGATACGGAGATTGTATTGAAAACATACACGGGGCAAATAGTATACCCCAAAGGAAAGATAAAAGTAAACGTGGTGTACAATGGTAAAGAAAGTCAGAAAATGGACTTGTATGTGTTACCTGATGGAGGTCCGCCACTACTGGGATGGGAATGGATCCGGAGAATAAATGTGGACTGGCATTCCATACAAGCACTGACTGTAGATGCCTGTAAGGAGGACGACGTCACACCTAAACGACTGTCCAAAATCTTAGACGATGCTAAGGAGGTGTTACAACAGGGACTTGGAATACTGAAAGGAATTACGGCAACCATCAAGGTTGAAGAACATGCAAACCCAAAATTTTTCAAAGCCAGACCGATGCCTTATGCGATACAACCTGCTGTGGAAGCAGAGCTGGAAGGGCTAGAACGTTCAGGGGTACTGTCCAAGGTGGACTGGAGTGAATGGGCTACACCCATTGTTCCTGTCATGAAGCGTTCGTTGAGCAACAAGCCGGGGGAACCTGGGAAGGTTCGTACCTGTGGCGATTTCAAGATCACTGTTAATCCGGTTCTTCACACGGTGCAATATCCGTTTCCACGGATTGAAGATATCTTCGCTTCACTGTCTGGCGGGAAACACTTCACTAAGATAGACCTGGCGCAGGCATACCTACAGATGGAAGTTGATGAAGCATCACGTCAGTATCTCACGATCAACATGCATAAGGGCTTATATCGGTATAATAGACTGGTTTTTGGAGTGGCATCGGCTCCAGCGATTTGGCAAAGGGCCATGGAGCAGGTATTGCAGGGAATTCCAGGCACACAATGCTACCTGGATGACATCCTAATTACATGAGATGATGATAAGGATCACCTCGCGAATTTGGAGCAGGTGCTCATCAGATTGAAAGAATATGGGCTCAGAGTTAATCGCCAGAAATGCGAGTTCTTTCAAAAGCGAATCTCGTACTGCGGCCACGTCATTGACCGGGAGGGGCTCCATAAGTCACCTGACAAGATCGAAGCTGTTGTAAAAGCTCCTACACCGGAAAATGTATCCCAGTTGAGGTCGTTCCTCGGGTTGGTTAACTATTACCACAAGTTTCTTCCAAATTTATCCACGGTGTTACACCCGCTAAACACTCTTTTGCAAATGGGAATACCATGGAAGTGGAGCGATGATTGTAAGCGGGCTTTTCAAAAGAGCAAGGCACTGATCACCTGTAAGGAAGTGTTGGCTCACTTTAACCCAACACTGCCTATTCGCTTAGCTTGTGATGCTTCTCCATATGGTATCGGGGCAGTGCTCTCACATAAGTTTCCAGATGGCTCGGAAAGGCCAGTCGCTTTCGCATCCAGATCATTGACCTCCGCTGAGCGCAACTATGCTCAGATAGATAGGGAGGCTCTCAGCCTCGTGTGGGGAGTTAAGAAATTTAACCATTACCTGCAAGGCCAAAAGTTTACGCTGCTGACAGATCACCAGCCGTTGGTTTCCATTTTCAACCCTAAGAAGGGTGTTCCGGTAATGACGGCACAGAGGCTTCAGAGATGGTCCCTTTTCCTAGGGGCACATCAATATGATATCGAATTCAATGGTACAAAGCAACATGGTAATGCTGATGGGCTGTCGCGCCTGCCACTACCTACAGCGGAAGCGGCACCGGCAGTTGACCCTGTTGTAAGAATTTGCAATGATTTACAGTTCTGAAGATTCATGTTTTTGATTAAAGTATCCCTGGGCAATGTGCTTTTAAAATTTCCAGGGATAAAATGGCAGTCACCACATGGCCGAGACAAATGGCTTGGAATGCAGCTTTCTGTGTCTGGAAGTAAGGTTCGATGAAGACAAAGGACAATGCTTTGTTTACAAAGCAACTGAATGCTATTAGCATTTGTTTAGATACACCTGAAACTGCAGAAGAGACTTTTGCACCTTGAATGGGAAGCGTTAACTTTAAATGGGTTTCCAATCACCCAGTACTGGACTATAGAGCAGATGTATCTCCCTTTTGTTTCAGCACAGGGAGCTCTGAAAATCACATTAACTCAATCTAACCACTTTGAGTTAGCCTAGCACAGCTTTGGGGTTAATTTTGCACACAGCCCTTGCAAGGCACGGATGTGAGGGGCTCACCAGGTATAAAAAAAGGGCTGAGCAGCCAGCTCGCTCTCTTGGCTCTTGGCTCTTGGCCCTTGGCTCTTGACTCTTGACTTCCTGGGACGATAAGGTGAGCTCTCTCTCTCTCTCTCTCTCTCTCTTCGCTGGACCATGTGAGCAGAGATTTTCTGACTCTCAACAAGGCAACCTAGCAGGAGTTAAGGGGGGATGGTGATTTAAGTGAATTGCTAAGATTGTTTAAATAACATTGTAGCCATTGTACCCCTCGTTTTTGCCGTGTGTACCCCCTTGATATATAGTTTTACAATTATACTGTGTTCGTGTGGGATAGTTTGATATTGTGATTGTAGTTTCTTTTAGTTAATAAAGCTTGATAATTTTCTCTCATCCAAACCACGTGTTCCGTTTTAATATCATTAATTATAAGTTCCTCCACTCAGAACTAAAGGAGGGGTAGCAAAATTGGTTTAGAGTGCAGCAGCAAAAAGACTGCTGGCCAGGTAGATTACCTTAAACCAGTTTAAAAGAAACCCCGAAATCCTTACAATGGCGAGCCAGGTAGGAGTGGAGGCAGTTTTTGATTTAATAAGTGGTCTGGATCTGGTGAAAGCATCAGCTCTTGTTTCTCTCGTTTTCAGTATGTGGGTAGCCCTGCGAATGTTAGCAGCAGCGTGTAGGCTCACCTATCGGGGTATAGGTGGCTGGGTTAGGAAGGGTGTGATGGGAGAGCAGGAGGAGTTTAAAGAGGCCAGAGCTAGTGGTATGAGGGTGCGGGAAGAGAATGCATGCCTCACACTAGAGGTCACGAAATGCCAGGCATTTATAGAGCGCCTTGTGCAGGAAGTCACAGAGGCGAGGGACAGTGAGATGAGACTGCGGGAAGAGAATGCCAGGTTTGATGAAGCAGATCATGGCCCCTGTAGGGCAGAGATAGAAAGTCTTAACGTGGCTTTAAAGGCAGCAAGGGGAATGATTTGCATGATCAGCCCGAAGGCAGGTCAGCTGGATTTTACTGGCAGCCCAAATCAAACCGCCCCACAGGCAACACCCAGGGAAAGGCTGGCTAGGGAATTAGAGATCCCAAGTCAGCAGCCCACAGCTCCGGGTTTTGAGGAGCTCTGGCAGCAAGGAGGGGTGGACAATGGGGTGGTAGGAGAACGCCAGCAGGTCCCGCTAGGCAGGCGGGGACCAGGACCAGTGTACCCCCTCCGACAACGGAGGTACGGTCAGCCCGTGAATAATAATGACCCAGGGGCTGTTCAGAATACCTATCTGGTCCCTTATGATACCCCACAGCTCAGGGATATGGTGAAACATATTCCCATGCTCTCTGAAAAGGGAGACCCCTCACTGCACTTCCAACAAGTAGACCAGGCAGCCGGTGTTAACGGCTGTGATGATGAAGAGAAAGCCAGAATGTTGCTTTTCTCTGTGGATAGTAAGCTCTATCAGACCCTTTCGGCTGAGGCCAAGAGAGGAGAGAAGGGTTTTGAGGACCTGAAGGAGGAAATACTGGAAGCCATGGGTGCGAACGACGGCAATCCGTTCGATCGCGTAGGGAGAACCCTGCAGCAGGAAGGGGAGACTCCACAGGCATTTGCAGACAGGCTGTGGCCAGTCTACAACCGTGCATGTACAGGGGGACAAGGTAGGGCACAGCTGAACCAGCAGCAGCAGACCCAATGGCTTCGTTGCCTGGTGTACAATTGCCTGCCCCAGATAAGAGCAAAGGCCAACGCATGGTTTGACCCCCGAGACCCCCTAGTAACCGAAGAGACTGTAATCCGGCAGCTCATGGTGACATTTAGGAATGGGAGGAATGGTGAGAGCCCCCAGCAAAAGGGTAAAGTCCACGAGGTTGAACCTGGGGCTCAGTATAAGAAAGAGTGGCACCAGGAGGGGAACAGTCCCTCCCAGGCTCGGTTAAATTGCTATGGGTGTGCGAAAGATGGTCACTGGAGAAAAGACTGTAAGAATTCCTGGAAGAATAGCAAGGGAAAGAATCCCCCAGCCCCAGCCCAAAGAGTAGAGACAGGAATCTCCCCCGCCTCAGTCGAGTCGCTACTGGAAGCAATGCGGTCTCTCCTGACCAACCAGGGAAAGGTAGCAGCCATCAATGGTGCTGCAACCCCCTCGCCCACCTCTGCCTCCCCACAATGACTGGCCGGTATGCTGGTCAAAGAGAGTGCACGTGCAGGCACTTTCTGGGACCCATATGGGTCCGGGCCAGTGGCAGTGATTACAGGCAGGGATGGGGCACAGAGAAATTCAGACAAATTGTACAAGGCAAGTTCAAGTTCACCGCCTGTAAAGACAGGCACTGTGGCCTATTTAAAGGAGCCAGCTTCCCAGCCCGCTTCTAGAGGGGTCCCCCCCATGATGTGGGACCCTGCGGGGGCAGGGATAGCAATCCCTCTTGCAGGAGGTTACAAAAGACTAAAGACGGAGGAAGCCCTAGAGGAGTATAAAAAGTGCAGGGGCATACTTAAAAAAGAAATTAGGAGGGCGAGGAGGGGCCATGAAATAACACTGGCGAGCAAAATAAAGGAAAATCCTAAGATGTTTTATAAGTATATTAAGGGCAAGAGGATAACCAGGGAAAGGGTAGGGCCCATTAGGGACCAAAGTGGCAATCTGTGTGTAGAGCCAGAGGATGTAGGCGGGGTTTTAAATGAATTTTTTGCATCTGTGTTCACTATGGAGAAAGACGATGCAGACATAGAAATCGGGCAAGGGGACTGTGACATACTTGAACATATTAGCATCGAGAGGGAGGAGGTGCTAGCGGTTTTAGCAGGCCAAAAAGTGGATAAATCCCCAGGCCCGGATGAGATGTATCCCAGGCTGCTGTGGGAGGCAAAGGAGGAGATTGCAGGGGCTCTGACACTAATTTTCAGAACCTCTCTGGCCACAGGGGATGTACCAGAGGACTGGAGAACAGCTAACGTAGTACCATTATTCAAGAAGGGTAGCAGGGATAAACCAGGGAATTACAGGCCAGTGAGTCTAACATCTGTGGTGGGGAAATTATTGGAAAAAATTCTGAGGGACAAAATTAATCTCCACTTGGAGAGGCAAGGATTAATCGGGGATAGTCAGCATGGCTTTGTCAAGGGTAAATCATGTCTGACAAATCTGATCGAATTTTTCGAGGGGGTAACTAGTGGGGTGGATGAGGGAAATGCTGTGGATGTGGTTTACATGGACTTCAGTAAAGCTTTTGACAAAGTCCCGCATAGGAGACTGGTTAAGAAGGTAAGAGCCCATGGGATCCAGGGTGCCTTGGCGCGTTGGATCCTAAACTGGCTGAGTGGCAGGAGGCAGAGGGTGATGGTTGAAGGTTGCTTTTGTGACTGGAAGCCTGTGTCCAGTGGGGTACCTCAGGGATCGGTGCTGGGTCCCTTGTTGTTCGTGATCTACATAAATGATTTGGATGAGAATGTAAAAGGTATGATCAGTAAGTTCGCAGATGACACGAAAATTGGTGGGGTGGTAAATTGCGAGGAGGAAAGCCTCCGGCTACAGGACGATATAAACGGGTTGGTCAGATGGGCGGAAAAGTGGCAAATGGAATTTAACCCTGAAAAGTGCGAGGTGATGCATTTTGGACGGACAAATAAGGCAAGGGAATACACAATGAGTGGTAGGACCCTAGGAAGTACAGAGGGTCAGAGGGACCTTGGTGTACATGTACATAGATCCCTGAAGGCAGCGGAGCAGGTAGATAAGGTGGTTAAAAAGGCATATGGGATACTTGCCTTCATTAGCCGAGGCATAGAATATAAGAGCAGGGAGGTTATGATGGAGCTGTACAAAACGCTGGTGAGGCCACAGCTGGAGTACTGTGTGCAGTTCTGGTCGCCTCACTATAGGAAGGATGTGATTGCTTTGGAGAGGGTGCAGAGAAGATTCACCAGGATGTTACCTGGGATGGAACGCCTCAGCTATGAAGAGAGGCTGGACAGGCTGGGGTTGTTTTCCTTGGAGCAGAGAAGGCTGAGGGGGGACCTGATTGAGGTGTACAAAATGATGAGGGGCATAGATAGGGTAGATAAAGAGGAACTTTTCCCCTTAGTGGGGGGGTCAATAACAAGGGGGCATAGATTCAGGGTAAGGGGCAGGAGATTTAGAGGGGATTTGAGGAGGAACTTTTTCACCCAGAGGGTGGTTGGAATGTGGAACTCAATGCCTGAAAGGGTGGTAGAGGCAGGAACCCTCACAACATTCAAGAAGCATTTGGATGAGCACTTGAAATGCCATTGCATAGAAGGCTATGGACCAAATGCTGGAAAATGGGATTAGACTGGACAGGGATGGATGGGCGGCGCAGACACGATGGGCTGAAGGGCCTCTTTCTGTGCTGTAAAACTCTATGACTCTATGACTATGAGACATAGGGAGGGAGCTGACACCAGGTTTTAAACATGGGGAGGAAAATTTCCAGCCACCAGCAGCGGGTGGTGAGAGCATACCTGCCCCCAGCACAGGAGTGGGCAGGAAAGAGCAGACAAACCCAGAGAGAGATTTGCACCGGCAGGCTGCCAGGTACATTATACAGTGCGGGCTACCACATGGGGGAGAAGGTTCCCAGCCAGCTGGGGCTGTGACCCAAGCTCAGGGTCTGCCAGCCAAAGTTTCCCCCAGAGAGACACCCCTCAGAAGGTCTCAGCGAGTGCCCCAGCCTAAGAAAGCATGGTCACCCACTTTACAGTGGAGTAGGGTGGTCTCCCGAGCCAGGGAAAAGCCAGAGAACAGAGGCCCCCATTCAACAGCCATAAGCTGCGAGGGACCAGAGACAGGAGGCAGTCCAGCTTCGCTGCAGTCAGCACCAATCTGCGACAGTGCCAGAGATTAGACTGGCCGTCCGGAGATGGGCGGCATTTGTATTATAGCTATGTGTGTGTATATAGCGTGCTTGGAAGGTGTATTTTAAGTTTTGTTAATTTAACTAGTTTGTTAAGTAAGTGCAAAGAGTTTAAGTTTACATGTGTGCCGAATGTTTGTATTTTGGTCCGAGGTCGAGGGACCCGACCATGTCTCCACCTAAGGCAGCAGGTCAGTGAGACCTGGCTGCATGTCCCTTTTAAGTTTTGCAGGAGATGGGAAAATGAAGCAGCCATGTTCGCCCAGCCCGAGCTGGACATCGAATGAAGATACGGAATGTTGGGGATCACCTCGCCACTGGACGAATCCAGGAGACCCCGCAGCGATCTTCGGGAAAAACCGGACAGAGTCCGGGGGAACTTGCCTACTCCTCCTACGGGGAGGAGATGGCCCCAGCTGGGTGGGGCACGGCCCCCAACCCAGCACTATCCTGACCGAAGTTCACATGCGGGAGACCTCGCTGTTGAGGAGTCACGATGGGGAAGCGCGGGCGCCTGGTCATAGGGACGCGTTCCCCGGGGGTGGGTGGTGATGGCCCGGGAATGATTTTATAGACGGGAGGGGGAGGGACTGGGAGTCATGAGATCCCATACTCCCCGGTCTCGGTCCGTGGAAGGTAATTTTAAATGTGAGGGGTACCCTGCCTCCACAAAAGGACAAGGGAACGGCTCGGGGCTGTCGGAGCAGGCTGGTCGCTAAATCCATTCTGCCTGTTTTAAAGTTTAAGCCGATCAAAGGGGGGTGGAAGGTACTTTTACTGCCCGAGTGGGAGGAGCAATACCCACTCGAATTTCGCAACCCATCATTGGCCCGTGATGATCGGGGTTCATTTAAGCATGTTGTTTAGTGATTTTTTGTATTTTGTGTTGCAGCCCCAAGTTGAGCAGAGGCGTGATGTCCTCTCCATGCTTGGGACCAGTTTGTGACAACTCCAAGTTGAGCAGAGGCGTAGGACCCTCTCCGTGCTTGCGATAATTTTTGAGTACATTGTGTAACTAAGATTGCAACATTTTGTAATAACTTATGATGCAAAAAAAAAGGTGATTGTAAATTTGGTTCACACTGTATAATTTTACAAGCGTGTAGGGGTATGAGACCCCTTATTGAAAACTGAAGTATCTGTAAGATGCCTACCGTACCATGGTTTTTTCTTGAATTTAAGGGGAATAGACGGGACGGGGATCAGTGGCAGATAGCTATTAGGTAAATACAGGGGATGGTTTTTTGTGGGGGGTCAGAAATCATTGCTCATTTCTTCAAGAGGATACTACAAGCAAGCTGGAAGTATCCAAGGGCGGACTGTAAGAATTTGCAATGATTTACAGTTCTGAAGATTCATGTTTTTGATTAAAGTATCCCTGGGCAATGTGCTTTTTAAATTTCCAGGGATAAAATGGCTGTCACACAACATGGCCGAGACAAAAGGCTTGGAATGCAGCTTTCTGTGTCTGGAAGTAAGGTTCGATGGAGACAAAGGACATTGCTTTGTTTACAAAGCAACTGAATGCTATTAGCATTTGTTTAGATACACCTGAAACTGCAGAAGAGACGTTTGCACCTTGAATGGGAAGCGTTAACTTTAAATGGGTTTCCAATCACCCAGTACTGGACTATAGAGCAGATGTATCTCCCTTTTGCTTCAGCACAGGGAGCTCTGAAAATCACATTAACTCAATCTAACCACTTTGAGTTAGCCTATCACAGCTTTGGGGTTAATTTTGCACACAGCCCTTGCAAGGCAGGATGTGAGGGGCTCACCAGGTATAAAAAAAAGGGCTGAGCAGCCAGCTCGCTCTCTTGACTCTTGGCTCTTGACTCTTGGCTCTTGGCTCTTGACTTCCTGGGACGATAAGGTGAGCTCTCTCTCTCTCTCTCTCTCTCTTCGCTGGACCATGTGAGCAGAGATTTTCTGACTCTCAACAAGGCAACCTAGCAGGAGGTAAGGGGGGATGGTGATTTAAGGGAATTGCTAAGATTGTTTAAATAACATTGTAGCCATTGTACCCCTCGTTTTTGCCGTGTGTACCCCCTTGATATATAGTTTTACAATTTTACTGTGTTCGTGTGGGATAGTTTGATATTGTGATTGTAGTTTCTTTTAGTTAATAAAGCTTGATAATTTTCTCTCATCCAAACCACGTGTTCCGTTTTAATATCATTAATTATAAGTTCCTCCACTCAGAACTAAAGGAGGGGTAGCGAAATTGGTTTAGAGTGCAGCAGCAAAAAGACTGCTGGCCAGGTAGATTACCTTAAACCAGTTTAAAAGAAACCCCGAAATCCTTACACTGTCGAGATATTTCACTCGACCATCAACGAATGCTTACCAGTCACCAATGCGGGTATTGAGAGAGAGACCCGAAATGACCCGACATTGTCTCGGGTCTACGATTTGACAGTGAAGGGATGGCCAACACATGGCGAACCACTGTTACCAGCATTCTCAGCCAGACGACAACAGCTGTCCGTATGTCAAGGAACATTAATGTATGGAACAAGGGTGATTATTCCTCCGAAATTAAGAGAGAGAGTTCTGAAAGAATTGCACGAAGGTCATCTGGGGGGAGTCAAGATGAAAAGCCTTGCTAGGGCTTATGTGTTGTGGCCAGGTATCGACAAACAAATAGAGGATCTGACTAAAAGCTGCTCAGGGTGCCAAAAAGTTCAAAATGCACCTCCAATTGCACCGCTGCATCCGTGGGAATGGCCTTCAGCCCCATGGCAACGTGTGCATATCGACTTTGCAGGTCCATTCATGGATTCCATGTTTTTGGTAGCAGTAGACGCACATTCTAAATGGCCAGAAGTGATTAAGATATCGACCACTACCTCTGAGAAGACGATCGCAGTTCTAAGAACCATATTTGCAAGGAATGGGTTGCCGGAGCAAATATGTTCAGACAACGGACAACAGTTCATGTCAGAAGAATTCATGAAAAAGAATGGGGTGAAACACTATACATCTGCCCCATATCATCCGGCTACAAATAGGTTGGCCGAGAGATTTGTACAAACGTTCAAAAAGGCGATAAAGGCCATGAGCGAAGACCATATTCCGCTACAACACAAGGTGGACAACTTCCTGATGGCGTATCGAAACGCCACGCATGCAGTGACAAATCAAAGCCCTGCCATAATGTTCTATAACAGAAGGTTGCGGTCCCGGTTGGATTTGTTAAAACCCAATGTGCGAAGGGAAGTCGAAAACAAGCAATTC
This sequence comes from Somniosus microcephalus, assembly GCF_052327205.1. Lineage (NCBI taxonomy): Eukaryota > Metazoa > Chordata > Chondrichthyes > Squaliformes > Somniosidae > Somniosus > Somniosus microcephalus. The sequence continues at coordinate 11,565,408 of NC_140989.1, forward strand.
CAGCATTTAAATAACAAGGCCACTTGTAGTTTCGCAATAGAACAACCAGTGTTGGCCGGGGACTATAGGGATGATAAATGGCAACCTGGAACAATTCGTGCACGACAAGGACCCTTGATGTACACGGTAGACGTTGGAGAGAACGTAATACGACGTCATGCTGACCAACTTGTGGAATCAAGAACAAGGGTCGACCCCATGTCTACGGCAGAGACACCAGTTGAAGAACTTATTGAGCCTCTAGCATCTACCTCAGACTCGAACGTACATGATGATGTTCAATCCATAGGAGATCAAGTGGATGAGTCACCCCAGCAACGAGAACCAGAGACCCTTGAAAGGCGTTATCCGGCCCGGATCAGGATGCCTCCTCAGAGACTGAATCTTTGAACAGTTTTGTGTGTAAATTGTATATATGTTATCCATGTAATGTTTAATTTGGTGTGTACACTGTTAAGCTAAAAGGGGAGGAACTATAGTGTATGTAACCTGTACCACCTTAAGAGGATACCTTAAGGTGATGGACTACTTTTTGATGGCTCCTGTACATTGTAGTACCGGTACTGGTGACCACACCGGTATATAAACCCTGCGGAGCAAAGTGTATCTCAGTTCAGCCCTGACCCTCAATCACTAAAGACCTGTTTACTTACTGTTGTGTATGTACCTTTAAGGGAATAACTGGTCTCAGCCTGCAGTACCGGCAGTGACCACCCCTGTATAAAAGGCGCTAGCAGCCTTCTGTAGTTTCAGTTTCCCGATTGTCTCCATTCAGTAAAGACTTGTTATAATCAACTCCTGCTGTCCGTGTCTCAATTATACACGGACATAATATTGGCGACGAGCAGATACGAACTTACCTACAGTCTGCACCACCTCCTGGGATCCATTCCTGAAGCGAAGTGAGCAGAGGTCGAGGCCAGAAGGAAGAAAGAAGCAGTAGAAACGGGCGTCGACCGTGGGCATCCGCCCCTGAGTCAGCGGAGTTGAAGATTGCAGGAGAAGCTGTCGAGAGCGGGGCTTGGTTCCTGTCGACGGTGCTTCAGCTAATCGGGCTGGTGGCAGGTAGTACACTGATCCTTCCTGGGCTGCGGCGGTCTAGAACTCGAGCGGGTGGCTTGCAACGGGGCCGAGCAGCGTTGTCGGGAAGAGGAGAGAGGGAGACGGTGGAGCACACAGAGCGCGGCCGGTGCTACGAAGCCGGGCAGCGCACGGACCCGAGAAGAGGGAGGCAAGAGTCCCACAGGGTTGTTCCACGACGGGAAAATAATTTTTTTTAAAAATTAAACGCGCAGAAAACCGCGAGGAGCTGCAGGTTGCAACGGAAACCGCGGAAAGCAGCGCTAGCAACAGCGGGGAAGAAGGCAAAGCGCGGGAGGTGCCATCTTAATCCAGTGGGGAAGAAGGCAAAGCGCGGGAGGCGCCATCTTATTCCAGTGGGGAAGAAGGCAAAGCGCGGGAGGCGCCATTTTGTTAAATCGGGGCAGAAGGCAAAGCACGGGAGGCGCCATTTTAGATTTCCAAGATGCCGAAGACTGGCTGTATCACTGCCTTCGATAATGCAATAGAGGACTGGACCACATATGTGGACAGAGTCGAGGTATATTGCGAGGCAAACGAAATAGCCGAAGAAAAAAAGGCATCGGTACTGCTAAACTTAATGGGCGCAAAAACGTACGGCCTATTGCGGGACCTGATTACTCCAGCCAAACCGAAGACAAAGAGTTTTAACGAAATTGTTGCTATCCTACAGGAACACCTAAACCCTGCACCGCTGCTGATAGCAGAAAGATTTAAATTCCACAGGAGAACTCAGCATAAAGATGAGAGCAATGCTGAGTACCTTACGGAACTATGCAAGCTATCAAAGCACTGCCAGTTCGGAGCAGGACTGGCAGATACCCTACGGGACAAATTTGTCTGTGGACACCTGAGTGAAGGAACACAGAAGAAGTTACTCTCAGAGAAAGAGCTGACGCTAGATAAGGCTTTCAGCGTGGCAGTATCGTACGAAGCAGCAGCCAGGGGAGCTGCGGAAATACAACAAAAGCCACAGGAATACGGCACCCACGAAATGACACGGGGATTTGCAAAATGCTATCGCTGCGGCAGAACTAACCATGCCCAGAAGGACTGCTGGTCCAAGGACAAAATATGCAGGCAATGCGGAAAGATGGGACACATTGCACGAGTTTGCAGGTCTGGGAAGAAGACCAACGACAACAAAAAGGCTACTAAGGAACCGTACAAGAAAGTACAAAAGATGACGGACAGTAGTTCCGAAGACCAGATGAGCGATAGTGAATCCGGGAACAAGAGACTAAGCTGTCTCAAACTTCACAATGTAATCGCAAAAGAGGATCACCGAACCATTTGGGTCACCCTCACGATAGCAGGGTCCCAAGTTAAAATGAAATTGGATACAGGATCAACGCTAACCGTCATGAATCGACGAGACTACGAGTGGCTATTCTCACACATACCCTTGAGAGAGACATCCATCGTCTTGACGACGTATACGGGGCAAAAAGTATACCCCAGAGGAAAAATAAGGGTGCCTGTCGAATACAATGGCAAGAAAATATGGAAATTGTATCTCTACATACTGCAAGATGGTGGACAGCTTAGATTGGCACTCCATTCAGGCAATGACGGTGGATGGTAAAAAAGATGACGACGTCACTCCTGGACGATTGTCGACAATCTTAGCTAACGCCAAAGAGGTGTTTCAACAAGAACGGGCAATCTTAAAGGCGTAACCGCCTCGATAAAAATAGAAGAGAATGCAATTCCCAAGTTTTTCAAAGCAAGACCGGTACCATATGCAATTCGCCCAGCCGTCGAGGCAGAGCTGGAGAATCTGGAGAATGAAGGCGTGTTGTCTAAGGTAGACTGGAGCGAGTGGGCGACACCCATCGTTCCTGTCATGAAGAAAACGTTAAACAATAAGTCCGAGGAGTCAAGGAAGGTTCGCATCTGTGGGGACTTCAAGGTGACGGTGAACCCAGTCCTTCACACAGTACAATATCCTCTTCCAAGGATAGAAGATATCTTCGCCTCACTATCTGGAGGGAAGCGTTTTACAAAAACTGACCTAGTGCAAGCGTATTTGCAGATGGAGGTTGAAGAATCCTCTAGGAAGTATCTCACGATAAACACTCACAAAGGTCTTTACCAGTATCATCAATTGGTATTCCGAGTGGCATCAGCTCCGGCGATATGGCAAAGAGCGATGGAACAAGTCCTGCAAGGGATTCCGGGGACTCAGTGTTACTTGGACGACATCCTAGTGACAGGTGAAGATGACAGTGAACACCTTAACAACCTAGAACAGGTCCTCACTAGACTACGGGAACATGGGCTACGAGCCAACCACCCCAAGTGCGAGTTTTTTAAGAAACAGATATCGTATTGTGGCCACGTGATTGATGAAGAGGGGTTACATAAGTCCCCTGACAAAATTGAAGTGGTTGTTAAGGCCCCAGCGCCTGAAAATGTGTCGCTACTGAGGTGATTCCTCGGATTGGTGAATTACTACCATAAGTTTTTACCGAATTTGTCCACAATTCTGCACCCACTGAATGCCCTACTATGAACGGGAGTAGCATGGAAATGGAGCAATGACTGTAAGCGGGCCTTTCGGAAGAGTAAGGACTTAATCACTTCAAGAGAAGTATTGGCTCACTACAACTCATCACTACCGATAAGACTGGCGTGTGATGCGTCTCCCTATGGCATTGGGGCGGTACTTTCACGTAAATTCCTTGATGGTTCGGAGAGGCCGATAGCTTTTGCGTCATGCTCGTTAACTTCAGCCGAGCGTAACTACGCCCAGATTGACAGAGAGGCCCTCAGCCTAGTGTGGGGGGTGAAGAAGTTCAATCACTACCTGCACGGTCAAAAAATTTACTCTACTAACTGATCATCAACCTCTTGTCTCCATTTTCAACCCTCAGAAGGGCGTACCGATAATGACAGCACAACGGCTACAGAGGTGGTCCCTTTTCCTAGGGGCACACCAATATGACATCGAGTACAAAGGAACTAAACAGCATGGGAATGCTGATGGATTGTCGCGCCTACCGTTGCCAACGGTGGAAGAAGAACTTGCAGTGGATCCAATGGAGATATTCCACTCGACCATAGTCGAATGTCTCCCTGTGACGAATGCAAACATAGAAAAGGAAACACGAAATGACCCGACACTATCCTGGGTCTATGATTTAATGGTGAAGGGATGGCCAGCACATGGCGAACCACTGCTGCCAGCGTTCTCGCCGAGGAGAGAACAGCTGTCAGTGTGCAGAGGAACCTTGATGTGTGGATCCAGAGTAGTAATTCCACCCAAATTGAAGGATAGGGTGCTCAATGAGCTTCATGAGGGTCATCTGGGAGGGGTAAAAATGAAGAACTTAGCCAGAGCGTTGGTGTGGTGGCCGGGAATCGATAGAGAAATCGAAGAGATGACCAAGAGCTGTACAGGATGCCAGAAGGTCCAAAGCGCCCCACCACAAGCCCCTCTACATCCATGGGAGTGGCCCTCATCTCCATGGCAAAGGGTACACATTGATTTTGCTGGTCCCTTCATGGACTCGATGTTTTTAATTGCGGTGGATGCACATTCAAAGTTGCCAGAGGTAATAAAAATGTCCTCAACTGTAGGGGGGTTTGTTCCAGGGGCTTATTGTAGGTCAGCCAGTTATGTTTTCCTGAGCTGCCCTGCCCGCTGTGCGGTTGCGAATCGCTTTCCCCTTCCTGATTCTGAGCTCAGGACTTATCGAGTGGTAACAAGGACAAACGAACAGACCAGTGGATTGGTGCAAGGAAAACCAATGTTTATTAATTAGAAAAGCTAACACTACAAGAAAAACAGTATTATACAGAAGATAAAAGAAATCGCTATGGATGCAATACAGTTTTACACTTAACGGGAGAAGAAACGGACACAACGAGGGAAAAATTCTAAAATCACAATTTTGTAATACCCCTTTAACTCCCACCCTTACACCTAGCTAGGTTGTCTTGTGACGGCCAGAAAGATAATGCTCACCGGTGAAACAGATGAAAAGGCCTGGCCCTTGTGCCCCGCTGCTGCCGTCGAAATGTGCTTGCGATGCTTTCTAGATGGTTTTCCTTCTTGGTTGCTAGCAGACAAACAGGACACTGGGCCGAGGTGAAGAGAGAGAGAGAGAGGTGCTGAGCCGCCCCAGTTATATCCTCTCGGCAATGGGTCATTATCGCGCCTCATCAGTCCGTTCCATTGTCCGATTTGGGCTCGAAAACGTAAGACAAGAGGTCCTTGATTTTGGCCCATTTACGTTGATGGCAGCGATCAGTACCACAACTGCCTTTCCATTGTTTTCTGAATGTCCTTAATTGTTCTGAATGTTCCTCAATTGTTCTGTATGTTCCTCAAGCAACTGGGACTATCTCCGCCCGAACTTAGATTGTGTAGGCAAACAATTGATAACCTGCCTCAGGGCGTGAATACAACTGAGCTTGCCTCACTGCATTGTTCAAATTAAACATGCAGTCTGTGAAGCTATCAGAAAATCCATATGGATGCCGCAGGCCCTTTGGCTATGTGTCTGACCGCAGCCATTTTGAGAGGCCCTGGATTTTTAAAACACAGTCACTCCAAGGTTTCTTTAATAACTCCAATTAATCTTCGGGGGGGGGAACATATGAAATTTTGCGAATCCCTTCAAACCACCACAGACAAAACTATCACAGTCTTATGAACCATATTCACCAGGAATGGGCTGGCTGAACAGATTTGCTCTGACAATGGACCACAGTTAGTGTCTGAAGAGTTCCGGAGATTCTTGAAGAACAATGGTGTTAAGCATTACACATCTGCCCCATATCATCCAGCCACTAATGGATTGGCTGAGAGGTTTGTTCAAACATTCAAGAAGGCTATCAAGGCAATGTGTAATGAAGATATACCCCTACAACACAAGGTGGACAACTTCTTGTTTGCCTACCGGAATGCGACACATGCGGTTACCAACCAAACTCCAGCCATGATGTTCTTCAATCGAAGACTACGATGCCGCTTGGATTTGGTTAAGCCAAACGTCCGAAGAGATGTGGAGAACAGGCAGTTTCAGAATATGAATGAAAGGCCGACCAGGAGTTTTAAGATAGGTCAACCAGTTTTGGCCCGGGACTACCGCACAGAGAAATGGCAGCCAGGAACGATTTGTACACGGCAAGGACCTCTCATGTATACCGTGGACGTTGGAGGGTGCATTGTAAGACGCCATGCTGACCAGATTCTAGAGTCACTGGAAAATGTCAACTCCACACCACGATCTGGTACACCTGGCGATGAAACCGACGTACCAATTGCATCTACCGCAGAATCGGTGATATTGGAAGCAGATGAACCAAACAACGACATTGATCCCGACTCAACCTTGCCAGAAGAACCTGATACCCCAAAGAGGCGTTATCCAGACAGAATCAGGAAGCCTCCTCAAAGACTGAACTTATAATTGCTTAACCTCAACCAATGTATCTAGCAACTGTAATTGTGATTGTAATTAGTTATCATTTAGTTGTTAAATGAATGTTATGTACTGTTTATCTAAAAGGGGAGGAATTGTTGTGTATGTACCTTTAAGGGAATAACTGGTCTCAGACTGCAGTACTGGCAGTGACCACCCCTGTATAAAAGGCCCTAGCAGCATTCTGTAGTTTCAGTTTCCCGATTGTCTCCATTCAGTAAAGACTTGTTATAATCAACTCCTGCTGTCCGTGTCTCAATTATACACGGACATAATACTTACTTCTGTAGTCTGTGTCCTGTTATTCAGTATAACTGCAATTGAAAACACAGACTCAACATCTATGACCCCACGACACATGCATTTCCCATTTCAGAAAAATCTAGTGTACATTAAGCATCTGTAGATGGCAATACCTTGGAGTTAAAATCTGACAACTTACTTCCAGGCGTGGAGGGGGGCCTTATACCCCTACATCCTCTAGTACATACACATTATCTACTAATAATAACATCACATCTAATAAACTTCAATAATAAAAATGAAATACATATGAAAATCCAAAAACACATGAATACACATGAAAAATAATACAGAGGAGGGAGGGAAACTTTAACTTTATACAAAGCAGCAAAAATCTAAACGGGTGTCTCTTCTACCCGCACATAATGCTCCATCCATTCCCCTCTATTCTCATACTTTTGCGAATGTTTGACCTTTTTACAGTGTACAAACAGCAAATAAACTACAATGATAACCTGGCACACTACAAGAATGTGGGAGGCTATACTAATCCAGGAAGGGACTTCTATATTAGTGTACAGGTCCCACCACGGTGGGGTCACTATATCCAATATGTCTGCCCCTATCTCTAAAGTCTTCTGCTCCAGTGTGTAGAAGTGTTTCTGTGAAACAGTAACGGCTTTTAATATCTTGGTGAGGTGTTCAGGGAGAGGGGGAATGTGTAGTGTATGTACCTTTAAGAGCCCCTGTGTACTGTAATACCAGTAGTGACCACACGGGTATATAAGCCTGTATAGTGTCTTGTATCTTTTAGTTCACCTCCAGACTTTGTTCAGTAAACACCTGTTAAACCAACTCCTGCATTCCGTGTCTCCATTAACACACGGATACAACAGTGGCGACGAATTGGAAACGGACTTACCTGCAATTCAGCAGCACCTCAAGGACATCGATTCCTCCGACGAAGGTCGAAGAAAAAAAAACGAGAAAAAAAAAACTGTGGTTTCACCAGCTAGCCGGGCTGGTGGCAGGTACTGCACTAATCCTTCCTGTGCGGCGGGCTGCGGCTCGATCGGGTGGCTCTGCAGCGGGGCCGAGCAGCGAGTCAGAAGGCGGAGGCAAACAGAGACGGAGGGTGGAGCACTCGGGAGACGGCCGGCGCTGCAAAGCAGGTCGGCGTTCGGACCAAGCAGAGGGAGGGAAAAGTCCCAGAGAGTCCGGCGGAATGAGTCTCCCACTATTAAAAATATCTGTGTAAATAAAAACCGCGGAGAACAGCGTTGTCAGCAGTGACAGCGGCGTGAAAACGCGGGAGGCGCCATTTTTTCTCGGCAGGGAAGAAAGGAAAGCGCGGGAGGCGCCATTTTTGATTTTCAGGATGCCTAAGACTGGCAATATTACTGCTTTCAATAGTGACATAGAGGATTGGACCACATATGTGGAAAGAGTGGAGGTATATTGCACAGCGAATGAAGTAGAGGATGATAAAAAGGCATCGGTACTTCTAAATCTGATGGGCGCAAGGACATACGGGCTGTTATGAAACTTAATCACTCCAGCCAAACCGATGGACAAGAATTTTAAGGAGATTGTTGATACCCTACAGGAGCACTTAAACCCAACACCGCTGCTGATAGTGGAACGAGTCAAATTCTTCAGGAGGAATCAGCACAAGAATGAAAGTAACGCTGATTACCTCACCGAATTAAGAAAGCTGTCAAAGCACTATCAATTCGGGGCAGGACTGGCAGATTCTCTTCGAGACAAATTCATCTGCGGTCTCCTAAGTGAAGGAATACAGAAAAGGCTACTTTCTGAGAAAGATTTGACACTGGACAAGGCTTTCAGTGTGGCTGTATCATACGAAGCAGCAGCAAGAGGAGCTGCAGAGATACAGCAAAAGCCACAGGACTTCAGCACCCATGAAATGACACGCGGTTTTGAGAGATGTTAACGCTGTGGCAGATCCACCCATGACCAGAGGGACTGTTGGTTCAAGGACAAAGCATGCAGGCAATGTGAAAAGATGGGACACATTGCACGTATATGCCGATCTGGAAACATAAAATCCACTGACAGAAAAAAAATCAATAAGGAAAAGTACAGAAAGGTACAAATGATGACGGACAGTAGCTCCAAAGACCAGAAGAGCGATAGCGACTCCGGAAACAAGAGACTAAGCTGTCTCAAATTACATAATGTAATTGCCAAGGAAGATCACCAGACCATTTGGGTTACCCTCATGATAGCGGGGTCCCCAGTTAAAATGGAGCTAGATACAGGATCAGCTCTGACCATCATAAGTCGACGGGATTACAAGCGGCTATTTCCGCATATACCTTTGAAAGACACATCCATTATCTTGAAGACATATACGGGGCAGAAAGTATACCCCAGAGGGAAAATAAGGGTGCCTGTTGTATACAACGGCAAGGAAATACAGAAGTTGTATTTATACGTTCTGCAAGAGGGTGGTCCACCGCTTTTGGGACGTGAATGGATCAGGAAGATACGTTTAGACTGGCACTCCATTCAGGCACTGACGGTGACCAATAAGAAAAAAAATGATGATGACGTCATACCTGAACGATTAAAAGATATCTTGGCCAATGCCAAAGAAGTGTTTCAACAGGAACTAGGAACCTTGAAAGGCGTCACCGCCTCAATAAAAGTGGATGATGCGGCAATTCCCAAGTTTTTTAAGGCAAGGCCGGTGCCATACGCAATTCGTCCAGCAGTCGAGGCAGAGCTGGAGAATTTGGAAAAGGCAGGCATGTTATCCAAGGTAGATTGGAGCGAGTGGGCAACACCCATCGTCCCGGTCATGAAGAAAACGTTGAATAATGATAAATCTGAAGAACAGAGAAAAATTCGCATCTGTGGGGACTTCAAGGTGACTGTAAACCCGATCCTTCACACGGTACAGTATCCTCTTCCGAGGATAGAAGATATTTTCGCCTCACTATCCGGAGGGAAACGTTTCACCGAAATTGACTTGGCACAGGCATATCTACAGATGGAGGTTGAGGAGGCGTCTACAAAGTATCTCATGATAAACACACACAAAGGCCTGTACCAGTACAATCGACTGGTTTTCGGAGTAGCATCAGCTCCAGCTATCTGGCAAAGAGCTATGGAGCAAGTCCTCCAAGGGATTCCGGGGACTCAATGCTACCTAGACGACATCCTTGTAACAGGAGAAAACGACAACGAGCACCTTGCCAATTTGGAGCAGGTGCTCACTAGGCTGAGAGAACGGGGCCTACGAGCAAATCGCCCCAAGTGCGAATTTTTCCAGAAACAAATATCATATTGTGGCCATATAATTAACGAAGAAGGGTTGCATAAGTCACCTGAAAAAATTGAAGCGGTCATAAAAGCCCCAGCACCTGAAAATGTCTCACAATTAAGGTCGTTCCTGGGATTGATAAATTACTATCATAAATTTTTACCGAACTTGTCAACTCTTCTGCACCCTCTTAACGCACTGCTACAAACGGGAGTAATTTGGAAATGGAGCGAAGACTGTAAACGTGCCGTCCATAAATGCAAAGGCTTGATCACGTCCAAGGAAGTGTTGGCTCATTACAACCCATCACTGCCAATCAGACTGGCGTGCGATGCATCCCCTTATGGCGTAGGAGCGGCATTATCGCATAGATTCCCTGATGGCTCGGCGCGGCCGATAGCTTTTGCGTCACGCTCATTGAACTCAGCTGAGCGTAACTATGCCCAGATCGACAGGGAAGCACTCAGCCTGGTATGGGGAGTGAAGAAATTCAACCATTACCTACACGGACAAAAATTTACCTTGTTGACTGACCATCAACCCCTCGTCTCCATATTCAACCCTAAAAAGGGCGTTCCCATTATGACAGCGCAAAGGCTACTGTTGTATCCGTGTGTTAATGGAGACACGGAATGCAGGAGTAGGTTTCACAGGTGTTTACTGAACAAAGTCTGGAGGTGAACTAACAGATACAAGACACTATACAGGCTTATATAGCCTGAGTGGCCATTACCGGCATTACAGTATACAGGGGCTCTTAAAGGCACATACACCACAATTCCTCCCCTTTTAGACAACCAGTACATCATATTTTAAGTAATAATTAATTAACAAATTACAGGAACAATAATCTACACATTTGCTGCAGTTAATCAATTATAAGTCATTCTCTCTGGAGGCTTCCTGACTTGGTCTGGATAATGCCTCGGTCGTGTAGTAGGTTTTGGTGGTGTAGTAGGTTCTTTTGGCAAGGTCGATTCGGCTTGAATGCCAGTGTCGGGTTCATCTGGTTCCAGTATCACCGGATCGGAGGTAGATACTATGGGTATCTCTGCTTCATCATTAGACGTATAGAGTTGTGGTGTAGGTTGTCCCTTTTCGGAGGACTCTATGATCTGGTCAGCATGGCGCCTTATTATGCTTTCTCCAATGTCCACAGTAAACATCAGCGGTCCTAGTCGTGTGCAAATAGTTCCAGGCTGCCATTTCTCGGTACGGTAGTCCCGGGCCAAAACTTGTTGACCTATCTGGAAGGTTCTAGTTGGCCTTTCATTCATGCCTTGAAATTGTCGGTTCTCCACGTCCCTTCTGATGTTTGGCTTGATCAAATCCAGCCGGCATCTTAGGCTTCTATTGAAGAACATCATGGCGGGAGTTTGGTTTGTAACCACATGTGTTGCATTCCTGTATGCAAACAAGAAGTTATCTACCTTATGCTGAAGTTTTATGTCTTCATTACCCATGGCCTTTATGGCCTTCTTGAAGGTCTGGACAAACCTTTCAGCCAATCCATTAGTGGCGGGATGGTATGGGGCGGACATGTAGTGCTTAACCCCATTGTTTTTTAAGAACTTCCTGAATTCTTCAGACACAAATTGCGGTCCATTATCAGAACAGATCTGTTCAGGCAGCCCATTCCTGGCAAATATGGTCCTTAATGCTGTGATGGTTTTTTCCGTGGTGGTGGAGGACATCTTTATTACCTCTGGCCACTTGGAGTGTGCATCAACCGCGATTAAGAACATTGAGTCCATAAATGGACCAGCAAAGTCGATGTGTACCCTTTGCCATGGAGATGAGCCGGGCCACTCCCATGGATGTAGAGGGGCTTGTGGTGGGGCGTTTTGGACCTTCTGGCATCCTAGGCAGCTCTTGGTCATTTCTTCGATGTCTCCATCGATACCTGGCCACCACACAAATGCTCTGGCTAGGTTCTTCATTTTCACTCCACCCAGATGCCCATCGTGAAGCTCCTTTAGCACTTTATCCTGGAGTTTGGGTGGAATCACCACTCTGGATCCACACATCAAGGTTCCTCGGCACACTGACAGCTGTTCTCTTCTTTGCGAGAATGCTGGCAACAGTGGTTCGCCATGTGCTGGCCATCCCTTCACCGTTAAATCATAGACTCGTGAGAGAGTTGGGTCATTCCTCGTTTCCTTTTCAATGGCAGAATTTGTTACTGGTAAACATTCCACTATGGTTGAGTGGAACATCTCCACTGGGTCCACTGTAGGTGCCTCTTCTACCGTTGGCAACGGTAGGCGCGATAAACCATCAGCATTCCCATGCTGTTTTGATCCTTTGTATTCTATGTCATATTGGTGTGCCCCTAGGAAAAGGGATCACCTCTGTAGCCTTTGCGCTGTCATAATGGGAACACCCTTTTTAGGGATGAATATGGAGACGAGGGGTTGATGGTCAGTCAACAAGGTAAATTTTTGTCCGTGTAGGTAATGGTTGAATTTCTTCACTCCCCATACCAGGCTAAGTGCTTCCCTGTCGATCTGGGCATAGTTACGCTCAGCTGAGTTCAATGAGCATGACGCAAAAGCTATCGGCCGCTCTGAGCCATCAGGGAATCTATGCGATAATACCGCTCCTACGCTGTAAGGGAATGCATCGCACGCCAGTCTGATTGGCAGTGATGGGTTGTAATGAGCCAAAACTTCCTTGGACGTGATCAAGCCTTTGCATTTATGGAAGGCACGTTTACAGTCTTCGCTCCATTTCCAAATTACTCCCGTTTGTAGCAGTTCGTTAAGAGGGTGCAGAAGAGTTGACAAGTTCGGTAAAAATTTATGATAGTAATTTATCAATCCCAGGAACGACCTTAATTGTGAGACATTTTCAGGTGCTGGGGCTTTTATGACCGCTTCAATTTTTTCAGGTGACTTATGCAACCCTTCCTCGTTAATTATGTGGCCACAATATGATATTTGTTTCTGGAAAAATTCACACTTGGGGCGATTTGCTCGTTGGCCCCGTTCTCTCAACCTAGTGAGCACCTGCTCCAAATTGGCAAGGTGCTCGTTGTCGTTTTCTCCTGTTACAAGGATGTCGTCTAGGTAGCATTGAGTCCCCGGAATCCCTTGGAGGACTTGCTCCATAGCTCTTTGCCAGATAGCTGGAGCTGATGCTACTCCGAAAACCAGTCGATTGTACTGGTACAGGTCTTTGTGTGTGTTTATCGTGAGATACTTTTTAGAGGCCTCTTCAACCTCCATCTGTAGATATGCCTGAGCCAAGTCAATTTTGGTGAAACGTTTTCCTCCGGATAGTGAGGCGAAAATATCTTCTATCCTCGGAAGAGGATACTGTACCGTGTGAAGGACCGGGTTTACAGTCACCTTGAAGTCCCCACAGATGCGAATTTTTCTCTGTTCTTCAGATTTATCATTATTCAACGTTTTCTTCATGACCGGGATGATGGGTGTTGCCCACTCGCTCCAATCTATCTTGGATAATACGCCTGCCTTTTCCAACTTCTCCAGCTCTGCCTCGACTGCTGGACGAATTGCGTATGGCACCGGCCTTGCCTTAAAAAACTTGGGAATTGCCGCATCTTCCAATTTAATGAGGCGGTGACGCCTTTCAAGGTTCCTAGTTCCTGTTGAAACACTTCCTTGGCGTTGGCCAAGGTGTCTTTTAATCGTTCAGGTATGACGTCATCATCATTTTTTTTCTTACTGGTCACCGTCAGTGCCTGAATGGAGTGCCATTCTAAACATATCTTCCTGATCCATTCACGTCCCAACAGCGGTGGACCACCATCTTGCAGAACGTATAAGTACAACTTCTGTATTTCCTTGCTGTTGTATACAACAGGCACCTTTATTTTCCCTTTGGGGTATACTTTCTGCCCCGTATATATTTTCAAGATAATGGATGTGTCTTTCAAAGGTATATGCAGAAATAGCCGCTCGTAATCCCGTCGACTTATGACGGTCAGAGCTGATCCTGTATCTAGCTCCATTTTAACTGGGGACCCCGCTATCGTGAGGGTAACCCAAATGGTCTGGTAATCTTCTTTGGCAATTACGTTATGTAATTTGAGACAGCTTAGTCTCTTGTTTCCAGAGTCGCTATCACTCTTCTGGTCTTCGGAGCTACTGTCCGTCATCATTTGTACCTTTCTGTACTTTCCCTTATTGATATTTTTTCTGTCCGTGGATTTTTTGTGTCCAGATCGGCATTCCCGTGCAATGTGTCCAATCATTCCGCATTGCCTGCATGCTTTGTCCTTGAACCAGCAGTCCCTCTGGTGATGGGTGGATCTGCTGCAGCGATAACATCTCTCGAAACCCTGTGTCATTTCATGGGTGCCGAAGTCCTGTGGCTTTTGCTGTATCTCTGCAGCTCCTCTTGCGACTGCTTCGTATGATACAGCCATACTGAAAGCCTTGTCCAGTGTCAAATCTTTCTCAGAAAGTAGCCTTTTCTGTGTTCCTTCACTTAGGAAACCGCAGACGATTTTGTCTCGAAGAGAATCTGCCAGTCCTGCCCCGAATTGGCAGTGCTTTGACAGCTTCCTTAATTCAGTGAGGTAATCAGCGTTACTTTCATTCTTGTGCTGATCCCAATTGAAGAATTTGACTCGTTCCGCTATCAGCAGCGGTGTTGGGTTTAAGTGCTCCTGTAGGGTATCAACAATCTCCTTAAAATTCTTGTCCTTTGGTTTGGCTGGAGTGATTAAGTTTCATAACAGCCCATATGTCCTTGCGCCCATTAGATTTAGAAGTACTGATGCCTTTTTATTATCTTCTATTTCATTTGCTGTGCAATATACCTCCACTCTTTCCACATATGTGGTCCAATCCTCTATATCGCTATCGAAAGCATTAATATTGCCAGCCTTAGGCATCCTGAAAAAAAATGGCGCCTCCCGCGCTTTCCTTTCTTCCCTGCAGAAAAAAAAGGCGCTTCCCGCGCTTTCCCGCCGCTGCTGCTGCTGACAACGCTGTTCTCCGCGGTTTTTATTTACATAGGTTTTTTTTTCAATCGGTGGAGACTCGTTCCCGCCGGACTCTCTGGGACTTTTCCCTCCCTCTGCTTGGTCCGAACGCCGACCTGCTTTGCAGCGCCGGCCGTCTCCCAAGTGCTCCCCCCCTCTGCCTCTGTTTACCTCCGCCTTCGCTGCTCGGCTCCGCTGCCCAGGAAGGACCACTGCAGTACCTGCCACCAGCTCTGCCAGCCGGTGAAACCACAGCCTTTCCCTTTTCTCTTTTCTTTCTTGTTTTTCTTCGACTTTCGTCTGAGGAATCGATCTCCTTGAGGTGCTGCCGAATTGCAGGTAAGTCCGTTTCCAATTCGTCGCCACTGTTGTATCCGTGTGTTAATGGAGACACGGAATGCAGGAGTAGGTTTCACAGGTGTTTACTGAACAAAGTCTGGAGGTGAACTAACAGATACAAGACACTATGAAGGCTTATATAGCCCGAGTGCATTACAGTATACAGGGGCTCTTAAAGGCACATACACCACAGCTACAGAGGTGGTCCCTTTTCCTAGGGGCACACCAATATGACATAGAATACAAAGGATCAAAACAGCATGGGAATGCTGACGGTTTATCGCGCCTACCGTTGCCAATGGAAGAAGAGGCACCTACAGTGGACCTAGTGGCGATGTTCCACTCAACCATAGTGGAATGTCTACCAGTAACAAATTCTACCATTGAAAAGGAAACGAGAAATGACCCGACTCTCTCACGAGTCTACGATTTAACGGTGAAGGGATGGCCAGCACATGGCGAATCACTGTTGCCAGCATTCTCGCAAAGAAGAGAACAGCTGTCAGTGTGCCGAGGAACCTTGATGTGTGGATCCAGAGTGGTGATTCCACCCAAACTCCAGGATAAAGTGCTAAAGGAGCTTCACGAGGGGCATCTGGGTGGAGTGAAAATGAAGAACCTAGCCAGAGCATTTGTGTGGTGGCCAGGTATCAATGGAGACATCGAAGAAATGACCAAGAGCTGTCTAGGATGCCAGAAGGTCCAAAACGCCCCACCACAAGCCCCTCTACATCCATGGGAGTGGCCCTCATCTCCATGGCAAAGGGTACACATCGACTTTGCTGGTCCATTTATGGACTCAATGTTCTTAATCGCGGTTGATGCACACTCCAAGTGGCCGGAGGTAATAAAGATGTCCTCCACCACCACGGAAAAAACCATCACAGTATTAAGGACCATATTTGCCAGGAATGGGCTGCCTGAACAGATCTGTTCTGATAATGGACCGCAATTTGTGTCCGAAGAATTCAGGAACTTCTTAAAAAACAATGGGGTTAAGCAGTACACGTCCGCCCCATACCATCCCGCCACCAATGGATTAGCTGAAAGATTTGTCCAGACCTTCAAGAAGGCCATAAAGGCCATGGGTAATGAAGACATAAATCTATAACATAAGGTAGATAACTTCTTGTTTGCGTACAGGAATGCAACACATGTGATTACAAACCAAACTCCCGCCATGAAGTTTTTCAATAGAAGACTAAGATGCCGGCTGGATTTGATCAAGCCAAACATCAGAAGGGACGTGGAGAACCGACAATTTCAAGGCATGAATGAAAGGCCAACTAGAACCTTCCAGATAGGTCAACAAGTTTTGGCCCGTGACTACCGTACCTAGAAATGGCAGCCTGGAACTATTTGCACACGACTAGGACCGCTGATGTATACCGTGGACATTGGAGAAAGCATAATAAGGCGCCATGCTGACCAGATCATAGAGTCATCCGAAAAGGGACAACCTACACCACAACTCTATACGCCTAATGATGAAGCAGAGATACCCATAGTATCTACCTCCGATCTGGTGATACTGGAACCAGATGAACCCAACACTGGCATTCAAGCCGAATCGGCCTTGCCAAAAGAACCTACTACACCACCGAAAACTACGACACCATCGAGGTGTTATCCGGACCGAGTCAGGAAGCCTCCAGAGAGACTGACTTATAATTGATTAACTGCAGCAAATGTGTAGATTATTGTTCTTGTAAACATGTTAATTAATGATTACTTAAAATGTTATGTACTAATTATCTAAAAGGGGAGGAATTGTAGTGTATGTACCTTTACGAGCCCCTGTGTACTGTAATACCGGTAGTGACCACTTGGGTATATAAGCCTGTATAGTGTCTTGTATCTTTTAGTTCACCTCCAGACTTTGTTCAGTGAACACCTGTTAAACCAACTCCTGCATTCCGTGTCTCCATTAACACACGGATACAACAGAATGATATATCCAAAATGTGCAACGAAACGCTGCAGATCGGTGAAATTCTCTTTCACAGTGATGTGAACAGTGGAAGGTTCAGGATTGGGGACAATTCGCTCTTGGGCCACTTGAACTTCTGCCCTGGGCTTGAAACAGAAGCTGCTGTCACTAACCGGAAAACAACTGTGCTGTCCATGCTGGTAGTGGGCGCTGCAGTGGTGACACAGTATGTCCCACCTCCTATATATGGCACCTGCGGGGGCACATGGCCTTGTGCCATTGCCTCCATGGTGCAATTTATAGGCTTCGCGCCAGCAGTTCTGAACCCGCACTGTGGTTTTAAATGGCATTCAAGTGCTGGGGACACAGGATGATGTGTGCTCCCCGGCTCCGGCACCCCAGGAGGTCGGTACCCGTCATTGCATGCTCCCATCGAATGACGTAAGGTGGGACCCCCATGTAGCGAATGTGCGCACCCCCCTGAATGACTCCAATGTTCTCCACCCTGTATACCGGGGCGGGTTTGGCTGTCTTTCCCATCACCGGCATTCTTACCACTATACCCATAATGGTGTGATTAGACCGTCCACAGTCCACTGGGACTGGGTAGGCCTCTGAAGCTAGTCTGAGCTGGCACGGGCTCAATGCATCCTCAAAAGGGTGGAGGGCTGCGAGGTGCTTGTTGCTGATCCAGGAGGGGACTAAACCTTGTTTTAAATCCTCCAGATTACCGCGGCCCTCGCCCAGTAACCACGCCCCGTATAGCACACAAGCTTCGTTCTGCGCAGCCTGATCGGACGCATTCCGATCCTCCCTGATGAGAGCATTTACCGTTTTGGCGTGTTTCTCCAGCTCAGCTATTATCTCTTTTAAGTGTAGTGTCATGGCCTGATCCTCATGTAACTCAGAACCCACTACCTTATTCTCATCAGTCAGTATCTTTCTTAGCTGTGTTTTCAAACCATTGATTTGGGTTTGTAGCTCCACGTCATCCAGTGTGTTGATGACAGAGGTTCCTGTGTTAAAAGCTGTGAAAATATCATTTACTGCACCCCTTCTTTGTCTCCCTATTCTGTCCAAGACCTCATGTGGTGTGGTGTACAATCTGGCTGTCGACATCGGCAAAGTCGAATTCGTAAAACTGTTTAAACATGTTTGTTAACAGGACCTGGTATAATTGCTCCATTTCCTTGGGGCACCACGCTGGCAATCTCACCTCGGTGAGGTTTAAAATCACCGAAGCCACCGCGTAGTGGACCCCTTGGTACAGTACCTGTCCTGTGGGTACCAATACCAATCCATTCCCGGGTCTCTTTGTCATGGTGGGGCACCCTTCCTTGAGGGCTTTAGCTACCGGAATTGTGGGCAAGGGCTTGCGGGGTCGGATGATGAGCTCCGTGGCGTTTACTGGGATCTGAGAGTATGGGACTCCACACACCCGTGTGCTGACGTCCCACCTCATTCCTTGCCCAGCATCCTGCCACTGCCTTTGGAAAAAGATGGAGATGCCTGTGGGGCAAGCGCGTTCTGAACCCCACATACAGATGTAGATCCCCTCATCTGGTTCTCACCATTTGTCCCAACAGACACTCAGCCCCCCGTGAGTTCCCGTAATTGTCCGATGGGTGTTGTTACCCAATCTCTCCCACTCAACAGTGGAGTTCTTCATGGTGCTGCTCAACTTACGCAGCCACCACCAACGGTCCAAAGGTACATGTCCATGGCAAACAAGGCAAATCTTCTTGCCCACGGTGACGCTGATCCGGGGTGCAATGATCCGCACCCTGGGGCACATCAGAGACATTTCTCTGTATGCAAATCCCGTCTGGCTGGAGTATTCCGTAGAGTTCGACCCCTGCCAGCCTGGCCATCTCCCCTCGTGGAAATAGACAGCAGTCTCTTCAGCGTCC
The DNA here is from genome assembly GCF_052327205.1 of Somniosus microcephalus. Taxonomy (NCBI): domain Eukaryota; kingdom Metazoa; phylum Chordata; class Chondrichthyes; order Squaliformes; family Somniosidae; genus Somniosus; species Somniosus microcephalus. The sequence continues at coordinate 11,584,585 of NC_140989.1, forward strand.
CGTGAGCCGGTTCCATCAGTCGCGGCGGGGCCTCTGTTGCCAGAGCACCCATAAATCATGGAGCCCTTGGTGCGGCCCCGATAGGCCCAGCTCCATCTGATCATCACGAACGCGACGAGGATCCCTCTCATCTTTACTGGCTCCGGCAATCAATCAAACAATATAACCAGGCTCCCGAGAGATTCTGGCTTAGGTGACGGCATGATCGGGTCTTTCGACCTCGATCCCAAACAACACACACACTGGGCAGATTTAAAACTACTTAAACTCTAATCATCTTAATATTTACACACCTTAAAACTTAAACTTAAACTTAACTATGTACAGTGCTGCCCGTCCCCGGGCGGCTTGCCTAATCCCTGATTGGACTGCAGCTCGCCGCTCCCTGTGGCGGGGCTGCAGTGACCTGTGTCTCGGGTTCCCTGCAGCCTTTTGCTGTTAGTCGGGGACTGTGTTTTTTCAAGGATTTCTGAAGTCGGCGTTTACTGGGAACGGGGGACTCGGGCCAAGATTTTACTGGCTGAGGCGTTCAGGTCGACCTGCGAAAAGGTAGTTTGGGCGTGGCTCCCTTAGCGAGTGGACCTTCGGGTGGGACCTCAGCTTTCACAGTCCGTGGCTCTTCCACGACTGTGGGCTTCGGCTCCCTCCCCTCAGGCTCCGCCCCTTTGGGATTCGGGCAGGCTCCCTTGGCGAGTGGACCTTCGGGTGGGACTTTAGCTCTCACAGCCCGTGGCTCTTGCATGGCTGCGGGCTTTGGCTCCCTCCCCTCAGGCTCCGCCCCTTCGGGAATTGGGTCTGTGGCAGACGGCTCCTCCTCACCTGTCCCTACAGGTGGAGGATCTCTGCCCCCAATTTCTACCTCCCCCACGCTCGAGTCGAGGGCGGGATCTCCGTCCTCCGACTCCACCTCCTCCAGAATCGGGTCGAGGGCAGGACCTTCCTGTTCGGGTCCCTCCTCGTCCGAGTCCCAGGCCATCGGGGAAGCCTCCCCCCAGGTGAGCGGGACTGCTTCTCCTTCCAAGCAGGCTACAACGCCAGCTTGTGTGGTCTGTGACTCATCGCGCGCCTCAGGCTGAGGATCTTTACCCTCAGACCTGGCTTCGGTTGCTGATGTTCTTGCACCCCGGTTAAACAGTTTGCACTGTTTCCTGTGAAACCACCTTTTGCGTCGGGACACCTCCACTGTGCGAGTGGCACAGACCGGCGGATTTTGCACCGATTCCGGCCCATCCTCCTGGTGCACGGTCCTCTCGCCAGCGCATAGGGTCAGACCCAAGAATTTTACTTCTCGCCGGCCAACCCGCACCTTCGTAGGGGTTTCCTTAACACTCTCTATCTCCTTCACACTCGTACCCGCTCCCCAGAGACAATGATTTCTTAGGTCCACGTGGATCCCGTGGGCTACCAAGAAATCAGACCCCAGGACTCCCGTTCCACCTCCCACCTCCCACTTCATCAGTGTACACTTCCACGTGGTGCGGAGTGGTCCTAAGCGAATGGAGAGGGGAAGGGAATGTGCACCAGCCTGTTCTTCGCCCGTGAAGCCCGACAGAAGGTATGGGACCCCGGTGGACAGAGGCGAGGCGGTGGGGTTATCTGCGTGGATTACGGTGCATGATGCCCCCGTATCCAACAGATAGGTTCCCTTCACCTCCTCCACCTCCATCTCCACGAGGGGTCGTCTCCATACATCATATCACAGCGCACACAGGTAGACGTGCTGCGCCGACTCTAGTCACTTGGGTACAGTGATCGGAGTTTCGGGAGCGACAAGGCCGGTGGTGACAGCTATTTTCCCCTGCGAGGTCATCAGAGACCGCATTGTCTCTATGATTGACTCAATTGCAGCGGGATTCATAACTGCACCAGCTCCTGGTGCTGGGTCAGGAGCTACGGCTTGGGTTTGGGCTGGTGCTGAGGCGGCGGTCTGGGCTTGGGCTTGGACTGCGGGAAATTTCCCTTTATTATCCTTCCACGGATTTCGACAGTCCTTGCGCCAATGTCCATCCTTCCCACACCCGTAGCAATTGAGCTTGGCTTGGACAGGGCGATTCCCTTCCTGCCTCCACTCCTTGCTTGGGGCTGCGGGTTTTGCCTCGTGCACCTTTCCTTTCTGGGGAGGTGTTTCCTGACCTCTGCAGTTCTTATACACCACATTTAACTGATGGAGCACCGTCTCTTCCATGACACCGGGACCTTGGGGATCAATCCAAGATCTGGCTAGGGCCTGTATCTCTGGCAAGCTGTTGGTAACCAAGCAACAGAGCCAATGAACCCACTGTTCGTTGCTCATTTGAGCCCATTCAGGCATACCCGGAAAGCTGCGTCGATACACTGGCCACAGCCTTTCTGCGAAAACCCGTGGGTGTTCTCCAGATAGCTGCATGGTCCCTTCCACACGGTCGAACGGACTACCGTCGTCCACTCCCATTACTTCTAAAACTTCCTCCCTGAGATCCGCATACCCCTTCCGTCCCCTCTTATTATCCTCTGAGAGGCACTTAAGGATTGTGCAATCCAGGGAGAAAAGCAACAGTTTGACCTGTTCCTGATCATCGCAGTCATTAATGGCTGCTGTTTCCTCTATCTCCCTGAAATGAATCGAGGGATCTCCCTTTACTGTGAGTCGTGCGAGGTGGCTCACCATGGACCTTAATTGCGGGCCAGCGTAGGGCACCACAAGCTGGTTTTGGTGGGGTCCGATACTGCCATCGACAGCGTTGGAACCGAACCTCTGGTGCCGAGCGGGACACATTGGTGCCGGTCCCGGCTTTGCTACCAGTGGTTCTTCCTCATCCACCATCTCGGCTGCCTCCCCTTTCACTACCCCCTCCTTTTCCGGCCAAGTCTCACTATAGCTCGGCGGTGCTGAGGGCTCGGTGGCTGGTACCACAATTACCTCAACTGGAATCGGCTGTTTAGATTCCTTTAAACAGTCCATGTGACTGGCTTTCGGGCTGACGAGACACACCATGCCTTTTGCCTTTACCAGGGCCGTTCTTAGGTCCTCTATGGTCTTTTGGCAGGGGCCGTGGTCTGTGCTCTCAAACCCGTGCTCGAGGGCTAGCTTGTAAGCTGCCTTAACCGCCACTACTCTCTCCTCCTGCGCTCTTAGCTGTTGTGCGAGGCGGGCGTTTTTCTCCCGGATCCTCATTTCATTGATCTTTGCCTCAGTAACCTGGCACTCCAGGTACTCTATCCTAGCCTGATGTTGACTAGCTACCACTTGCCGCTCCTGATTCAGCGCGTGAAGCGCTGTGATGAGTTTTTCCCCACCCATGGCCTTTTCCTCTATCTCTGCTGCCTGGGTTGTGATCTTGGCTGCCTGTGCTGCAACGACCCGGTCCAAGATCTGGACCTGCTCCTTGTAATACATCAGCCACACTGCCTTCTCCACTGACTTCTTATGCTCTTTGCTCTCTGTCCACCTGATGGCTGCGTCCACCGGACGCCCATCCAGCAAGAGATCGGAAATCCACTGTTTAGTGAGATTTACCTTGCCAAAGACATAATCCGCTATCCTCTCATCCATTGCACTTCGACCATTCAAACTTGGATCTACTATATTGCAATCATGCTGCCAGGGTCCTGCCGTGGTCGCCATTTTCTGTAAGGGGGGTTTTGCCACCGTCTGGTGAGAGGTGTCCCTGAGGTTTCTCTCTCCAGAGGCCTCTCTCTCTTTGCACAGTAAAACCTTGAGTGGTTCGACCCACTCGCCCCTTAGATTCTATACTCTGGACTTAGGCGCAGGAGCTACAATGTAGAGAAAACTCTTGTAGAACAAGTTTGATAAATCAAAATGGAATTTTATTGCATAAGGAAAATTATCAAATCAAATGCAAACAGATAAGAGAGTACATGGGAGGGAAAAACAAACACACACAAATCATAACGACATTCTGCTAACTAAGGCAAATACAGGCATCTTACACTCCACAAAAATCATCATGAAATAAGGAAACACACGGAACATCGAGGGACAACAACTCATGTTAATTGTACCCTAAAATCCACCCCCTTATTAAACCTATCTAGATTTGATTGTGAAGGGCCAGAAACATGCTCACCAATCCCACTAGGAAGTGCAAGGTTTTGAAGTCAAGTCTGTCTTTTGTTTCCTTCAGGCGCTCCGTCTCCTCGTGGATCGTGGAACCCCTGCGAGCTGCGCCACACCTCTCTCCTGAGGTGGGGGTCGGGGGCGGCTGGACACCGGCGGGCCTTGATGTCGGCGGGCCCCTCCGAGGGTTTCTTCTGTAGTTTTTGTCTCTTCTCCTGAGCCGGAGTGGCTGGAGGGTCTCTTCCCTTGGGGTTTTATTTTTTGTCTCTTCGCCCAAGTTGGTTCGTTGGCCCCTTTTTCCTTGGCTACGGCCCGGGGATGGTCGATGATCTCCCGATGGTTTTCCCCGGGGCGGGACGCTGACTTCGAACGACTTTCTTGATGTTGTCTTAATTCTTCTTCCTCCTCCGACGGTGGAGAGGAGTCCGCTGATCTCTCCCCAAACTAGCTCCTCTTTGCCCAGCTCAAAAGCTGCACCGGCTGCTGAGGCTGCAACGACTGTCCGACTGCAACCCGTGAGAAGCCCTTTCTCCAAAGCTGCGGGTGAAGTTCACTACCAACCGCCAACCTGTGTCTCTGGGAGCCCGTGTCTTCTTCTGGGTGTTCCGATTCAAACTTCTTCTCAACTGCCGAAAAGTCTTACAGATATACAATCTTCCCGAGGCTTCCCCTTCCCACCCAAAATCAGGTTAGTCTTTGTTTTAATTTTGGCGGGCTGGGAGCACAACGGGGCAGTTATTATATTTTAAAATCATTTTTGATGGCCGGCAAAGGCTCATCTCTGGTTTGGAATGACCCTCATTGTTTTTAATGTCCTGCTGATCTTGTTACCGAGTCCTGGGTGCTGTTCTCATGAATACAAGATTGTCCCCTTTTGTCTGGGTCAACATTTAGATGGCCTCTGTGTGATGAAATATTTCCATTCATCACTGCCAGTGTCATTTCCCTTCCCCCAGACCTCATTGTATTGTGTACTGGAATGTGCTGTATTGTATACTGGAATGTGCTGGAATGTGCTGTGTGTAGGGCTCCGCCCATACCTGGCCCCGTTTGTAAGCTAGCTTCAGTCTAGCCCCAGTCTCCAGAAGGACGACATCTCTCTCGCTTACGTGTTTCGTTCTAAGTTAATAAAAGCCTTGTTTTGTTCTGCTACCTTCAAGTCTCAGAATTATTGAGGCACATCAATTTTATTAACTTATTTTTCAACACTATGGATCAACTCCTGAAACCCGAACGTTTGGATTTGGATCAACATGCTCCGGACGCATCAGCACGCTTCGGACACTGGTTTGAGTGTATGGAATTCTTCCTGGACAATTCCGCAGCAGTCAAAGACGCTACGGACGCTGCAAGGATGAGACTCGGAATTCTGCGGAATTGGGTAAGCCACCGGGTTTACCCCCTCATCCAAGACGCCGAGACATACCTGGCCGCCTGCGACATCTTAAAGGCGCACTACCAGCAGCCTACGAATGAGGTGTATGCTAGGCACCTGCTCGCCACCCGCGCACAGCGACCTGGGGAATCGGTGGAGGAGTTCCTAAGCACCCTGAAAATGCTTGGCAAAGACTGCAAGTGCCGAGATGTAAAAGCCGCAGTGTACACTGACGAGCTTGTTCGCGATGCCTTCATCACAGGCCTCAGCTCCACTTACATCCGGCAAAGACTGCTGGAAAAAACGGGGTTGGACCTGAAACAGGCTGCGGACACCGCGCGATCCCTGGATGTGGCCCAGAGAAACTCGGACGCCTACTCTTCAGCCCGCGCCGTCCACGCCGCCACGTGTGCACCGCCATCTTGGAAGGCATCTTCCCCGCCCGACAGCCCGACACCGGCTGGGCCCCGCTCTCCCCCCAGAAGCCCTACGACAGCCGCGACGCGTCAGGGACCCAACTGCTACTTCTGCGGGCAGCCAAGCACACCAGAAACCTGTGCCCGGCGAAAGGCACCACCTGCTTTAAGTGCGGTAAGAAGGGGCACTTCGGGAAGGTGTGCAGAGGGAACCCCGCCGGAAAACCAACCGCCGGAAAACCCGCCACCGCCGCGTGTGCGCCGTGGGAGCGGCCATCTTGGACGCCATCTTGCCCGACCTCGTGGGGTCCGCCATCTTGTGAGCAGACAGCGTGGACGCCATCTTGTATCGATCAGGGCCCTACAGTGGCATCGGTCACAGTGGACCAGACCAGGCCGCACCCGCTATCCAGATCAATGGTGGACATCGAGGTAAACGGGTGCTGGGTTAAATGCTTAATTGACAGTGGAAGCACGGAGAGCTTTATCCACCCAGAACTGGCACAACAACTCTCCCTAAAGGTGGTCCCTACTCAGGGTGCCATCTCTATGGCTGACAAAACCCAGACATCGACCATTCTGGGTTACTGCACGGTACAATTGTGCGTTAACGGAACTGTATATGATAATTTTAACGTATTAATCATGATGAACCTATGTGCGAGCGTGATCTTGGGCCTGGATTTCCAGTGCAACCACCAAAGCATCACGCTCAAGTACGGTGGGTCCCAGCCGCCCCTCACAGTGTGCGGTCTGGCTACCCTGAAGGTAAAGCCGCCTTCGCTATTCGCGAACCTTACCCCTAACTGCCGGCCAATAGCGACCAAAAGCAGGAGGTACAGCTGGGAGGACAGGCGGTTTATCGCGACCGAGGTAGACAGGCTCCTGAAAGAGCGCATTATTGAACGCAGCAACAGCCCGTGGCGCGCCCAAGTGGTAGTGGTAAGGGGTAGCGAGAAGAAACGGATGGTGATCAACTATAGTCAAACGATCAACAGGTACACCCTACTAGACGCCTACCCGCTACCCCGCATATCAGAAATGGTGAACCAAATCGCCCAATACCGGGTGTTCTCCACCATCGACCTCAAGTCAGCATACCACCAGCTCCCTATCAGACCAGAGGACCGCCCGTACACCGCCTTCGAGGCGAACGGACGCCTCTACCAATTCCTCAGAGTCCCCTTTGGGGTGACGAATGGGGTCTCGGTCTTCCAGAGGGAGATGGACCGCATGGTCGATGACCACCACTTGCAGGCAACCTTCCCCTACCTCGACAACGTCACCATCTGCGGTCACAACCAGCAGGATCACGACTCGAACCTCGAGAGGTTCCTGAAAACCGCACAAAAACTCAACCTCACCTACAACGAGGACAAGTGCGTTTACAACACCACGCGCCTCTGCATACTAGGCAGCGTGGTGGAGAATGGGGAAATCGGACCAGACCCCGACCGATTGCGCCCCCTACGGGAGCTGCCCCTGCCCAACACTCCCAAAGCCCTGAAAAGGTGCCTGGGGTTATTTTCTTATTATTCCCAATGGGTCCCCAACTACTCCGACAAAGCCCGCCCCCTCTTGAAAGCATCCTCTTTCCCGCTCTCTGCTGAGGCCCACGCCGCCTTCAAAAGCATTAAGCAGGATATTGAGCGGGCCACGCTACAGGCAGTGGACGAGAACACTCCATTTCAAGTGGAAAGTGATGCGTCTGACTTCGCCCTGGCGGCCACCCTCAACCAGGTGGGGCGGCCCGTAGCTTTCTTCTCGAGGACCCTCCAAGGGCCCGAGATCAGACACTCCTCCGTGGAAAAGGAGGCCCAAGCCATCGTGGAGGCAGTGCGCCACTGGCGCCACTACCTAGCCGGCAAACGCTTCACCCTACTTACCGACCAGCGGTCGGTAGCGTTTATGTTCAATAATAAACAGAGGGGGAAGATTAAAAATGATAAGATTCTTAGGTGGCGGATCGAGCTCTCCACCTTCGAGTACGACATCATTTACCGGCCAGGGGCCCTTAACGAATCCCCTGACGCCCTCTCACGAGGGATGTGTGCCAGCGCCACCGGGGATCGGCTACAGACCCTCCACGACGACCTCTGCCACCCAGGGGTCACGCGGCTGTTCCACTTCATAAAGTCCCGTAACTTACCCTACTCGATTGAGGAAGTTCGGTCCCTGACCAGGAACTGCCGCACTTGCGCTGAGTGCAAGCCTCGGTTCTACCGCCCAGATAGAGCCCACTTAATCAAAGCTACACGGCCCTTTGAGCGGCTCAGCTTAGATTTCAAGGGCCCCCTCCCGTCCGTCGACCGCAATGTTTACTTCCTGAATATTGTGGATGAATACTCCCGGTTCCCATTCGCCTTCCCCTGCCCAGACATGACCAGCGCCACGGTCATTAAATGCCTCAACAGCCTGTTCTGCCTGTTCGGTATGCCGAGCTACATCCATACGGATAGGGGGGCGTCCTTCATGAGTGAAGAGCTACGCCAGTACATGCTGTCCAGGGGGATCGCCACGAGCCGTACCACCAGCTACAACCTCCGGGGTAACGGCCAAGTGGAGCGAGAGAACGGGACAGTATGGAAAGCAGTCACTCTAGCTCTAAGGACCAAGGGCCTCCCTATCTCCCGCTGGCAGGAAGTCCTCTCGGATGTGCTCCATTCGATACGGTCGCTATTGTGTACGGCCACTAATACCACGCCTCATGAACGAATGTTTGTCTTTCCCCGGAAATCCACCTCAGGCGTATCCATGCCGTCATGGCTCTCCACCCCAGGTCCGGTACTCGTGCGAAGGCATGTGAGGGGCCACAAGACGGACCCTCTCATGGAGCCAGTACACCTACTCCACGCCAACCCCCAATACGCATATGCCCGGCAGGCTGACGGAAGGGAGGACACCGTGTCCATAAAAGACGTCGCCCCAGCCGGCATCGACAACAACCACGGCAATAGCAGCAACGACGATCACAGCAACTCTTACCCACCCACTAGTCTTTCATCACCCCCGGAAGAACACCGACCAACGGCACCCCCACCAACTACCCCTTCAACAACCCTGGCGGCACCCCCGGCAGAGACCCAGGAGGCTACCAGGGACACCCAGCCGACACCCGCGGCACCGCAACAGCCATGTCGGTCGCAGAGGACTATCAAACCCCCGAACAGACTAAATCTATAGAAGGGGTGAATGTGATGAAATATTTCCATTCATCACTGCCTGTGACTGAGATCGGTTTCAGTGTCATTTCCCTTCCCCCAGACCTCATTGTATTGTGTACTGGAATGTGCTGTATTGTATACTGGAATGTGCTGGAATGTGCTGTGTGTCGGGCTCCGCCCATACCTGGCCCCATTTGTAAGCTAGCTTCAGTCTAGCCCCAGTCTCCAGAAGGACGACATCTCTCTCGCTTACGTGTTTCGTTCTAAGTTAATAAAAGCCTTGTTTTGTTCTGCTAACTTCGAGTCTCGGAATTATTGAGGCACATCAATCTGTCTCCAGGCCGATCTTGACTGGATCTGCATCTAATCCATATGCATAGGTGTGGGTCTGGTTTCGTTCTCTCAGGAACGGCTTCCAGAACTTACTATGGGTTGAATCCACATAGCTGTCTGAGGTTGCGCAGGAACCATTTTAAAGTGTCCCAATAAGCTGGTCACATGGTACGGTGGCCATTTTGTATGCCCCTTTTTCTGGGCTTCTTTTAAAACAGTCTTTAAAATCATGGCCTCTTCTACCTTTTGACCCTTATTAATATAAAGTCCAATTTTGCGAATCCTACAGTACCCCCAAGTCCAGGTCATTTATATACATCAGAAAGAGCAGTGGTCCTAATACCGACCCCGGGGGAACATCACTGTATACTTCCCTCCAGTCTGAAAAACAACTGTTCACCAGTGCTCTCTGCTTTCTATCCATTAGCCCGGTTTGTATCCATGTAGCCGCTGCCCCTTTAATCCCATGGGATTACTTTTGCTAATGAGTCTATTATGTGGCACTTTATCAAACACCTTTTGAAAGTCCACATACACAACATCAACCGCACTGCCCTCATCAACCCTCTCCATTACTTCATCAAAGAACTCAATCAAGTTAGTCAAACATGATTTCCCCCTCTTATTTCCTTTTCAGTTCTCCCCTGTACTTTCTATATTCAACTTGGTTTTTGACTGAATTATGAACCTGATACAGTAGTGATCATCAGCCTCCTTTTTCTGGTTCATTTTAACCTCGCTATCTTTAGACATCCAGGAAGCTCTAGCTTTGGATTCCCCAATGTGGGAATGTGTCTAGTCTGTACCCGAACTACCTCCTCTTTGCCTATTTACCATTTTACCTGCCAATCTGTGATTTCAATCCACCTCGGTCAGATCCCTTTTCAACTCACTGAAATTAGTTGAGCATTTTTGGGTTTGATTTTTCCATAACTACTCTAAACCTAATGATATTGTGATCACTGGTTCCCGAATGCTCCCCCACTGAAACGTGCTCCACTTGCCCGACTTCATTCGCCAGAACTAGATCCAGCACTGCTTCCTTCCTCGTTGGGCTGGAAACACACCGCTCAAGAAAGTTATCCTGTACACATTTCAGGAATTCCTCCCCCTCTTTGCCCTTTACACTGTTATTTTGCCAGTGAATATTAGGATAATTGAAGTCCCGCATTATCACAACTCTGAAGTTGTTGCATCTTTGTGAAATTTGACGGTCTATGGATGAGACCCAGCAGCGTAATCTCGACTCTATTGTTCCTTAATTTTAACCAAATAGATTATGGGGGTGATTTTCCTGCAGGTGTGGGGAATTGTCGGGTTCCCCGAATGTCGGGGTTCCCACACGAATGTAAATGGGTCTGCCAGATTGATGCAATTTTCCCTCAATTGGCCAATTCATTTCCAGCGTGTGGGAACCCTTGCTAATTGTCTATTTCCAGTCAGAAAGTCGCACACTATGATGTCATCATTCGTGGTGCTTTCAAGGTCCACAGCAAGCATTGCTTCCTCTGCAGGCTTCCAAACGAACCATACAGGATGGCAGAGGAGCCTGCAGCAGCTGTGGCCAGTGCCAGACCCCGAGCTGGCAGCAAATTCGACGAGGCTTCACTGCAGGCATTATTGGATGGGGTTAGGGCTCACAGGGAGGTCCTCTTCCCTAGGTCAGGGAGGAAGAGGCCCCCCACTGAGACCAAGGCTGCATGGATGCAGGTGGCAGCAGATGTCAACTCGCTGGGAGTCACCAGAAGAACCTGGATTCAGTGTCGGAAACGAATCCATGACCTTCACCGTACAGGAAAAGTAAGTATGAAGTTTCCATCACCCTCAAACTGATCCCCATTGCCTTTCCCCGCCAGCACTCAGCTTTAGCACTCTCTTCCTCCACATCCCACTGCACAGTCACATCCATGCACCCTTACCCATTCCCTCTCTCTCTATGCTCACATTCACATAACTATTCCACCATGCAGCCCTCACACTCCCTCTCACTCTCCATTTTGTTTTTCCTCGACGCCGCTCGGTTTTCAACCCCCGGCTGCGCCCTGTGCGCTTCACCCTCTGTCTTACCCCGTCGACGCTGCTCGGCTTTTTCTCTGCCGTCGGTCGGCTCCAGCCGCCGCTGTCCGGGAAGGGTCTGCGCTGTACCTGTTGTCAGTCTGTTGCTGATAGTCGTGGCTGGGGAACCAAGCCCGGCTCTCCACAGCCTCCCCTGCGATGTTCACTCTCTGTCGGACGACTGGGCGGTTGCTCGTGGTCGACGCCCGTGCTTCTGGCCTCGACTTTCTTCCACCGCCCTCCCGGAGCGAATCCTCGAAGGGAAATGCAGAGTTGCAGGTAGATTCGAATCAACACTCGTCGCCACTGTTAGATCCGTGATTCGGAGTGTATGATGTTTTTCAATAACCACACGGATGCTGTAACTTAACAATCAACAGGTATTTACTGGAGTAGGGTAGTCTCAAGACTGGGGGTGCAGAGGCATGCTCAAGGCTTATATACAGGTGTGGTCACTGCCGGTACTACAGTAAACAGGAGCTGTAAAAGTAGTTCCCTCTTAAAGGTACATACACTACAGATACAGGGCAGGAAAAGATTTCATGACCTTCATCACACTGGAAAAGTGAGTATGAATTTCCCATCGCCCTCAATCTGATCCCCATTGCCTTTCCTCACCAGCACTCAGCTTTAGCAATCTCTTCCTCCACATCCCACTTGACACTGACATCCATGCACCCTCACCCATCCCCTCGCTCTCTATGCTCACATTCACATGCAGCCCTCACACTCCCTATCACTCTGATGCTTTGAACACAACTGACAACACACAGGGAGGGCCCTTGGTCTTGCAGCCTCACACCATCTTTGTCTCCTTCTAAGTATCTATGCTATGCAATCTCTACACTCACTCCTTCATTCTCACTCAAACTCCACTTGTCTCCCTCATTGCAGGAAAAGAGTGCTCACAACAACAGAGAGCGAGCCAGGACTGGAGGAGGCCCACCCTCAATAGCCCACCTGACCCCCTGGGAGGAAGGAGTGCTGGAAATTGTCGGGGCTGATGTGGCTGCAGAAGTTGGGAAAGGAGAGACGGGGCAGTCCCGCAAGCTGGTGACAGAATAGTTTTCCATCTCTCTCACTGACATAGCATGAGTCGCTGTTATGATACTGAAGCTACATCATTTGGACTTATGAACATCTGCAAAATCCAATGTGCATGTAACCTTGGCATCACATCTCTAACTCTTTCCTTTACTCCCCCACAGAACCATCCAGAGCCCCCGTCCCCGCTGCGGAGGAGGGAGAGGCTGAGCAGCCAGACTCCTCAGAGGAAGCTCCAACCTCTGAGGGCGCAGCGTCAGCAGAAGTAAGCGCACCCAGCACCAGCGCAGACACTCACACCTCAGGGCGGCCTTCAGGACATAGAGTAGTGTTGTCACCTGGTGTTTCACAGTTCACAAGTGAGCATCAGCAGATTGTGGAGACAGGGACAGCAGTGGAGAGTCCTCGTCGGAGGGCGCAGGGCTCTGCCAGCTCAGCTTAGCTGCATGTCGACCCTCTGCCTCTGGGTCCATCTGCAAGAGAAGAGGTGATGGATCTCCATGCACAGATGCAGGAGTCTCTGGCAGGTTTTGTCACAAGGGTCGCTGCGAGTGTGGAGCGAATGGAGGAGTCCATAGCGAACATGAGCAGAGCCTTTGTGGAGTCATTGGCGCATGAATGCATCACCACGGAAAGGATGGCAACCTCTGTGGAAAGGATGGCTTCAGTAGAGGAGAGGATGGCTACGGCCATGGAGGAGCTAAGTCGCCAGAATGTTGAAAACATGGTGAGTGTTCAGAATAGACTGACATCTCTGGAGGAGTGATGGTCAGCTATTGAACAGAGAAACCAGACCTTCATGGCAGGCCCTCTGAGTAGGACTGCCATTGTAGAAACGGGTCCCCATGGCCCCCCTGATGTGCAGCAAGGTGCTCTCAAGCCACTTGCAGGCACTGAGGGGGACCTGACACATGAGAGGGAGGTTGGTGGCAGACCTCAAGGAAGTGGGGGCTCCTCTCCAAGCGCTCCCACTTCCATGCCACTGCAGAGTCCTCGGTCAGAGCCCCGCCGGAGTCCACACCCAACAGAGATAGAGGTCTCAACCCCTGCACAGCTGCAGGAGCAGCAGACTGCTGGCGAGCCTTCACAGGCTCGCCATCCCAGAGGACGCCCGCCAAAGGTGTCGAGACAGGAGCAGCAGGAAAGTGAGCAAGGGGCCTCCACATCTGCTGAAGCCACAGGGGAACCACTATGTAGGAGCATGCGTAAGAGGAAAATAAATCACTAATAGTCACAAGGGTAGTCACTTGGGTGAAATGCTGTGTTTATTTTTAAAATGCCATCAGCCTGTTAATGTAAATAAAATTTCTGATGGCAACTTCTGCAGTTGTGGCGTGTGTCATTTCGCGAATGGGGCTGGAGATCCTCTAATGCCAAAAGGGGAAGGGGAAAAGGCCTCCCATGCTTCTGGTAGGTGCCTCAGTTGAGGAAGCGCTGAGTGAGGGTGGCGAGAGGGGCTTCCCAGGAGCTCACGCTGGAGAAGTGTGTGAGGCTCCAACCTTCCACAGCTGTGCCTAAGCCTTGAACAAGTTGCCCCAAGCCTGAAACAACAAGGTCCTGCAACCTACAAATGATGTCTGATTAAATCTCTTCTTTCCTGGTTGACCTGCAGCTGATAGTCAGCAATCCGATATTGTTCACGCCAGGTTTCGTCAGCGGGGTTCCCACCAGGCGTGTTTAATGTGGGAACAGGCTGAAAATAGCAAGGGCCCCTTAAAATTGCATTATAGATGCCAATTACTGGTGATTAAGGTGCCTGAAGACCACTCCCGCCTGCTGCGGGCGGGACTGAGTCGGGTCGGACAGAAACGCCGGGGTGAAAATCGGATGGGGCGGGGAATCAGGCGGGGGGGGGTTTTTGCGATTTTCCCCCCCCCACACGCCTGAAAGCCCGCCTGACGGCTCCAGGAAAATCGGCCCCTCTGTCTTTGACTCCTCAAGAACATCATCCCTTTCTAGTGCTGTAACAGTAGCTTTGATCAATACTGCCATCCCCCTCCTTTTTTTCCTTCCCTATCTCTCCTGTATACATTGAACCCAGGAATTTAAAAAAAATAATTAAAGAATAATTTTTTAAATTACAAAGTGTCAATTTTTATTGGTATCGCTCTTGCTAACCGCCTTGGGATGTTTTGCCATGTTAAAGGCACTGTATAAATGCAAGGTGTGGTTGAATATTAAGAGCCCATTCTTCGCCTTGTTTGAGCCAGGTCTCCATTATTGCAACTATTTCATAATCTCATGTGTCTACTTGTGACTGCAACTCACCAACCTTCATTACCACGCTCTGTGCATTGAGGCACTTGCACCCCAAACCCGCCTTAGTCTGCCTCGCATTTCGCCCCCGTCTGGTCCCTCCTATTCCTGAAAAACATGTCTGTCATTCACTGAAGAGTCCCGTGTACCGTAGGAGGCACAGTAGTGCAGTGGTTATGTTACCGGACTAGTAATCCACAGGCCTGGACTACGAATCCAGAGAATGTGAGTTTGAGAATTTGAACTCAGTTTTAATAAAAATCTGGAAATAAAAAGCTGGTGACAGGAACAGCGGCCGTGAGGCTGTCGGATTGTCGTTAAAAACCCAACCGGTTCACTCATGTCCTTCAGGGATGGAAACCTGCCGTCCTGACCCTGTCTGGACCTGTATGTGACTCCAGTCCCCACCCCAACGTGATTGACTCTTAACTGCCTCGTGAATTGGCCCAGAAACAGTAATAAATGCTACCTTGCCTGCGATGCCCACATCCCAAGAATGAATGATAAAAGAAACACTAAATTGTAGCAGAGTTCTACTGTAACATAAATATAATTATTCAGTAATTACACATCCATCTTACTTGAACTGAAGTCTCCAATTCTGATTCAGGACAGTCTCCAGGGTCGTGACCCTAAACATTATGAACAAAATGAAGAATCGACAGAGAGATGCCCAAAACCTCTTAAAATCTCTGTTTAAATCAGTGGATGACAAATTGAAGGCGGGTAACTACGCAGTGAGTGGTGGCTCTCAGAGATATGTGTGCGATCGAGATGAAATGGAAGAAAGATATCGCTCTGACTCACACAATGAAATTAAGGTATTTATTAATATTAAACAGAAGTGAACTTACTGATGTTAAAGTTTTACAAAGATAATTAAATATTAATCATTTAGTGTGAGCTGGTGATTCAGGTTGGAGTAATGTTCTGAGTGTTTCTGACATTAGCAGTGATTTGCCCAGGAATTAATAGATAGAAAGGCTCACATTTCTACAGCACTTTTCACGACCTCAGGGCACCCAAAGCGCTTTACAGCCAGTGAAGTAGATTTGAAGTCACTGGCTGTAATGCAGGAAACGCAGCAGCCAATACAATGGCCCAGAAATTCGGGTCGGAGGCTTCCTGCAGGTGCAAGCCTCCGACCTGCACTTACCTAGCGCGCCGGCCGTTGAGCTGTGGGCCCCCGTGGGATTCCGATCCTGGGCCTCCTCCAACTGCCGGCGCGCAGTGCTTGCGTATCCCAGGGGCGCAGTTAGTTCGATGCGTCCCCTGGGATCACGTGGGCCATGAAGAGCCAATGGTAGCAGGGAATGCTTCATTCATAAGTTTGACAGGAAGAGCTGGCAAACCTATAAATACTATAAGCCTCAAAACATCACTAAAACTTCAAATCAATTTTTTTTTAAATCACATTTTTAAAATAACTATAAATTACATGAAATAACTATTCTAAACAATAATTTAAATTATTGAAAAATTGAATTACATTTTCTAACGGGGCTAAAAACAAAATTACCTTTCTTTAAAGTATTTTAAAAAAATAAACCTGTGGAAAAAATGTTTTAATTTTAATTAATTCACCACTTACCTTGTTGAAAGCAGGCCTTGCGACTGCTTTTTACATGTCTAACTTCTGGAGACTTACCCTCCCGGGAAAACCTGCAAAAAAACGTAAGTTCAATGCGCACGCGCTGCCTCTCCCGCGCACGCGTTCGACCTCTGAACCCCTTCTTTCGTACTCACGCGTTGGGACCCGAATTTTTAAGCCAATGATTTTCTCCTCCCTCCTCCCCTTACAGCTTGGAATGAGCTCAGAATACGTTCTTACGGCTGTACAGCATTTAATACCAGTGTGCGGCCTTTCTCAGTTGAGGGTAGGCTTTGCCAGGCTGTGCTCCCATTGTGGAGCCTCTCTCTCTCTCTCAGGGTGTGCAGGTGGGAATACTGGGCACAGATAGCGGTCTGCCCAACTCACGGTGCTCCAGATATTACTGTTCACCGGTAAATCAGCAATGCTGACCTCCCTGCCCGAGTGCGGGAGCGTCGCACCGTCGGAGCTGCCATATATCGGAAGAGACGTTAAACCGAGGCCCCGTCTGCCCCCCCAGGTGGACGTAAATGATCCCATGACACTATTGGAAGAAGAGCAGGGGGAGTTCTCCCCCGGTGTCCTGGCCAATATTTATCCCTCAACCAACATCACTAATACAGATTATGGTCACTCGTGTCATCTGTGGCCCAATGGGTAGCACCCTCGCACCCTAGCTTCACGACAACATGCAAGCCGTGATCCTGACCAACGGATCCACCACAGACCCAATTCACGTACGGACCGGGGTCAAGCAAGGCTGTGTCATCGCACCAACGCTCTTCTCGATCTTCCTGGCTGCAATGCTCCATCTCACCCTCAGTAAGCTCCCTGCTGGAGTGGAGCTAATCTACAGAACAAACGGGAAACTGTTCAAACTCCATCGCCTCCAGTCCAGATCCAAGGTCATCCCATCCCATGTCATCGAATTACAGTATGCAGACGACGCTTGCGTCTGCGCACACTCCGAGGTCGAACTCCAAACCATCTTCAACACCTTCACTGAAGCGTACGAGAGCATGGGCCTTACACTAAACATCCGTAAGACAAAGGTCCTCTACCAGCCTGCCCCCACCACACAGTACTACTCCCCGACTATCAAAATCCATGACAAGGCCTTGGACAAACATAGAAACATAGAAACATAGAAGATAGGAGCAGGAGTAGGCCATTCGGCCCCTCGAGCCTGCTCCGCCATTCAATGTGATCATGGCTGATCATCCAAACTCAGTACCCTGTCCCCGCCTTTTCCCCATATCCCTTGATCCCTTCAGCCTCAAGAAACATATCCAACTCTTTCTTGAATATATTTAATGAACTGGCCTCCACCGCCCTCTGTGGCAGAGAATTCCACAGGTTCACCACTCTCTGGGTGAAGAAATTCCTCCTCATTTCAGTCCTAAATGGCTTACCCCTTATCCTTAGACTATGACCCCTGGTTCTGGACTCCCCGGCCATCATAAACATCCTTCCTGCATCCAGTCTGTCCAGACCGGACAGAATTTTATAGGTCTCGATGAGATCCCCTCTCAATCTTCTAAACTCCAGTGAGTATAAGCCCAATCGACACAATCTCTCCTCATACGTCATTCCTGCCATCCCAGGTATCAGCCTGGTGAATCTTCGCTGCACTCCCTCCATGGCAAGAACATCCTTCCTCAGGTATGGTGACCAAAACTGCACACAATACTTAAGGTGCGGTCTCACCAAGGCCCTGTACAACTGTAGCAAGACATCCTTGTTCCTGTACTCGAACCCTCTTGCTACGAAGGCCAACATACCATTTGCCTTCTTAACCGCCTGCTGCACCTGCATGCTTACCTTCAGCGACTGGTACACAAGGACACCCAGGTCTCTTTGCACTTCCCCTTCTCCCAATCTATTGCCATTCAAATAATAATCTGCCTTCCTGTTTTTGCCACCAAAGTGAATAACCTCACATTTATCCACATTATAGTGCATTTGCCATGTTTCTGCCCAATCACCCAACCTGTCCAAATCGTACTGCATTTTCCCGACACCCTCCTCGCAGCTTACCCTCCCGCCCAGCTTTGTGTCGTCTGCAAATTTGGAGATATTACATCCAATTCCCTCATCCAGATCATTAATATATATTGTGAACAGCTGGGGTCCTAGGACCGATCCTTGCGGTACCCCACTAGTCACTGCCTGCCACTCGGAAAACGACCCGTTTATTCCAACTCTTTGCTTTCTGTCCGCCAACCAGTTCTCTATCCAAGTCAATACCTTGCCCCCAATCCCATGTGCCTTAATTTTGCACGCTAATCTCTTGTGTGGGACCTTATCGAAAGCCTTCTGAAAGTCCAAATACACCACATCCACTGGTTCTCCCTTATCTATTTTACCAGTTACATCCTCAAAAAATTCCAGTAGATTAGTCAAGCATGATTTACCTTTTGTAAATCCATGTTGACTTTGTCCGATCCTGTCACTGCTTTCCAGGTGCTCTGCTATTACATCTTTTATAATAGACTCTAGCATTTTCCCCACTACCGATGTCAGGCTTACCGGTCTGTAATTCCCCGCTTTTTCTCTACCACCTTTTTTGAATAGTGGGGTAACATTAGTTACCCTCCAATCCATGGGTACCGTTCCAGAGTCTATCGAGTTCTGGAAGATGATCAGTAGTGCATCTACTATCTCTAGGGCCACTTCCTTAAATACCCTGGGAGGTAGACCATCAGGCCCTGGGGATTTATCGGCCTTCAGTCCCATCAATTTTCCTAACACCATTTTCCTACAAATACTGATTTCTTTCAGTTCCTCGCTTTCATCAGACCCTATGTTCCCCGGCATCTCTGGGAGGTTATTTGTGTCCTCCTTTGTGAAGACAGAACCAAAGTATGCATTTAGTTGGTCTCCCATTTCCTTGTTTCCCATTATAGTACTGACGAGGCACTGCACTGTCGGAGGGGCAGTACTGAGGGAGCCCTGCACTGTCGGAGGGGCAGTACTGAGGGAGAGCTGCACGGTCAGAGGGGCAGTACAGGGGAGCCCTGCACTGTTGGAGGGGCAGTACTGAGGGAATGCTGCACTGTCAGAGGGGCAGTACTGAGGGAGCGCCGCACTGTCGGAGGGGCAGTACTGAGAGAGCCCTGCACTGTCAGAGGGGCAGTACTGAGGGAGTGCTGCACTGTCGGAGGGGCAGTACTGAGGGAGCGCCGCACTGTCGGAGGGGCAGTACTGAGGGAACGCCGCACTGTCGGAGGGGCAGTACTGAGGGAGCCCTGCACTGTCGGAGGGGCAGTACTGAGGGAGCCCTGCACTGTCGGAGGGGCAGTACTGAGGGAGCGCTGCACTGTCGGAGGGGCAGTACTGAGGGAGTGCTGCACTGTCGGAGGGGCAGTACTGAGGGAGTGCTGCACTGTCAGAGGGGCAGTACTGAGGGAACGCTGCACTGTCGGAGGGGCAGTACTGAGGGAGCGCTGCACTGTCGGAGGGGCAGTACTGAGGGAGCACCGCACTGTCGGAGGGGCAGTACTGAGGGAGCACCGCACTGTCGGAGGGGCAGTACTGAGGGAGCGCCGCACTGTCGGAGGGGCAGTACTGAGGGAGCCCTGCACTGTCGGAGGGGCAGTACTGAGGGAGTGCTGCACTGTCGGAGGTGCAGTACTGAGGGAGCGCCGCACTGTCAGAGGGGCAGTACTGAGGGAGTGCTGCACTGTCGGAGGGGCAGTACTGAGGGAGCCCTGCACTGTCGGAGGGGCGGTACTGAGGGAGCCCTGCACTGTTGGAGGGGCGGGTACTGAGGGAGTGCTGCACTGTCAGAGGGGCAGTACTGAGGGAGCACCGCACTGTCGGAAGGGCAGTACTGAGGGAGCGCCGCACTGTCGGAGGGGCAGGACTGAGGGAGCGCCGCACTGTCGGAGGGGCAGTGCTGAGGGAGCGCCGCACTGTCGGAGGGGCAGTACTGAGGGAGTGCTGCACTGTCGGAGGGGCAGTACTGAGGGAGTGCTGCACTGTCGGAGGGGCAGTACTGAGGGAGTGCTGCACTGTCAGAGGTGCAGTCTTTCAGATGAGATGTTAAACCGAGGTCCCGTCTGGTCTCTGAGGTGGGCGGAAAAGATTACACAGCACTATTTTGAAGAAGAGCAGGGGAGTTCTCCCCGGTGTCCTGACCAATATTTATCCCTCAATCAACATCACTAAAACAGATTATCTGGTCATGATCACATTGCTGTTTCTGGGAGCTTGCTGTGCACAAATTGGCTGCCGCGTTTCACACATTACAACAGTGACTCCACTTCAAAAAGTAATTCATTGTCTGTGAAGCACTTTGGGATGTCCTGAGGTCGTGAAAGGCGCTATAGAAATGCAAGTTCTTTCTTTCTATCTTGTCTCTTCCTGCCTGCGCAGAGCTGGAACACCCTATTTCTGCAATACCTCTGTTTTCCTCCGGGTGGGAGTCTATCTCCTCTGTGAGACCTGCCTCTTGTTGTGCCTGAGGTTGCAGCTCACTGATCGATGCTCATTGTCCTGTAATCCCTCATTCTGCCTCTGTGTGGGGCTGTAACTCCACTGTAGAGACTCCATCTGCCCCAGTGATCCACTCGGTCTGTCTGTGGGTCACAGCTCTCAATCAAAGTTCAGTGCGCTGTGATAACCCGACCAACAGGAAAAGTGGCAGCCAGGAGGGAACTTGCAAGGGGCCCTTCAACGTTTCTAAAGAGCTAAAGATTGAAATCTGTCTGTAAGAGCAAGAAAGACTTGCATTTCTATAGCGCCTTTCACAATCTCAGGACGTCCCAAAGAGCTTCACAGACAATGAAGTACTTTTGAAATGTTGTCAGTGTTAAAATGTAGGAAACGCAGCAGATAATTTGCACACAGCAAGATCCCAGAGACAGCAATGAGATAAATGACCAGATAATCTGTTTCGCTGACATTGTTTGAGGGATAACTATTGGCCAGAAACTCCCCTGCTCTTCTTCGAATCGTGCCATGGGGTCTTTTACGTACACCTGAGACAGCAGACGGGGCCTCAGACCCATCCGAAAGACAGCACCTCCGACAGCGCAGTGCTCCCTCAGTATTGCCCCTCCGACAGTGCAATGCTCCCTCAGTACTGTCTGTCCGACAGTGCAGCGCTCCCTCAGTGTAAAGTCTGTGGGTTGTGCAGTAAATAAATACACAGACTTTTGAAGTACAAACAAACAGGTCTTTACTATTCAGAGGTCAGGGCGAATCTGCCCTAGTTATCCTGTAACATCACTTATATACTGGTGTGGTCACTGTCGGTATTACCGTATACAGAAGCCAATCAAATAGTGCCACACCTAAAGTAGTTCTCTTAAAGGTGAACGGTTACACTCAATCGTTCCCTTAAAGGTAGATGGGTACATACACTACACTCAGTACGGCCCCTCTGATAGTGCAGCGCTCCCTCAGTACTGCCCCTCCGACAGTGCAGCGCTCCCTCAGTACTGACCCTCCGACAGTGCAACGCCCCCTCAGTACTGCCCCACCGACAGTGCAGCACTCCCTCAGTACTGCCCCTCCGACAGTGCAGCGCTCCCTCAGTACCACCCCTCTGACAGTGCAGCACTCCCTCAGTACTACACCTCCGACAGTGTAGCGCCCCCTCAGTATCGCCTCTCCGACAATGCAGCTCTCCCTCAGTACCGCCCCTCCGACAGTGCAGCGCTCCATCAGTACTGCCCCTCTGACAGTGCAGCACCCCCACAGTACTGCCCCTCTGACAGTGCAACACTCCCTCAGTACTGCCCGTCCGACAGTGCAGCGCTCCCTCAGTACTGACCCCCGACAATGCAGCTCTCCCTCAGTACTGCCCCTCCGACAGTGCAGCGCTCCCTCAGTACTGCCCCTCCGACAGTGCAGCGCTCCCTCAGTACTGCCCCTCCGACAGTGCAGCGCTCCCTCAGTACTGCCCCTCCGTTAGTGCAGCGCTCCCTCAGTACTGCCCCTCCGACAGTGCAGCGCTCCCTCAGTACTGACCCACCGACAGTGCGGCACTCCCTCAGTACTGCCCCTCTGACAGTGCAGCACTCCCTCAGTACTGCCCCCCCGACAATGCAGCGCTCCCTCAGTACTGCCCCCCCGACAATGCAGCGCTCCCTCAGTACAGCCCCTCTGACAGTGCCGCACTCCCTCAGTACTGCCCGTCCGACAGTGCAGCGCTCCCTCAGTACAGCCCCTCTGACAGTACCGCACTCCCTCAGTATCGCGCTGGAGCGTTTTGTGGTCAGGTCTCCTCAGTCGCAGGGTTTTATTACTGACAGTATAAGCTCTCCATCGCCAATTAGTTCTCAAAGGCCTGTCATCACTGGAGGGAACAGGATTTCCTCCTTGTCTTCACCCCAATATTATTAGTGTTAGTTGGACAGACTATTAAAGGCTTTCCTCCCAATTATCTCTCCACATCTTCGGGGAGGGAAGAAAATGGCACAATTGCTGCTGGCTGATTAGTTTGTGTTTTTTTGTGTGGGAGTGATCTGGAGAGGATCCCTATCCTTATCTCCGAGTGCTGGACCAGTGCATGACTGAACCGTAATCAATCCACTTCTCTTAGTCACAACCACTCCTGTTTGTACCTGTTGAAGACACAACATCAGGAGCCTTGTCCCCAAACCCTCCAATCATTTGATTGGAAAACATTCCTCATTCTGCTCCGCACTGTTTCCGTGCATTATAGGACCCAGATGTCTGCGATTATCCACTAACCACCCATCCTGATTACTCACTGCTGCTGTGTGCTTGTCTAAGAGGCCACAATATGGAGAGAATGTCTGATTCAGCCTTCACTGCCCCTCAGGTCTATTCCAGATGGTTCCTGACTGGCTGTGTCCTAACAATGGGAATTGAAGAACCTTCTGCCACATATCGCAGTCTAACAGCCCCTTAGAAATGAAACCATTAATCTCTAAGTCACTTTGTCTTCCAGAACTGTAGAAAAGATTTTGGAATAATACTTTTTTCAATCCCTTCCTGGGTTGTGGGCGTCGCTGGCGAGGCCAGCATTTATTGCCCATCCCTAATTGCCCTTGAGAAGGTGGTGGTGAGCCGCCTTCTTGAACCGCTGCAGTCCGTGTGGTGAAGGTGCTCCCACAGTGCTGTTAGGGAGGGAGTTCCAGGATTTTGACCCAGCGATGATGAAGGAATGGTGATATATTTCCAAGTCAGGATGGTGTGTGACTCGGAGGGGAACTTGGAGGTGGTGGTGTTCCCATGCACCTGCTGCTCTTGTCCTTCTAGGTGGAAGAGGTCACAGGTTTGGGAGGTGCTGCCGAAGAAGATTTGGCGAGTAAGCCTCATAAGAATGGAAAGGGTTAATACGCTAATAAGCTTTCACAAAACTTAGCTTTTTTGCGAAACAAACGGTTTTTGCAGGAGTCAGCTTTATACTAGGGCGGTGTCCTGTTGTGTAACTAAAACTGTCTCGAAACTTTTGTCACAGAAAGACCAAGAGGAATAAAGGAAGTACCGGAGCATGATTATCCAAGATGTTGGATAAAATGAGGAAGTTAAAGAGATGTCTATGTGTGCTGAGCTCAAGAGGTTCACAATTGCTTGTTAAGCAAAAAAACAACAGTTCACACATCTCGTGGACAAACACAATTGGACCTTTTAAGTCAACTGATCGGTACTTTGGGGGTAAAAGAAGAGGGATTAGGAACATTCAGCGCAGAGATAGAAGATCCATGAAGGATGTGGAGCTTGTGTAGGTGGAGGTGTTGCTGGCTGGAGCCCAACACCTGCCCAGCTAAAGAGGAAGATGACGCAGGCTACTCTGACCAGCGACTGACCATTCACAACTGTAAATTACTGCCATCATACACGGAAAGGTATTGATCTCTGCTGTGTATACTAATAAAAGATTTACTCCAACCAACTGGTATCAAGTTCGAATCCTTAAGAATTCTTAAATCCTCCCGTCAGTTGTTTAATGGTCCAACACTATTCACGACTAGATGTGACAGGACTGCAGAACTTTGATCTGATCCGTTGATTGTGGGATCGCTTAGCTCTGTCTATAGCATGCTGCTTCCATTGTTTAGCATGTATGTCGTCCTGTGTTGCAGCTTCCCCAGGTTGGAACCTCATTTTTAGGTATGCCTGGTGCTGCTCCTGGCATGCTCTTCTACACACCTTATTGAACCAGGGTTGGTCCCCTGGCTTGATGGTAATGAGGAATATGCTGGGCCATGAGATCACAGATTGTGGTGGAATACAATTCTGCTGCTGCTGATGGCCCACAGCGCCTCATGGATGCCCAGTTTTGAACTGCTGGATCTGTTCTGAATCTATCCCATGTAGAACATAAGAACATAAGAAATAGGAGCAGGAGTCGGCCTTTCAGCCCCTCGAGCCTGCTCCGCCATTCAATAAGATCATGGCTGATCTTTGACCTCAACTCCACTTTTCTGCCTGTTCCCCATACCCCTTGACTCCCCTGTTGCTCAAAATTCTGTCTAATCTCCGCCTTCAATATATTCAATGACCAGCCTCCACAGCTCTCTGGGGTAGAGAATTCCAAAGATTCCCCACCCTCTGAGAGAAGAAATTCCTCCTCATTTCCGTCTTAAATGGGCGACCTCTTATTCTGAAACTATGCCCCCTAGTTCTAGATACCCCCATGAGTGAAAACATTCTCTCTGCATCTACCCTGTCAATCCCCCTTAGAATCTTATATGTTTCAATAAGATCACTTCTGATTTTTCTAAACTCCAATGAGTATCGGCCCAACCTGCTCAACCTTACCTCAAAAGACAACGCTTCCATCGCAGGAATCAACCTAGTGAACCTTTTCTGAACTGCCTCCAATGCATATCTATCCTTCCTTAAATAAGGAGACCAAAACTGTACGCAGTACTCCAGGTGTGGTCTCACCAACGTCCTGTAGAGTTGTAGCAAGACTTCCCTACTTTTATACTCCATCCCCCTTGAAATAAAGGCCAACATTCCATTTGCCTTCCTAATTACTTGCTGCACCCGCATGTTAACTTTTTATGTTTCATGTACGAGGACACCGAAATCTCTCTGTACCGTCGCATTCTGTAGTCTTTCTACATTTAAATAATATTTTTCTTTTCTATTCTTCCGACCAAAGTGGATAACTTCATATTTTCCCACATTATACTCCATCTGCCCAATTTTTGCCCACTCACTTAATGGGCTGGATTTTAACTCAGGTGCGGGCTGTTGTCGTGTTATCCGAATTTCGTGTTTCCCACACGAATCTAAATGGATGTGGGAGATTGATGCAATTTTAACTGAATTGGCCAATTGATTTCCAATGTGTGGGAAGCCTTTGCAAATGGGTTTTTCATGACTGAAAGTCCCCTCCAATGACATCATCATTGCTGCTGCATTTAAGGTCCACAGCAAGCCTTGCTTCTTCTGCAGGCTTCCAAGCTTTCTCCATTTGGTGTCAGAGGGACCTGCAGGAGAGATGACAAGTGGGAGGGCAAGATCAGCTCATCGCTTTGACGAGGTGGCACTGCAGGCATTAGTCGATGGGGCTATGGCCAACAGGGAGGTCCTGTTCCCTTCCTCAGGGAGGAAGAGGCCTCCCACTCAGACCAAGGCAGTGTGGATGCAGATGGCTGAGGAGGTCAACTCCTTGGGAGTCACCCGCAGAACCTGGATACTGTTAGATCCGTGATTCGGAGAGTATGATGTTTTTCAATAACCACACGGATGTTGTAACTTAACAATCAACAGGTATTTACTGGAGTAGGGTAGTCTCAAGACTGGGGGTACAGAGGCATGCTCAAGGCTTATGTACAGGTGTGGTCACTGCCGGTACTACAGTATACAGGAGCTGTAAAAGTAGTTCCCTCTTAAAGGTACATACACTACAATTCCTCCCCTTTTAGATTAGCAGGCATAATATTCAAATAACAATTAACACTTTAACATGTACATTAAACAACAATGGTCCATTTATAGATTCAGTCTTTGGGGCGGCTTCCTGATCCTTTCGGGATAGCGCCTTTCCTGAGGTTCTTGTTCTTGGTGCGGAGGCGATTCTGGCCCCTTTTCGTCGGTTAGTTCATCGGTTTCCACTGCTACTGGTTCGGAGGTAGATGCTACCGGTATGTCGGGCTCATCCCCAGGTACGCGAGACATGGTGCTGACTCGTTCCTGTGACGCTAAGATCTGATCGACGTGGCGTCTCACAATGTTCTCCCCGACATCCACTGTGTACATTAATGGCCCCTGCCTTGTGCATATCGTTCCGGGTTGCCATTTCTCTGTTCGGTAGTCACAGGCCAAGACTGGTTGTCCTACGTTGAAGCTCCTTGTCGGCTTCTCATTGATGTGCTGGAATTGTCTATCCTCAACATTTCTTCGCAGATTTGGTCTGAGCAAGTCCAGACGAGATCTCAACCTTCGGTTAAAGAACATCATGGCCGGGGTCTGGTTGGTAACTGCATGTGTCGCGTTTCGGTAGGTTAATAAGAAATTGTCCACCTTATGCTGTAGTGGAATTTCATTGTCGCACATGGCCTTTATCGCCTTCTTAAAGGTTTGTACGAACCTCTCAGCCAATCCATTTGTGGCTGGATGATACGGGGCGGATGTGTAATGCCTTACCCCATTCTTCTCATAACTTTTCGAAACTCTTCGGACACAAACTGTGGTCCATTATCAGAGCAAATGTGCTCTGGCAAGCCATTCCTGGCAAATATGGTCCATAGGACTGCAATCGTTTTCTCTGTAGTGGTTGAGGACATTTTTATCGCCTCAGGCCATTTCGAATGAACATCCACTGCTATTAAGAACATTGAGTCCATGAATGGACCAGCAAAATCAATATGCACCCGTTGCCATGGAGAGGAGGGCCACTCCCATGGGTGTAGAGGGGCATGTGGTGGTGCATTTTGGACCTTCTGGCATCCTGAGCAGCTCTTGGTTAGGTCTTCGATTTGTTGATCGATTCCCGGCCACCACACATAAGCCCTAGCAAGGCTTTTCATTTTCACTCCCCCCAGATGACCTTCATGAAGCTCATTTAGCACTCTCTCCCTTAACTTGGGTGGAATCACCACTCTGAGTCCACACCTCACTGTCCCCTGGCATACTGACAGCTGTTCTCTTCTGGATGAGAATGCTGGCAACAGTGAGTCACCATGTGTTGGCCATCCCCTCACCGTCAAATCATATACCCGAGACAGCGTCGGATCATTGCGGGTCTCCTTCTCTATATCCGTGTTCTTTACTGGCAATCGTTCAATTATTGACGAATAAAATATCTCGATAGGGTCCACTGCTGGTGCTTCCTCCACAGTAGGCAGTGGCAGGCATGATAGCTCATCAGCGTTTCCATGCTGTTTCGTGCCTTTATGTTCTATTTCATATTGATTCGCCCCTAGAAACAGGGACTGTTGTGTATGTAACCGCTTACCTTTAAGGGAACTATAGAATGTAACCGTTCGCCTTTAAGAGCACTACTTTAGGGTGGCACTATCTATTGGCTCATGTATACTGTAATACCGATAGTGACCACACCAGTATATAAGGGTTGTGATACGTTAACTAGGGCAGAATCGCCCGAGCCTCTGAATAGTAAAGACGTGTTTTATTTTGTTAACAGTGGAGTCTGTGATTATTTATAATACAACCCACAGACTTAACATTGGCGATGAGTCAGGATTCGAACCCTGCGGCAGTTGTTCCACGGCGGCTTCGTCCGAAGACAGGACGTTGAAGAGAGGTTTCAATCCTCACCAGTCTGGAACCGACAGGCTGGAAGCGACAGGCATTAGGACCCTGAAGCCTCCATAACCTCGTGGGTAAGCCGCAGCGTTGGCTGCAAAGACAGGGCGATCGCAATCCCTGATAAGAGCCGCGGTGAAACGCGCGAGCGGGTAAGCCAGAGCCCGGGAGGGAGCGAGCAAGAGCCGCGCGAGCGGGTGAGCCAGAGGCCGGGGGCCGCTTTCAAGTGCGAGGCGCAGCCGGGCCATCGATCGCATCCGCTGATAAGGGCCGCACTCGGGCTGAAAGTCAGCGTCGGGGAACGGGTGATAACCGCCATTGAAGTGGGCGGAGAGCGCCGAGAAGCGCGGGAAAACCGCCATCGAAGTGGGCGGGGAGAGCGAGAAGCGCGGGAAAGCCGCCATTTTTCGCGGGGAAACCGCTGAAGAAGAAGGAAGAAGCGGGAAACCGCCATCTTGGAAATTATTAAGAATTTCAGGAAAGTAATAAGATTTTTCAGAAAGGCTGGTGTGTTCTCAAGAAGAGAGGGAAAATAAGTATAAGTACAGCAATACTTGTGGTGTTCTCAAGAAGAGAGAAGAAAATTAATAATAAGTAAAGTAATACTTGTACTGTACTTGAAAAGAGAAGAAGATGCCTAAGCGAGGAAATATTAATGACTTTAATGCTGAAATAGAAGACTGGGCCACGTATGTGGAACGCATAGAAATATATTGCGTAGCCAACGACATTGAGGATGACGACAAGGCAATAACTTTGTTAAATTCGATGGGAGCAAAAACATACGGGCTTTTGAAACATCTAATAGCACCAGTTAAACCAGTGGACCAGACCTTCGAAGAGATCGTAGCAGTGCTGAAGGATCACTTGAACCCCACACCGTTGATACTGGCTGAACGATTTAAATTTTACGCCAGAAACCAGAGGCAAGATGAAAGCAATGCGGAATACTTAGTCGAACTGCGTAAGCTAGCGAAATACTGCCAGCTTGGAGGGAATTTGACAGAGGTGCTGCGGGACAAGTTCGTATGCGGCTTGGCCAAAGAAGGAACGCAGAAGCGACTCCTGGAGGAAAACGACCTCACACTGGACAGGGCTGTCCTCATAGCTTCATCGCACGAAGCCGCAGTGAAAGGAACGGCGGAAATGCAGCTAAAGGCGGCGGCACTCGGGGTGGACCAAATGACTGCAAGCATTTCCAAATGCTACCGTTGTAGAAAGACAACGCATGACCAGAATCAGTGCTGGTTTAAGAATCAAGAGTGCAGGAAATGTGGCAAACTGGGTCACATCGCGAAGGTATGCAGGTCCAGAAAGAAGACCAACAAACAAAGGAAGCCACCACCACAAGAAAAGTACAACAAGGTGCATCAGGTGGCTGAAAAGAGTTCAGACGAACAAAATTCAGACTCAGACCCAAACAGCCAGGAGTTGGATAGTCTGAGAATCCACAATGTGGGTAAAGTAACTGATCTACAGACGATCTGGGTCACACTAAAAATAGCTGGAGTCCAAGTACGAATGGAGCTGGACACGGGATCAGCTGTATCAGTCATCAACCAAAAGGACTACCACCGACTATTCTCTCACATACCCTTAAGAAATACCAAGTTCGTATTACAGACATACACGGGGCATCGCGTATACCCCATGGGGAAAATAAGAGTCAAGGTGAGAGATAGGGGTAAAGTACACCCAAGAATGAATTTGTACGTACTACCTGAGGGAGGACCACCACTTCTAGGACGGGAGTGGATCAAGAAAATAGACATGGAATGGCACTACCGACAAGCAATGACGAGTGAGGACTCGGTGCAGACAAGCAGCTCAGACTCTGAGCCGGAAGACGATAAGTCCAGCTTATGTATGAAAAACAAGGTTAACATTAACTCACAGACTAAGGTTGGAAAATCGATGGCGTGCATAAAGACAGAGAATTCTGAGTCTGTTCAAGCTACAGACATATGCATTACGGAGGAACACCGGGCTCGAACTCAACGCTATTTCAAAGTACAACAACAATTAGAACAATTAAGTTACCGCCTCGTACAAGAGATGAAAACAATGAAAAAGTTCTATGACACCGAATGGGAGAGTCTGGAAAGACAACAGAACCTACTGGCTCAAGCAGAGAGCGACCATAGAGCCATCGTGACCAATTACCGATCACATCTCCCTGATGATGTTCAGGGGTTAGAATATTTGCATGATCTAGAGATACAGCAGAAGGGCAAATCACGCTGCACTGAGGATTTTGTTCTGCAATTAGAGACGGAGCTAGTGCAGGCAAAGTTAAGAGAAGTTGAATCACAGGGTGCTCTTAAGGAGATGCAGAAACAAATCTTGGACATGGAAAAGAGAAACGCTTCTTTACCTGATGAGAATAATGTGGCCATGTTGCAAGAGGAGCTTATAGGGGCGAAACTGAAAGAAGCTAAGCAAAGGATGTTGGAACTTGAAACGCAGAACCAAATCAGCGGTAATCAGCTATGTCAAGCAGAGAAGGAGTGCAAGGGTCTACATGAGAAGGTGCAATATCTCTCAGCCCAAAATAAGGGACTACTCACTCAGTTAAATGAAAGTAAACGGGAAATGGCTGAGATGGACTGCAAGAATAAAGAAGAGTTGATGGCAGTGAGACTTCGAGAGGCAGATAGCATAGCAGCCTTGGCTGAACTCCAACAGGAAATTGCGAAAGAAACAAATGAAGAGGAATCTTCAGGAAGCCAGGATTTTATTCCAGTTCTTCTCTACGACTCCTTACAAGCAGAGTGCGAGAAGTTGAAAAAACAGTATGAACAGGCCCAGACTACAATTCTGGAGGGGGTTAACTCAGCAACCTCCGAAAAGCTAGTTTCGTTGGAAGTATATGAGCAACTAAAGGTTGAACATGAGCAAGAAGTCCAAAGGCTGCAGGAAATTCTTGAGGAGCTCAGGGCCAAGACAGACTCATCGGTAGAAGTTCCATACATAGATGAGGATGTAGAGGTGAAAGACATGGCAGAACTCATAAAAATATGGAAGGAAGCCCAAGACAAATATGAGGCGGCAATTACCGAGGTTGACCGACTTGAAGAACAGTTTCAACTGGGAATGGGCCCTGAACATGAGCTAGAGAGCATCGAGGCGCAACTTCTCCAAGCACTGGAAGCCAAAGTACAAGAGGAAGAGAAGATGAAAGCATTGGAGAAAATGATGGATGAAATGGAGGAGTACGCTGAATTACGTCCAGGGGAACAGGAGAATGGGGAAACAGCTACTTCAGTAGAAGGATTAAATAGCCTGATAACGAAATCCCTGAAGGAAGGGAAAGGATTGAACGCACAAATGAGGCCAGGAGGGAAGGAAGGGCAGACATCCGAGGAAGAGCAGGATGAATATGATTGCTTGAAGAAGGGTTTTGACCTGTTGAGTGACACCGAATGTTATGAGGATGTGGTCTGCCCAAATTGTGATGGGAACTCCCAAAGTGCTGAAATCCTGAGGAAGCACTTAAGGTCTAAGGAACATAGAGAGTTGGTGGCGCTACAGATGGCAGCCGGGAAAAGAGCTCGGAGAGTTTCAAAAAGGCAGAAAAGAAAAAGAAGAAGCAGAAAATAATAACTGTTTAAAATATTATTACTTCTACTACCTCAGTCCGAACACTACGAAAGGTGCTAAATTTGTAAAAAAAATCCAGGGACATTATCAAGACAGCCAGTGGGTTGTATAAGTCCACACTGCTGGTTCAACAGGACGAAAGTACAAGCTGTTAAAAAAAAAAAGGCTATGGAGGATGCTGTCTGGAATGAATTAATACCAGAGACTGAATTTATGAACTGTTCCCACAGAGACTGAACCTGTAAACTGATTCCACTGAGAGTATGTTTGTAAACTGTTATATGATGTTGACTCCATTGAGAGTATATCTGTAAATTGTTATATGACGTTGACTCCATCGAGAGTATATCTGCAAACTGTTTATATAAAGTTGAAGATTGTATGTTTAACGGGATTCTGTAAGTAATAAGCTAGGAAGGGAGGAGTGTTGTGTATGTAACCGTTTACCTTTAAGGGAACTATAGAATGTAACCGTTCGCCTTTAAGAGCACTACTTTAGGGTGGCACTATCTATTGGCTCATGTATACTGTAATACCGATAGTGACCACACCAGTATATAAGGGTTGTGATACGTTAACTAGGGCAGAATCGCCCGAGCCTCTGAATAGTAAAGACGTGTTTTATTTTGTTAACAGTGGAGTCTGTGATTATTTATAATACAACCCACAGACTTAACAGGGACCATCTTTGTAACCGTTGTGCAGTCATCACTAGAAGGCCCTTCTTAGGATTAAAGATGGAGACAAGTGGTTGGTGGTCAGTCAGCAAGGTGAACTTCTGCCCATGCAGATAGTGGTTGAATTTTTTTACTCCCCATACTAGGCTGAGGGCCTCCATGTCAATCTGGGCGTAGCTGTGCTCAGCTGAGGTTAGTGACCGAGATGCAAAGGCTACTGGCCTCTCCAACCCATCTGGGAATTTGTGCGACAGCACCGCTCCAATACCATAGGGTGATGCATCATGTGCCAAACGAATTGGTAGTGCTGGGTTGAAATGGGCCAACACCTCTTTTGATGTGATCAATTCTTTACACTTCTGGAAAGCTCATCTACGTTCGTCATTCCACTTCCATGGTACCCCTGTTTGCAGTAGGGTGTTCAGTGGGTGTAATACCATGGACAAATTTGGTAAGAACTTATGGTAGTAGTTTACCAGCCCGAGGAACGACCTCAGTTGTGACACATTTTCCGGTGCTGGAGCCTTGACTACTGCCTCAATCTTTTCAGGGGACTTATGTAACCCCTCTTCATCGATGACGCGGCCACAATACGAGATCTGCTTCTGGAAAAACTCGCACTTGTGTCGATTAGCTCGTAGCCCATATTCCTTTAATCTGGTGAGCACCTCCTCCAAGTTGGCGAGGTGATCACTCTAATTTTCGTCCGTGACCAGGATGTCGTCCAAATAACACTGGGTCCCTGGAATCCCTTGCAGGGCTTGATTCATCGCCCTTTGCCAAATAGCCGGAGCCGATGTTACCCCGAACACCAGCCGGTTGTATTGCTAGAGATCTTTATGAGTGTTGATCGTAAGGTATTGTTTCGAGGCTTCTTCTACCTCCATTTGCAAGTACGCCTGGGCTAGATCAATTTTGGTGAAGCGTTTACCTCCAGATAGCGAGGCGAAAATATCCTCAATTCGTGGAAGCGGATATTGTACCGTGTGAAGGACTGGGTTCACTGTCACCTTAAAATCCCACAGATGCGGACCTTCTTTGGTTCCCCAGGTGTATTACTCAATGACCTCTTCATTACAGGAATGATGGGTGTAGCCCACTCGCTCCAGTCTACTTTGGACAGTACCCCTGAACGTTCCAACCCTTCCAGCTCCGCTTCGACAGCTGGTCTGATCGCATAAGGCACTGGTCTGGCCTTAAGAAACTTTGGGCTTGCATTTTCCTCTATTTTAATCGTTGCTGCTATGCCTTTTAGTGTTCCGAGTCCCTCCTGGAACGCTTCTTTTGCGTCAGTTAGCATTTTTAACAGTCGTCCAGGTGTGACGTCGTCATCCTTTTTGGCCTCAACCTTCAGTGCCTGTATGGAATGCCAGTCTAATTGTATCTTCCGGATCCATTCACGTCCTAGCAGTGGTGGTCCTCCATCTGGCAATACATATATGTCCATTTTAGGTATTTCCTGGCCTTTGTATATCACTTTCACCCTTATTTTTCCTTTGGGGTAGACTTTTTGCCCTGTGTACGTCTTCAAGACAATCTCTGTAGCTTTCAAGGGTATATGTGAAAATAGCCGCTTGTCATCCCTTTGGTTTATGACTGTTAGGGCTGATCCTGTGTCCAATTCCATTTTCACTTGGACTCCGTCTATCTTGAGTGCAACCCAGATAGTCTGGTGATCCTCCATTTTGGTTACCTTATGTAGTTTCAGACAACCCAGCTCCTTGCTTCCGGAGTCTGTGTCACTTTTCTGTTCATCTGAACTACTGTCCATCACCTTGTGTACCTTTTTGTACTTCTCCTGTGGAGATTTCTTGCTGTTGGTTTTCTTCCCAGACCTGCAGACTCTTGCTATGTGTCCTGCTTTTCCACACTGTCTGCACACTTGGTCCTTGAAGCAACAATCCTTCTGGTCCTGTGTTGTTCTGCCGCAGTGATAACACTTCCCTGTTCCATAGGACATTTCATTGGTGCCATATTCTTGCGGTCTCTGTTGTATCTCTGCAGCACCCCTTGTGGCTGCTTCGTGTGATACTGCCATGCTGAAAGCCTTGTCCAGCGGAAGATCCTTTTCTGATAGAAGCCGTTTCTGAGTTCCTTCACTTTGCAGCCCACACACAAACTTGTCCCTTAACGTATCTGCTAGTCCCACTCCAAACTGGCAGTGTTTCGATAGCTTGCGCAGTTCCGTTAAGTACTCAGCATTGCTTTCGCCTTTGTGTTGGCTCCTTTTATGGAACTTAAATCGTTCTTCTATCAGCAGCGGTGTGGGGTTTAAGTGGTCCTGTAGGATTTCTACTATGCTTTCGAAATTCTTGTTCACAGGCTTCTCTGGGGTTATTAGGTTTCGTAGTAACCCATACGTTTTTGCACCCATAGAATTTAACAAAACCAGCGCTTTCTTGTCATCTGGCACTT
Organism: Somniosus microcephalus; assembly: GCF_052327205.1. Lineage (NCBI taxonomy): Eukaryota > Metazoa > Chordata > Chondrichthyes > Squaliformes > Somniosidae > Somniosus > Somniosus microcephalus. Next base: position 11,619,268 of record NC_140989.1, read on the forward strand.
CATTCGCCCTGCAGTACACCTCAATACGTTCCACATATGTCGCCCAATCTTCGACTTCATTGTCAAATGTAGAGATACTGCCACTCTTCGGCATCCCTGGGTGTGATTTAACTGTCAAAAAAGGCGTCTCTCGCGCTTTCCCTTCTTCTCCGCTGGCACAAAATGGTGTCTCCCGCGCTTTCCTTTCTTCCCGCACTCGCCCTGCTTCTCCGCTGCGGCTTCTAAAAATGGCACCTCCCGCACTCTTCCTTCTTCTCCGCGGCTCAATGGCATCTCCCGCGCTCTCCCTTCTTCTTCCCGCGGACACTGTTCAGCCCTTGAGCCCTGGCTGTGCTCTGCGTGTTTTTTTTTCTGTGCGCCTTTCCCGTTTCCACCGCTCGGCCCTGAACCCGGCTGCTGCTTTACCCTCTCTCTCTCCATTTTGTTTTTCCTCGACGCCGCTCGGTTTTCAACCCCCGGCTGCACCCTGTGCGCTTCACCCTCTATCTTACCCCGTCGACGCTGCTCGGCTTTTTCTCCGCCGTCGGTCGGCTCCAGCCGCCGCTGTCCGGGAAGGGTCTGCGCTGTACCTGTCGTCAGTCTGTTGCTGATCGTCGTGGCTGGGGAACCAAGCCCGGCTCTCCACAGCCTCCCCTGCGATGTTCACTCGCTGTCGGACGACTGGGCGGTTGCTCGTGGTCGACGCCCGTGCTTCTGGCCTCGACTTTCTTCCACCGTCCACCCGGAGCGAATCCTTGAAGGGAAATGCAGAGTTGCAGGTAGATTCGAATCAACACTCGTCGCCACTGTTAGATCCGTGATTCGGAGTGTATGATGTTTTTCAATAACCACACGGATGCTGTAACTTAACAATCAACAGGTATTTACTGGAGTAGGGTAGTCTCAAGACTGGGGGTGCAGAGGCATGCTCAAGGCTTATATACAGGTGTGGTCACTGCCGGTACTACAGTAAACAGGAGCTGTAAAAGTAGTTCCCTCTTAAAGGTACATACACTACAGATACAGGGCAGGAAAAGATTTCATGACCTTCATCGCACTGGAAAAGTGAGTATGAATTTCCCATCACCCTCAATCTGATCCCCATTGCCTTTCCTCACCAGCACTCAGCTTTAGCAATCTCTTCCTCCACATCCCACTTGACACTGACATCCATGCACCCTCACCCATCCCCTCTCTCTCTATGCTCACATTCACATGCAGCCCTCACACTCCCTATTACTCTGATGCTTTGAACACAACTGACAACACACAGGGAGGGCCCTTGGTCTTGCAACCTCACTCCATCTTTGTCTCCTTCTAAGTATCTATGCTATGGAATCTCTACACTCACTCCTTCAATCTCACTCAACCTCCACTTGTCTCCCTCATTGCAGGAAAAGAGAGCTCACAACAAAAGAGATCGAGCCAGGACAGGAGGAGGGACAGCCTCAATAGCCCACCTGACCCCCTGGGAGGAGGCCGTCCTGGAAATCATGGGCATTGAGGATGATTCGCGCGTGGGGGACGGACGGACGGGTGCAACACAGCAAGCTGGTGACAGAAAAGTTTCCCATCTCTCTCTTTGACATTGCATGAGTCGCTGATAATGATTGTGAAGCTGTAACAGATGGACTTATGAGCATCTGCAAAAAGCTATGTGCATGTAGCCTTTGCATCACATCTCTGACTCTTTCCTTTACTCCCCGACAGGACGATCACAAGCATCCATCCCCCCTAGCCAGGAAGAAGAGGCTGAGCAGCCAGACTCCTCAGAGGAAGCTGCAACCTCTGAGGGCGCAGCATCACCAGAATTCAGCGCACCCAGCACCAGCGCAGACACTCACACCTCGGTGGGACCTTTGGGACATAGAGTAGTGTTGTCACCTGGTGTATCACAGCTCACAAGTGAGCATCAGCAGATTGTGGAGACAGGGACAGCAGTGGAGAGTCCAAGTCGGAGGGCGCAGGACTCTGCTAGCTCGGCTCAGCAGCATGTCGACCCTCTGCTTCTGGGTCCATCCATAAGATCAGAGGTGGTTGAACTCCAGGCACAGATGCAGGAGTTTCTGGCAGGTTTTGTCTCTAGGGTCGCTGCGAGTGTGGAGCGAATGGAGGAGTCCATAGCAAACATGAGCAGAGCCTTTGTGGAGTCATTGGCGCATGAACGCGTCACCATGGAAAGGATGGCAACCTTCGTGGAAACGATTGCTACCTCCGTGGTAAGGCTGGTTACCGTACCTCAGGGAAGTGGGGGCTCCTCTCCAAGCACTCACACTTCCATGCCACTGCAGAGCCCTCGGTCAGAGCCCCACCGGAGTCCACAGCCAAGTGAGATAGATGTCTCAACCCCTGCACAGCCGCAGCAGCAGCAGACTGTTGATGAGCCCTCACAGGCTCGCAACCCCAGAGGACGCCCGCCAAAGGTGTTGAGACAGGAGCAGCAGGAAAGTGAGCAAGGGGCCTCCACATCTGCCGAATCCACAGGGGAAGCACTACGTAGGAGCATGCGCAAGGGGAAGATAAAGCACAAGTAGTCACAAGACTAGTCACTTGGGTGGAATTTTGTGTTTAGTGTAAAAATGCCATCACGTCGTAATTGTACATAAAAATTCTGATGGCAAATGTTGCAGTTGTGGCGTCTGTCATTTCGCTATTGGGACTTCCACATTGTGGCCTTAGCAATACTTGCAACTGTCAGTATGGTGGTCGGAGTGCTAGGAATCCTTTGGTTCTTGGCCATTGTCAAAGCTCTGGTATGAAGCTGCGAGTCAAAAGTGTTTGATTGACTAGGCTAAGCAAATCTGGCCAGGATGAGTGCATTCCTTGCATCCCGGGCAGCAATGATCTTGCGTAATGCTGCCGCTGGTTGATGGGCCTCTGCAGGATGTTCATTTTCGCCCTCCTCCTCCTCCTCCTCCTCCTCATCTGAGGAGGATATGTGAGGAGCCACTTGGTCCTCAGGAATCTGCAAGCCACGACGCTGTGCCATGTTGTGAAGTGCACAGCAAACCACGATGATTCTGGAGACCCTGGCTGCTGAGTACTGCAGGGCTCCACCTGATCTATCCAGGCATCTGAAGCGCATCTTCAGTAAACCGATGGTTTGCTCGATTATGGATCTGGTGGACATGTGGCTGGAGTTGTAGCTCTCCTCAGCTTCGTTGGATGGTCTCCTCAATGGTGTCATCAGCCACGTCCTCAGGGGATAGCCCTTGTCTCCAAGTAGCCATCCGTTAAGTTGGTCTGGCGGACTGAATAGCGGAGGTACACTAGACTGGCACAGTATAATGGAGTCATGGTAACTGCCAGGGTACATGGCACAAACATGCAAAATGTCCTTCATGTGGTCACACACCAGCTGAATGTTAAGGGAGTGGAAGCCCTTGCAGTTGATAAAAATACCTGGATTGCGATGGGGTGCCTTAAGGGCCATGTGTGTGCAGTCAATGATGCCCTGCACCCCTGGAAAGCCTGCCAGATGAGCTAATCCAGGCGCTCGTGCCGTGACACTTGCTCGATCCTTGGTGAAATGGATGTGATTGTGCGCGAGGGCAAAGAGAGCATCGGTTACCTGCGTGATGCATTTGTGTGCGGCCGCCTGGGAGATGCCGCTGATGTCTGCTGCTGATCCCTGGAATGAGCCTGAGGCAAAAAAGTTGAGTGCGGTGGTGACTTTGATGGCCACTGGTAAGGGTTGTCCACCTGGTCCTCTGGGCTGCAGGTCTTGCTGTATCATTGCGCAGGTGTCAGTCACCACCTGTCGCGAAAGTCGGAGCCGTCTTTGGCACTGCTGCTCAGTCATGTTGAGATAGCTGTCCCTGCATCTGTAGACCCTGTTTGGGGAATATCTCCATGCGCCGATGGGCTTCCAGGCGCTGGCCCCTTCTGGCCTGTGCAGCCTCAGGTGGGTGAGCAGCAGCCTGGCACTCCTGATGCTGCTGCTGTTACTGGTGCTGCTGTTATTCCTGGTTCTGCTGCTGCCGCGGCTGGTGCTCGAGCTCCTCTAATGCCCAGGTGGGAAGGTGATATACCTATCAATTCAGTTCATGAAAAGCGACGAGTTAAGTTAGTAACTATAGGTTTTTATTGGCTAAATAACAGAGCCCACCCTCGTGGGTGATCGGATCCAACAAGGAGGAATACCAGCCAGTCGACCACCTTTATACCTGGGCAAGCAGGCGGAGCCATGGGGCGGAGTCAGCTGTGGTCAGCCCAGGTATAACAGCGTGCCAAGAGGTGACCTTGTGTAGTGATACAACAGTGTAAACAGTGATAACCATAGTGTAACGATAGTGAACGATAAAAGTGGTTTACCACATTCACCCCTTGTTTAAATTTGAGTCTGGCGGGGTGAAGTGCACTACCAGTTCGGGTATGTCAGTCTGTCCGGAGGCCTCGTAAGCCTTTCTGATCGGCGCAGCAGCGGCGGCGGTGATGCAGTATCCGATGTTAATGCTGGTGTCTGCGTGGTCGGCGAAGGCTCGTGGGGTTCCGGCATGCCGTCTACCTGGGCTGGATTTGGGGGGGTGGTGGGGGGTAACGGTGGTGTCTCAGGGATGCCCGAGGGTGTGAGGTCTCGTAAGGAGACTGTGTCCTCCCGCCCGTCTGGGTATGCCACATAGGCGTACTGGGGGTTGGCGTGCAGGAGGTCCACCCTCTCGACCAGGGGGTCCATTTTATGGGCCCTCACTTGCTTTCGCAGCAAGATTGGCCCCAGAGAAGTCAGCCATGTTGGTAGCGAGGTTCCTGTAGTCGACTTCCTGGGGAAAACAAATATTCGTTCATGGGGGGTGGCGTTAATGGCAGTGCAAAGCAGTGAGCGGATGGAATGCAGCGCTGCCGGGAGGACTTCCTGCCAGCGAGAGGTTGGGAGGCCCTTAGACTTTAAGGCTAAGAGAACGGCCTTCCAGACAGTCGCGTTCTCTCTTTCCACCTGGCCGTTCCCTCGGGGGTTGTAGCTGGTGGTCCTGCTTGCAGCAATACCTCTCGCTAGTAGGAACTGGCGAAGATCCTCGCTCATGAAGGATGAGCCCCGGTCGCTATGTATATAGTTCGGGAACCCGAACAAGGCGAAGAGGTCATTCAGGCATTTGATGACCGTGGTACTGGTCATGTCTGGGCAGGGGAAGGCAAAGGGGAAACGGGAGTACTCATCAACAATGTTGAGGAAGTACACATTACGGTCAGAGGATGGGAGGGGCCCCTTAAAATCGATGCTCAAGCGCTCGAAGGGGCGGGTGGCCTTGATCAGGCTTGCTCTGTCCGGCCTAAAGAAGTGCGGTTTGCATTCGGCACAGGTTTGGCAGTTCCTGGTCATGGTCCTGACCTCCTCGACGGAGTAGGGCAGATTGCGGGCCTTAATGAAGTGGTAAAGTCTGGTGACCCCGGGGTGGCAGAGGTCGTTGTGGAGGGTCTGCAGTCTATCAATTTGCGCGTTGGCGCATGTACTTCGTGATAGAGCATCTGGGGGTTCGTTCAGTTTACCAGGCCGGTACAAGATATCATAATCATAGGTGGAGAGCTCGATTCTCCACCTCAAGATCTTGTCGTTCTTGATTTTGCCCCTCAGCTTGTTATTAAACATAAAAGCGACCGAACGCTGGTCGGTGAGGAGGGTAAATCGTTTGCCTGCCAGGTAATGCCTCCAGCGTCGCACTGCCTCCACGATCGCCTGGGCCTCCTTCTCGACCGAAGAGTGTCGGATCTCAGGGCCCTGGAGGGTCCTTGAGAAGAAGGCCACAGGTCTCCCCTCCTGGTTAAGGGTTGCAGCTAGGGCGAAGTCGGATGCATCGCTCTCCACTTGGAAAGGGATAGACTCATCCACCGCGTGCATTGTGGCCTTAGCAATGTCTCCCTTTATGAGGGAGAAGGCTGCGCATGCTTCTGCCGTCAGGGGGAAGGAGGTGGACTTCATGAGGGGTCTGGCTTTGTCCGCATAATTGGGCACCCATTGGGCATAGTAGGCGAAGAGCCCCAGGGTTCTCTTTAGCGCCTTTGGACAGTGGGGGAGGGGAAGCTCCATGAGGGGGCGCATTCTTTCGGGGTCGGGGCCGATGACTCCGTTCTCTACTACACAGCCGAGGATGGCAAGACGCGAGGTGTTAAACACACATTTCTCCTTATTGTAGGTGAGGTTCAGCCGTTGGGCCGTACGGAGGAATTTCTCCAGATTAACATCGTGGTCCTGCCGGTCGCGGCCGCAGATGGTGACGTTATCTAGATAAGGGAATGTGGCATGCAGCCCGTTCTGGTCAACCATCCGGTCCATCTCCCTTTGGAAGACCGAAACCCCGTTGGTGACGCCGAAGGGAACCCTAAGGAAGTGGTAGTGGCGGCCATTCGCCTCGAAGGCGGTATACTAGCGGTCCTCAGGGCGGATAGGGAGTTGGTGGTAGGCCGACTTAAGGTCGATGGTAGAGAATACCCGGTACTGTGCAATCTGATTGACCATATCAGATATGCGGGGAAGGGGGTATGCGTCCAGCTGGGTGTACCGGTTTATGGTTTGGCTGTAGTCGATGACCAGGCGGTTTTTATCGCCGGTCTTAATGACTACGACCTGGGCACGCCAGGGGCTGTTGCTCCTCTCGATGATGCCCTCCTTCAGGAGACGCTGCACCTCAGAGCTAATAAAAGCTCTGTCCCCGGCGCTGTACCGCCTGCTCTTGGTAGCGACGGGTTTGCAGTCGCGGGTGAGGTTGGCGAACAGGGAGGGGGGCGGGACCTTGAGGGTGGACAGGCCGCAGGTGGTACGCGGTGGGCGGTTTAAAAGCTGCTGGTTGTCGACTGTGAGTGGGGGGAGGGGTCCACCGTATGCCAAAGTGACACTTTAAAGGTGGGATTGGATGTCCAGCCCTAGTAGGACGGCAGCGCAGAGCTGGGGCAGGACGAGAAGTTTAAAATTTTTATACTCCGTGCCCCTAACCGACAGGGTCACAACACAGTAGCCGCTGATGTCTGTAGAATGGGACCTCGACGCCATCGAGATCCGGTTGCGCGTTGGCCGGACAGTGAGGGAGTAGTGGCTCACCGTGTCTGGATGGATGAAACTCTCCGTGTTTCCGCTGTCGAACAGGCAGGTCGTGGCGTGGCCGTTTACTTTGATGTCCATTATGGACTTGGACAGGTGATGCGGGCGAGCTTGGTCAAGTGTGACGGAGGCTAGTGTATGGCTGAGCGAGCTGCTGTAGTCTGCGGGTGAGGCGGTGGTCGGGTCTGGAGACAAGGTGGCGGTCGAGTGTGGTGAACCAAATGGCGGTGCCCACGACGTTGAATAAAATGGCGGAGAAGATGGCCGCCCCCACAACTCACATGAGGCACTGCCGGCGTCGCTGGCCTTGATCAAAGATGGCCGCACCCACGACTCACACGAGGGGATACTGGCATCTGTGGCCTTGATGAAAGATGGCCGCCCCCACAACTCACATGAGGCACTGCTGGCGTCTGTGGCTTTCCCCCTGCAGGCCTTCGCGAAGTGGTCTTTCTTGTGGCAGTCGGAGCAGGTTGCGTTTCTTGCAGGGCAGCGCGCCCTCGGGTGTTTCGCCTGGCCACAGAAGAAGCAGCCGGTGGCCCGATCGCGGGGCTCCGATGTCGCAGCCGGTACCGGGGGTGGCGGTCCCGATCGGTTCCGGGACGCTGACGCTGTGGTAGGTCCCAGAGGCAGCGGTGCGAGGGGTATTGCGGCCGGGGTCGGGCCCGAGTCCCAGGGTCGCGCAGCACAGTACCTGGAGTACGCCTCAAGGTCCCGATGGGCCACTTCCAGAGAGCGAGCGAGGGCTGCAGTTGTATTCAAGTCGAGGTCCTTTGATTCGAGCAGTCTTTGCCGTGAGTAGTCGGACCGAAGGCCTTTCACGAAGGCATCGCGGATATTCCCTTCAGTATTTTCTGCAGCCGTTACAGCTTTAAAGTCACAGTCCCTGCCGAGTGTTTGTAGCACCCGTAAAAATTCATCTACAGACTCTCCTGGCTGTTGCGAGCGGGATCTTAGGAGATGTCTGGCATACATAGAATTTACAAGGCTCCGGTACTGCTCTTTCAGCAGGTTGAGGGCGTCCTCGTATGTAGCAAGGTCCCGGATGAATGCAAATACTTTAGGGCTCACCTGGGCGGTCAGAACTCTTAGTTTGGATCCCGGAGGCATGCCGGATTCTCCCAGGTAGGATTCGAAACAGCTCAGCCAGTGTTCGAAGTCGAGGGCTGAGTTCGCTGCCTGTGGGTTTAGATCCAGGTACGGCGGTCAGAGGGCTCGCAGCTAGGCCGGCTGCTGGGGCTGTTGTAGATGGCCGTTTGGCTGAGGCTGTACGTCTGACTGGTCGTTTGGCTGCTCCGTTGAAGACATTTCAAAATTTAGCCAATAAAATTGATATGCCTATCAATTCAGTTCATGAAAAGCGACGAGTTAAGTTAGTAACTATAGGTTTTTATTGGCTAAATAACAGAGCCCACCCTCGTGGGTGATCGGATCCAACAAGGAGGAATACCAGCCAGTCGACCACCTTTATACCTGGGCAAGCAGGCGGAGCCATGGGGCGGAGTCAGCTGTGGTCAGCCCAGGTATAACAGCGTGCCAAGAGGTGACCTTGTGTAGTGATACAACAGTGTAAACAGTGATAACCATAGTGTAACGATGTAAACAGTGATAACCATAGTGTAACGATAGTGAACGATAAAAGTGGTTTACCACAGAAGGAATAAATGGCTCCCATGCGTCTGGTACATGCCTCCGGTGAGGAAGCGCTGAGTGAAGGTGGCGAGAGGGGTTTCCCAGGAGGTCACACTGGAGATGGGTGTGAGGCTCCAACCTTCCACAGGTGTGGTTAAGCCTCCTAAAATTTTCCCCAAACCTGAGACCACTATGTCCTGCCACCTGCAAATGATGGCTGATCTAAGCTCCTCTTTAATGGTTAACCTGCAGTTGATAGTCCGCAATCCAATAGTGCTCCCGCCAGGTTTCACATTCGTGTTTCCCACCAGGCGTGTTTTATGTGGGAAAAGGGTTAAATTCGCAAGGGCCTTTTAAAATAGGATTATAGAGGCCATTTAGTGCTTGTTAAGGGCCTTAATGACCAGTCCCGCCTGTTGGATGCGGGACGGAGTATGGACCATCAGACACGCCTGAGTTAAAATTGCTCAGAGTCAGGAACCAGGCCGGTGGGGGGGGTCTCGTACGCCAGTTTTTGCAATTTTAACCCCCCACACGCCTCTAATCCCGCCTCCACTGCTCAATGAAAATCCTGCCCAAAGTATTTGTTTAATTTCTCAGCCATTTCCTTATTCCCCATTATAATTTCACCTGTCTCAGCCTGTAAGGGACCCACATTTACTTTCACTAATCTTTTCCTTTTTACATACCTATAGACGCTTTACAGTCTCTTTTTATGCTCCTCGCTAGTTTACTCTCATTCTATTTTCTCTTTCTTTATCAATCTCTTGGTCCTCCTCTGCTAAATTCTAAAATCCTCCCAATCCTCAGCCTTACTACTCTTTTTGGCAACATTATAAGCCTCTTCCTTTAATCTAAGGGGGGTTTGTGCCTTAAAGGAATGTATATTTGTTGTAAATTATGTATTAATTCTTTAAATGCTAGCCATTGCTTGTCTACCATCATACCTTTTAATGTCGTTTCCCAATCTACCATACCCAACTCGCCCCTCATACCTATGTAGTTTCCTTTGTTTAGATTTAAGACCCTAGTTTCGGATTTAACTAAATCACTTTCAAACTCAATATCAAATTCTATTATATTATGGTCACTCTTCCCTAAAAGCTCCTTTACTATAAGGTGATTAATTAACAGTTTCTCATTTCACAATACTAGATCTAAAATAGCCTGTTCCCTAGTTGGTTCTTCCACATACTGATCTAGAAAACTATCCGGCATACATTCCATGAATTTGTCCTCCACACTATTACTGCAAATTTGGTTTGCCCAGCCTATATGTAGATTAAATTCCCCCATGATTACTGTATTACCCTTGTTACATGCGCCTCTAATTTCCTGATTTATACTCTGCCCGACACTACAACTACTCTTTGGGGGCCTATAAACAACTCCCACCAGTGGTTTCTGCCCCTTGCTGTTTCTTAGCTCCACCCAAACTGATTGTACTTTTTGATTTTCGGAGCTAAGATCCTTCCTCTCTAATCTCTGTATCCCATCCTTTATTATCAGGGCTACCACTCCTCCTTTTCCATTTTACCTATCTCTTCTAAAAGTTAAGTATCCTGGTGTGGCAGAGCCACCAAAGGACTCAGAACAGTTATTCATAATGCCTTTAACAGTAATGTATTTACAGCCTGTGCCTGTACCTTTAATTACTCTGTTTAACTGTACTATGTCTAGTTACCTTCACAGCGCAGTTCTAACATGATGACGTCATGCCGTCAGTCACGTGACCCTCCAATGGCGGGAAGGACGTGATGACATCATGACATCATGACGTCAGCGATCGGACCAGCCCAGCAGTCCTCGTGGAGTAATCATAGAGAGTGGACCTGTTGTAGATGTTTCCAGCAGTTTGTTATTTGTTTCATTAAAGTTTGTTGCTTTAATTGCCTGAGTCGATCTCAGTGATTTAGTAGGAACCTCCGTTCCCACATTGGTGACCCCGACTTCTACGATCGGATTTCGTGGAAGATTTTCGCAATGGAAACGAACGCCGTGACCCTCAAACTGCCACAATTTTGGGAGCAACAGCCAGCCGCCTGGTTCATCCAGGCCGAAGCACAGTTTGCCATTCGGAACATCGTGGCGGATCCGACCCGTTATTATTACGTGGTCTCCACCCTCGACAGCACCACAGCCTCCAGGATCGTCAGCCTCCTCGGTAACCCTCCTGCTGATGGTGAGTACGAAACTTTAAAAGCACGGTTGCTGCAGGTTTTTGGACTCTCTAAATCAGAGCGCGCTCGCCGGCTCCTTGCTATGCCCGGCCTCGGGGACTTCAAACCGTCCGAGCTTATGAGCCACATGCTCACGCTCTTGGGCGCAGAACCCGAATGCTTCCTGTTTAGGGAGTTATTCCTCTGCCAGCTCCCAGAACCAGTGCAGGCTGCTCTCGCTAGTTCGGAGATCACAGACTGCGCTGCCCTCGCCGCTGAAGCCGATAAAATTTTCACCGTGACCCAGCAGTGCTGTGCGGCCACGAGACGCCCAACCCCCATGGACACGACGCCAGCTCCTCCAGCGGCGGCCTGGTGATTTTACCATGCCCGTTTTGGCGTGAAAGCCAGATGCTGCATTTCCCCCTGCAGTTTTTCACCAAAAAAAAACAAGGCCCTCACGACGTTCTGCGCAAAGGAGGACCGGGTCTAAAGGGAGCACCGCAGTCGCCATGTCCATCGGGTCTTCAGGGAAGCTCCCCTCCATCACAGACTCCCTATCCGAACGGCGTTTCTTGTGTGACACCGGTTCGCAATGCAGCATCTTGCCCGCTTCGAAGTTGGATCTCCAAATGGGAGGCCATGGTCCTTCCCTCGAGGCAGCTAATGGTGCAGCAATCCGCACTTTTGGTAAGCGGCAAGTCCAACTCTGTTTCAGCGGCCAATGCTTCCATTGGGAGTTCGTCATGGCTAAGATCTCACAGGCCATCCTAGGGACGGATTTTCTGTGTGCGAATGGTTTTCTTGTGGATGTCCGGCAGCGCCGGCTGTTCAACGCGGCCAACTTCCATTCAATTCCCTGCCACCGCAGCACCGCCATTTTGTTCCCCGTCGCCTGTACGTTTCCATCACCGGACGAATTCACTCGACTCCTCGGGGAGTCCCCAGGGCTAACCAGACCCACCTTCTCTTCCTCGGTCGCGAAGCACGGGGTGGAGCATTATATTACGACAACGGGTTCTCCGGTTTACGCACGGGCTCGTAGGCTGGAACCCGGCAAGTTCGCAGCTGCGAAGGCGGAATTTGATACCATGGAGCGGCTGGGGATCATTCAGCGATCAAATAGTCCCTGGTCTTCACCTCTGCACATAGTCGCTAAACCTGGTGGCGGCTGGCGGCCATGCGGCGACTACTGACGCCTGAACAACATCACTACCCTCGACTGGTATCCAATACCACATATACAAGACTTCTCGGCCCACCTGGCGGGAAATTCCATCTTCTCGAAAGTGGACCTCGTCCGCGGGTATCACCAGGTGCCCGTTCATCCGCAGGACGTTCCAAAAACTGCCGTTATTACACCGTTCGGGCTCTTCGAGTTCCTGTGCATGCTGTTCGGCCTAAAGAACGCCGCACAGGTGTTCCAACGACTAATGGACTCTGTGCTCAGAGACCTGCCGTTCCTTTTTGTCTACCTAGATGACATCCTCGTCGCCAGTGCCAGCAAAGAGGAACACATCGGTCATCTGCGTACCCTTTTCACGCGCCTTAGCCAGCATGGGCTCATCATCAACTCGGCCAAGTGCCAATTCGGCCTCCAAAGCATCGACATTTTAGGACACCGCATCACACTGACTGGCGCCGTCCCTCTAGCGATGAAGGTGGAGGCCGTCGCTTCTTTCCTGCGCTCATAGACCATCAGGGCCCTCCAGGAGTTCCTGGGGATGGTAAATTCACCGTTTCATCCCCAAGGCGGCTCTGTTAATGCAGCCGTTGTACGAGGCCCTCAAGGGCAAATCGGGCAAAGACCCCATCGAGTGGACGACAGAGATGGACCAGGCATTCGCGAACACCAAGAGCGCCTTGGCTGATGCAACCATGTTGGCACACCCGCTTCCGGGCGCCACCATCGCCCTTACTACGGATGCGTCCGACTACGCCATCGGTGCGGTGCAAGAGCAATGGGTTGATGGGACGTGGCAGCCGCTGGCGTTTTTCAGCCGTCAGCTGAAAAACCATGAACGACAATAGAGCACCTCCGACCGAGAGTTGCTGGCCCTGTTTCTCGCCATCCGCCATTTCAGGTTTCTGTTGGAAGGACGCCCCTTCACGACTTTTGTTGACCACAAGCCATTGACATTCGCCATGTCCAAGACCACAGAACCGTGGTCAGCTCACCAGCAACGTCACCTGACGTCCATTTCGGCGTTTACCACAGATATTCGCCATGTCTCTGGTAAAGATAATTTGGTGGCGGATTGCCACTCCCGCGCAACAGTGCATGCGGTCCATCTCGGCATTGACTACGCTCGCATGGCGGAAGATCAGATTACGGACCCAGAGGTTCCATCATACCGTACCGTCCCGTCGAGCCTCCAACCGGCCGACGTCAAATTCCAGGCCGCGGGTACCATGCTCCTATGCGACATCTCCACGGGCGTTCCTCGGCCGATTGTGCCAGTCGCGTGGCGCTGGAAGGTTTTTGATGCAATTCACGGTTTGTCGCACACCAGTATGCGGGTTTCACAATGTCTCATGGCAACGAAATTTGTGTGGAAGGGGCTGCATCTGGATGTCCGGGATTGGGCCAACACCTGTTTGGTCTGCCAGAAGGCCAAAGTCCAGCGGCATGTCAGAGCACCAGTGGCCCCGTTCATCATCCCGGAGCGTCGGTTCGACTACGTACATGTGGACCTGGTGGGACCACTACCACCTTCCCGTGGGTTCACTCACCTCCTCACCATGGTAGATCGCACCACCAGGTGGCCAGAGGCGATTCCCTTGGCTTCCACCACGTCAGCGGACGTCGCCAGGGCTTTCCTCTCCTGCTGGGTGGCTCGGTTTGGGGTGCCGGCCGACATCTCCTCCGATAGGGGGCCACAATTCACCTCGGAGCTTTGGAATGCCATGGCGCAAGGGCTCAGCACCAAGCTTCATCGCACCACCGCCTACCATCCACAGGCGAACGGCCTGTGCGAGAGATTCCACAGGTCCCTCAAAGCCGCCTTACGTGCCAGTCTGCAAGGTGCAGGATGGGTGGACAGGCTCCCTTGGGTGCTGCTGGGTCTTTGCACGGTGCCCAAGGATGACCTGCAATCTTCTTCAGCGGAGCTTGTTTACGGCCAGCCACTTCGAGTCCCTGGGGATTTCCTCCCGTCTCCCACAGAGCAATGGTCCGCAGCCCAGCAGCTCGCCAGCCACCAGGAAGCGGCCCAGTGTTTCGCCCCGGTGCCCACATCCAACCACAACATTCAGAGCTCCCACGTGCCGGTGGAGCTAAAGAGCGCCAAGTATGTCTTCATTCAGCATGACGCTCACCGGGATCTGCTCAAGCCTCCTTATACGGGTCCCTTCCGGGTCATCACACCAGGAGACAAGTCCTTTGAGGTCGACATCGGAGGGAAGCCTGATCACATCTCTGTGGACCGCTTGAAGCCGGCTCATTTGGACTTGAGTACCCCAGTCATCCTCGCTCAGCCACCGAAACGGGGACGTCCGTCCGCACCCGCCGTGCCAGTTCAGCCGCAGCCGTCCACCAACTTGAATACGCCCACCTCATCAGTTCAGCCACAGCCGCCTACCTGCTCGGCCACCAGTCATCCACTTCCGCTGCCAGTCTACCGCAGTCGGTCGGACATAATGGTCAGACCGCCGCCTCGTCTTACCTTTTCTGTTAAAGACAATTCTGGGGGGGTGCATGTGGCGGAGCCACCAAAGGACTCAGAGCAGTTATTCATAATGCCTTTAACAGTAATGTAATTACAGCCTGTGCCTGTACCTTTAATTACTCTGTTTAACTGTACTATGTCTAGTTACCTTCACAGCGCAGTTCTAACGTGATGACGTCATGCCGTCCATCACGTGATCCTCCAACCGCGGGAAGGACGTGATGACATCATGACATCAGCGGTCGGACCAGCCCAGCAGTCCTCGTGGAGTAATCAAAGAGAGTAGACCTGTTGTAGATGTTTCCAGCAGTTTGTTATTTGTTTCATTAAGGTTTGTTGCTTTAATTGCCTGAGTCGTTCTCAGTGATTTAGTAGGAACCTCCGTTCCCACACTGGAATATTTAGTTCCCAACCTTGGCCACTTTGCAACCACATCTCCATTATGGCTATTAGATCAAACCTGTTCATTTATATCTGCGCTATTAATTCATCTATTCTGTTGCGAATGCTTCGCGCATTCAGATATAGTGCCTTTAGCTTTGACTTATTTCTATTTTTCCCTGATGTCACCTTAGTCACTGATGCCCTATTACCTTTGTTACTCTCTCTGTCCCTTCCTGACCCACTCTGCTTATTTTTACCCAAAACTCTTCTCTGCTCTAGAGCCTTGACATTTCTCTCGCTCCTTATAAATTTATTCTTTCCTGAAACCTCCCACCCGCCTTCATTAGTTTCAAGCCCTGTCTACTGCCCTAGTTATTCAGCTCGCCAGGACACTGGACCCAGCCCGGTTAAAGTGTCACCCATCCAAAGGAACAGCTCCCTCTTTCCCCAGTACTGGTGCCAGTGCCCCATGAAACGAAACTCCTTCCTCCCACACCACACTTTGAGCCACGCATTTAAACCTCTAATCTGTTTGACACTATGCCAATTTGCACGTGGCTCAGGTAACAATCCAGAGATTATTATCTTTGAGGTTCAGCTTTTTAATTTGGATCCTAGCTCCTCAAACTCCCTCAGCAGAACCTCATTCCTAGTTCTAGTTCTACCTATGTCGTTGGTTCCTATGTGGACCATGACAACTTGATCCTCCCCCTCCCACTCCAAGTTCTTCTCCAGCCTGCACTGCCATCCCTATATGACCATGTTTTATTTAATTAAATTTAATTTGTAATTAGGTAACTTAGTTTAGTTCCTTGACTACTTACTTAATCTAGATTAAATTATGGGTAATTAAATTTAATATCTACCTGTAACACAAAGCAATACAAGTAGTCTAGGCAAAAAGCAGCAACTCCTTCCCACTCATCTCCAAATTCCCACTCTTCTCTGAATTCCCACTCTTTCCAAATTCCCAAATAAAACACTCTGTTCAAGTCCACTCTGTCTAATCCCACTCTGTGCAAACCACTCTGTGGGCTGCTACTGTACAGATCGTCCAGTACCATAACCACTAGGCTATTGTGCTGAATAGCACAATATTGAGTACAACTCATTGAAAAAATGATAACCTGCCCCGAGGGTTATTAACATAAACGATGATAGAATATTTTGACAACAGGAAATTAGGATTGTGGATAGAAAGTGCATGTTGTATGCAAGACATTTAATACTATATAGATATGTCATTGTCAGTTGATCTGAAATGGCCTTGCTTCCAGTGAATCAGAGGATGTACTGACTGGTTCCTTTTCCGATGTCAACCCTGGCTCAGTTGCAGCACTCTGGTCTCTGATTCGGAAGGTCATGGGATTAAACCCACTCCAGAGACTTTCTCTTTAAAGTTAGTTAATAAAATAAAACAGTTGTAGAAACACAATGCAAATGTCCAATACAACTAGCCAGAGTCATGGCAGAAATTCAAAGTGCCTCCCTGCTCCCTGTGTCAGATGATCAAGGCAATCTCCCACGCCCTCAGAGATCATCAGATACCAGGGTCCCTTCTGTTGCAGTCCATGAAGCCAAGATTGTTCTATAACAGCAAACTGAGCCATCGGAGGATTGGGAAAAAAGTTTGATCTCATTGTCCCTGTAAAGTCTGCGCCTCAATAATACACGGACTTCGGGAGAACAGTTTAACAGGTATTTTACTGAACAGAGGGTACTATTTTAGATTGGACCAAAAAAAGCCCCCACCAAATTGGACTGTAAATTAACAAAAGTTCAACTAAAACTTAACAAATCAAATTAAAATTTGGTCTTCCGGGTTGATGATGCACTCCAGTCCCCGCGGCGCCCACCGGTCGCGGAAATACTGAAGCGCGCCGGCGGACACCGCGTGCTCCATCTCCAGGGCCACCCGGGCACGAACATGGCCACGGAAGAGAGGCAGGCAATCCGGCTGGACCAATTGATGGCTCTTTTAGCCAGGCCCAGGAGCAGGCTTACAAGGAGGTCCTCCAACCTGCCCGCTCCCCTCCGCACCGGGTGCAACCAAAAATCGAGGAGCAGCCCCTTCAAGTAGTGAAAGAGAGGCTGCAACCTCTCACACTCCATATACACGTGAAACAAGGACTCCTCCAGGCCACAGAAAATACAGGCAGCCTGGGAGTCCGTGAACCTATTTAAAACCACATTGCATGGGACCGCTCCGTGCAACACTCTCCAGGCCAAGTCCCCGATGGAACAAGGGAGGACTCCCGCGTAGAGAGCCCTCCATTGGGGACCTCTGCCTCCGCCGGTCGGCAAGACGCCACGCCAAGGCGTGTCCGGACGGCAGACGAAGATGTCAAAGTGGAGGGTGTGCAGGAGCAGCCTGTAGAGGAAACTCCTCCACGCGGAATGAAAAGGCACGGAGGGTATTTCCTCGAGATGGCTCAAGTTGTCAGGCGCCGGTTCCCGAGGGGAGTTTCGGGGCCGGGCGCCGATGAGGAATTCCGTCCGGATGGGGGTAAGCTCGGACGGGATCGCCCCACGTGCTTGAGCCGCCTCGATACACTTAGCGGGGCTGGGGCCCAGTGCCACTTTCACCGACTCAATGGCTTTGACCGCGAGCCGGACGTTGGCCCAGGACAGGCGCCGCGCCAGCTCCTCCGGCTCCATCCAGCCTGCTCCTCCGCCATTGAGCAGGTCCCCAACTCTGGTCACCTTGCCAGGCACAGCCCTGTGCTCCGCCAGCCACACGAACCCGCGGTCGTGGAGGTGCGGATTCCTGAGCAGCGGCTCCCGAAGGAGAGCCGCCGCTCCTGACGAGGGAGAGTTCTGCCTGGAAGCGACGTAGATCCAAACCCATAGCAGTTCCTGGTAGAAGACAGGCAGCTCCCGCAGGCCGGTACGCCTGCCGCCCACTTTCACAAACAGGAGCTGTGTGTCGTAATTGAGGCCGTGCAGCTGGCGCAAGAAATACGTCGCCAGCGTACACCATCTCGGAGGATTCTCGACGTACAGGTATCTCTGCAGCGTCTGAAGACGGAAAGTCGCAGCCTGGGTGCGAAGGCACACCAGCACCTGACTGCCCTCACTAAGCGGGAGACTCAGAATTGCGGCAGAGACCCAGTGCTTCCTTTTGTCCCAGAAGAAGTCGATGAGCTTCTTCTGCATCTTGGCGACAAATGCAGGGGGAGGGATCAAAGTGACGAACCGGTACCACAACATGGCGGCCACCAGCTGGTATATGACCAGCGCTCGACCCCTGTAGGACAACACTCGGAGCAGTCCTGTCCAGCGTCCTAGGCGAGCGGTGACTTTGGCCTCCAGCTCTTGCCAGTTCGCCGGCCAGGCGTCCTCGGCAGGGCTAAGGTAGACTCCCAAATAGAGGAGGTGCGTGTTGCTCCAGGCGAAAGGCCTGAACTCCTCCGGCAGGGAGTCCACCCGCCACTGACCCACCAGGAGTCCGGAAAATTTCTCCCAGTTGATCTTGGCAGAGGATGCGTCCGAGTAAATCTGCTGGCATTCCCGCATCCTCCGCAAGTCAGCGGGATCCATGACCGTGAGGAGCACGTCATCGGCGTAAGCCGAGAGGACCACCTCCACGCCCAGCCCTTGCACAGCCATTCCCGTCAACCTCTTCTGCAAGAGGCGCAGGAAAGGCTCCACGCAAACGGCGTATAACTGACCGGACATGGGGCATCCCTGACGCACCCACTCCAGAAGCGAAGGGGCGCCGTCAAGGCGCCGTTAACTTTAATCAGACACTCCGCGGCGGCGTACAGAAGTCGGATCCGGGCGACGAAATGCGTCCCGAACCCGAATGCGTGCAGAGTCCCGAAGAGATACTCGTGATCCACCCTGTCGAACGCCTTCTCCTGATCCAGGGAAAGGAAGGCGACCGACAGACCAGCCCTCTGGGATGGTGGACCAGGTCCCGGACCAGATGGATGTTATCATGGATGGTCCGGCCCGGGACCGTGTAGGACTGGTCGGGGTGGATCATGTGAGCCAGCACGGTGCCAAGGCGAGCAGACATGGCCCTGGCAAAGAGTTTATAGTCCGTGCTGTGGAGGGAGACCGGGCGCAAGTTCTTAAGGAGACGGAGATCGCCCTTCTTAGGCAGCAGGACAATGACCGCCCTGTGCTAAGAGAGGGGCATCTCCCCGGTCGCCAGACTTTCCCCCAGGACCCGCGCGTAGTCGCCCCCCAAGACGTCCCAGAACGCCCTGTGGAACTCCACGGTCAGCCCGTCCAGCCCCGGGGACTTTCCCCTGGAGAGCTGGCGGAGGGCGCCGGTCAGCTCCGCAAGGTTTAGCGGTGCGTCCAATTTTTCGGCGCCCTCCGGGCTGACCTTCGGCAGGTCCTCCCACAAAACTCTGCGCGCATCCTCGCTGGACGGATCCGGAGAGAACAGAGCCCCATAATATGCACGGGTCTCCACGCTGATTCCCTCCGGATCCGAGACCAGAGATTCGTCGTCGGCCAGTGGCCCCAAGAGCTGCTTACGGACCCCCCGTCTTTTTTCCAGCGAGTAGAAGAAGGGGGAGCCGTGGTCCAGGTCCCGCAGGAGCTGGATCCGCGACCTCACGCACGCGCCTCGGGACCCAACGAGCTGCAGGTCCTTCAGCGCGACCTTCTTCTCTTCGTACACCTTCCGCAGGGCCGGGTCCTCGACGACCTGACCGAGATGGGACTCTAGGTCTGGCACCTCCTTCTCCAACCGCCCGACCCGGGCCTCCCGCCTCTTGGCTGACCCCTTCGCGTACTCCTGACAGAAGAGACGGACGTGAGCCTTGCCCACGTCCCACCATAGCCTCAAGGAGGGGAAGCCCCCCCGCTTCCTTTCTCCAGTCGGCCCGGAACCGACGAAACGAATCCCGTAACCGCGCGTCCTCCAGCAGCAGGTTGTTAAAATGCCAGTACGCGGACACCCCCCTCGCGCGCGCAGCGGAGTGAACTCCGCCCACACCAGGTGGTGGTCCGTGCACGGCACCGGCCGCATGGAAGCCGCCGGAACGCAGGAGACGTACGCCCGGGAAATGTAGAGGCGGTCAATTCTGGACCTTCCTCCCCCAGACCTCATGCTAGTGAAGGCGCTGGAGTCGGGGTGGAGATTTCGCCAGACGTCCACCAAGTCGAAGGTCCCGACCAGGTCCCTCAACTTCTCCATTGCCGCCGGGCTTCGCGGGGAACCCGAACGGTCCCTCGCCTCGAGGGTGCAGTTAAAATCCCCCCCGAGGATGACGCACTCGCCCATGTCGACGGAGGCCAAAAGAGCGGACACTTCTTCAAAGAAGTGCACTTGCTGCGCACCGGTCTGAGGGGTGTACACGTTCACTAGATGGAGCGGCACGCCCCCCAGGCGAACAGTGACCTGGAGCAAGCGGCCCGGAACGTGCTCCTTGACCCCCAAGATCTCTGGCTGAAAATGCGGGACCAGCAAGATAGCCAACCCGCTGGAATTGTTGGAGAGGTGACTCATGCTGACCCCTCCTTGCCACTCCAGGAGCCACGTGGCTTCATCTCCCGGAACGGTGTGTGTTTCTTGCAGGAAGCACACTGCATACTTCCCGTCCCGAAGGACCAAGAAGTTATTGAATCTGCGCCGCGCCTCCATGCTGCCGTTGATGTTGAGGCTGGCTATGGTTATCTTCATGTCAGAAGCATACTGCAACCTCTACCTACACCTAACGGGGGAGGGAGCGCAGCCGCTGGTCAGCCGCCACTTCCTCAGCAGCCCAGTGAGGAACGTTCTTAGCCGACGCAGCTCGAGCGGGTTCACGCCCTCGTCTGCGCCCATGATCTTAACAGTGGCGCGGACGGACACGACGAGCAGCGCCAGCTCCGACCACCTGTCGAGGGCCAGCCAGATCTGATTGTGCCGACCCAGGCGCGTGGCCATAAAGTCCCGGAGTTCCCCTACGGGAATGAGGGGAGACTCGGCGAGGGGCACGAGGTCGTCCATTGCCTCGTCGGCGACGGAGTCCAATTCGTCCTCCGCGCCCATCACCGAGTCCCCGTCCTCCGGGGGGTCGCCACCAGCGGCCGACCCGTCCGTCACGCAGTGCGCAGCGAACGGCTTGGCCGCACCAGCCGGGCCCGCCTCCGCCCGGATCCCACCCCCAGGATCGGCGGCAGAGGATTCCTCCCTGGGCTCCTCTAGGGGAGCCGGGCCAGAAGTCGGCGGCGGTTCGGAGTCCCCCTCCGCCTCAGACGCCAGAACGACCGGAGAAACCGGGGAGAGAACAATTCCTAGCTCCTCCAGTACGTCCGGCACCAGAGACGCAGCCAAGGGGCCTTCCTCCTCCCCGCCACCAACCTCCGACCCAGCGGATGGGGTGTTTTGAATTAAAACCTCTACCAGGATGAGCAGCCCCTGGGAGATGTCCGGGTCGCATTGGGCGAGCTCATTTTCCTCGAGCTCGCCCGGCCCAGACCCCAGGCCACCCGACCCGGCGAGGGGTAAAGACACCGATAAAATATCAATCTCCGCCGCGGGTTGTTCCACGCCCACCCCCACGGGCAGGGTCTCGTCCCCATCCCCGGGAGGCACGTGCCGGACAGACACATCTGCCTCAGCCTCCCGAGGGACAGGCGACCCCTGCCGATCGCTGGTGATGACGACAGCAGGGGGGAGGGGCGCAGTACCCGCGGCGGGCGACAACTCCCCCTGCTCGGAGGGACCTTCCTCCTCCCGGTCCTCCTCCTCTTCCAGGGGGTCGCGCCTTCTTTTCAGCGCGGAGGGAGCGAGGGAGACCTTCATGTCTGCAGAGGCCTCCTCCTCTGCTCCCTCCAGCGGAGCAGGTTTGTCGGGTTCCTCGGGCCCGAGGCCAGCCACAGGTATTGGCGTTTCCGCTACGGCAGTCACGGCCACAGGCTCGGGCACGAGGCCCCTACTGCCCTCGTCTGCCCTGATCAACTCCGCGAGGAGCGCGGGTGTAAGGGGCTGAAGGGACAAGGGCTGGACCTCCACGGGGGGACCTGCCCTAAGGTGTTTAGTTTTTTGCCGCGCCTTCTTTCCGGCCGGACGCACTCCCTCCCCCCCACCGGAGGCCTTGGTGGCATCGGCCCCTAACGTCGACTGCGCATCAGATGTTCGCGATGCGTGGGCAGATCCGGGGGGAGGAGCGGCGGCGGCGCCAGCCTCGGCCGCACGAGATGATCCGGTGGCCTTGGAGGCGGGGCAATTTTTCCTGATGTGCCCCACCTCCTTGCAGGCGTGGCATCGCACACCGTCCAACGTCCAAAAGACTCGATAGGCGGTCCCCTCTTGGAGGACGACGAACGCCCCGTCGGTGTCCTCCTCCCGCTCCAGCTGGATAAACATCTGGCGCCAGAAGGAGAAGACGTGGCGAAGGCTGGCCTCCCGGAAGCTGAGCGGGATGGGTGTGATCCCCGACCTCACCTCCCCAAGTTGGCGCAAATGTGGGAGGAGGAGCTCACCAGGAACATAGGGCGGGACGTTCGAGATGACAATTCTCTGCGTGGTGGCCTCGAGAGGATCCACTGGCAGGAAGGTCCCGCCCACGGTGAGCCCCTTGGCGACGGCCAGGGACACCGCCCGCTCCGACCCCAGGAAGAACACAGCCTTCCCGTACATTTTTGAGGCCGCGACGATGGCTGAGGGGCCGACAACCCCAGCCATGGCTTTAACGCAGGCCTCAATGGTCATAGTGGGGTGAGTGTAGCTCTTCACCCCAAGCTTTTTGGTTATAAATTTAAAAGGTGACGGGGCAGCAGAAGCAGCGGGAGCAGCTGTGCCTGTGGCTGCCACTTCCGCATAAGTCCTGGCTGGCCCCGCCACCGGCGAAGATGCAGTCGCCATTATGGGGTGTTGGTTTTTAAAAAAAGGGCTACACTCACCCCAAGTCACAGGCCTGAAGGTGTTAATTGTGGCCTTGGTTGTTTTTGTGTCCTCTATTGAGCAGGGGGAGCTGTTTAAATTGAAGGCACACCTCTCCCCTTATTGATCAGAATTGGGAGAGTGGCCTTCTCCCCTCTGCTCAATGGGTAATTTAAGATATAGATAGATGAGGTGCCTTTTGAGAGAAAGGCAGAGAGAGAGAGACAAAGAGAGAGAGAGAGGGGGGGTTGGGAAGGAGGGAGGCCGCAAGGGCAGGGTCGTCACTCAGGATGGTGGGTGGGTGGGTGTCGGCAGGGGTGCACTCTCCGATGGAAAATTAAAGTCTTTGGTGGTGGTCTTCTGGCAGGGGGAGAAGATGTCTTCACCTGGGAAAGCTGGAGATGCCCCAGACTCAGTCCCACACCAGGTCTTAACGATGTTAAAGTGAATTGGGCTTCACCTAGGCAGCTCCAGCTGTCCCAGGTCATGCAATAGAAGGGGTGTTTAATAGTGGTGTGTGTGGCCTAGTTTTTAACAAGAGCCACACACACACACACACACCCCTTGATGATCCGGCCTTGTTTCTTCTTTTCTCCCCCCACCTAAAATACAAAGTCTTTGGGAGAGTGCCCCAAATAACACCCACCTGTAGATGTTCTGAAAGATGATATTCTTCCCTCCTTCCGAACAGTTAGTATAGGTTGATGGTGGTTTCTCTCCCCTCTCTCCCTCTCCTGAAGTGGAGGCCAATTTGGGGAGGCAGTAATGGAAAGGCCTCTCCCCTGGCTGATGTTGTTGCTGGCCTCCTTTCCCCTTCTCCTCCTCTGTCCTCTCTCTCCAGGCACCTCAGTTGTTGTGATGATGATGGAGTTGGTGGTGGTGGTGGTCTTTCATTGTCCTCCTCTTCCTGGTCAGGAGACCACCACTTTCCACTCTCCTCCTTCTCCTGGTCTGGCTTCTCCTTCTCCTTCTGCTTGCTGAGGCAGCTGCACAGCCAGCAATGCTGAGAATGAGGTCTGAACAGAGGGTAACTTCAGACTGAAGTACAGAAGCCTGCTAGGGCCTTTTATACAGGGGTGGTCACTGCCGGTACTGCAGTATAAAATCAGTTCTTCCCTTAAAGGTACATACACAACAATTCCTCCCCTTTTAATAAACAGTACATAACATTCATTTAACAACTAAATAATAACTAATTACAATTACAATTTTCTCGGTACTATATACATCAACTGAAATAATCATTTATAAGTTCAGTCT
Source organism: Somniosus microcephalus (assembly GCF_052327205.1). Lineage (NCBI taxonomy): Eukaryota > Metazoa > Chordata > Chondrichthyes > Squaliformes > Somniosidae > Somniosus > Somniosus microcephalus. The sequence continues at coordinate 11,643,208 of NC_140989.1, forward strand.
TTGAGGAGGCTTCCTAATCCTGACTGGATAGCGCCTTTCTCGAGTATCCTGTTCTTGCGGTGGAGTCGATTCTGGCTCATTGTCATTGGTTGGTTCGTCAGTTTCCAATACCACTGCTTCTGAGGTAGACGCAATCTGTACTTCGGACTCATTACCAGGTGCACATGCTCGTGGTATAGGTTTGGCTTGTTCCTGTGACTCTAGAATCTGGTCAGCATGGAGTCTCACGATGCTCTCTCCAACGTCCACTGTGTACATTAGTGGTCCCTGCTGTGTGCATATCGTTCCTGGCTGCCATTTCTCTGTTCAGTAGTCACGGGCCAAGACTGGTTGCCCTATCTTGAAGCTTCTGGCTGGCCTCTCGTTGATGTGCTGGAATGGATTATCTTCAACATCTCATCTTATGTTTGGTTTGAGCAAATCCAGGCGACATCTTAGCCTTCGGTTGAAGAACATTATGGCTGGAGCTTGGTTGGTGACTGCATGTGTCGCATTCCGGTAAGCAAACAAGAAATTATCTACCTTGTGTTGTAGTGGTATGTCGTCATTATACATTGCCTTTATTGCCTTTTTAAAGGTCTGAACAAACCTTTCAGCCAATCCATTTGTGGCTGGATGATATGGGGCAGATGTGTAATGTTTCACCCCATTATTCCTCAGAAACCTGCGGAAATCCTCAGACACAAACTGTGGCCCATTGTCGGAGCAAATCTGTTCTAGCAAACCATTCCTGGCGAAGATGGTCAGTAGGACTGCAATAGTTTTCTCCGTGGTGGTGGAGGACATTTTGATGACCTCTGGCCATTTCGAATGGGCGTCCACGGCGATTAGAAACATTGAGTCCATAAATGAACCAGCAAAATCAATGTGTACCCATTGCCATGGAGATGAGGGCCACTCCCATGGGTGTAGAGGGGCCTGTGGTGGTGCATTTTGGACTTTCTGGCATCCTGAGCAGCTCTTGGTCAGGTCCTCGATTTGTTTATCGATTCCCGGACACCACACATAAGCCCTGGCTAGGCTTTTCATTTTTACCTCTCCCAGATGACCCTCATGAAGCTCATTGAGCACTCTGTCTCTCAACTTGGGTGGAATTACCACGCGGGATCCACACATCAAGGTCCCCCGGCACACTGACAGCTGTTCTCTCCTTGGCAAGAATGCTGGCAACAGTGAGTCGCCATATGCTGGCCATCCCTTCACCGTCAAATCATAGACCCGAGAGAGTGTCGGGTCATTTCGGGTTTCCTTCTCTATACTTGAGTTTGTAACAGGCAAACATTCGACTATGGTCGCATGGAATATCTCAACAGGGTCCACTGCAGGTGCTTCCTCTACCGTAGGCAATGGTAGGTGCGACAGCCCATCAGCGTTTCCATGCTGCTTCGTACCCTTGTATTCTTGTCGTACTGATGTGCCCCTAGAAAAAGTGACCATCTTTGCAGCCGTTGCGCCGTCATCACCGGAACGCCCTTCGATGGGTTAAAAATGGAGACCAGGGGCTGATGATCAGTTAATAGGGTGAATTTCTGCCCGTGCAGATAGTGATTGAACTTCTTCACCCCCCACACCAGGCTGAGGGCCTCCCTGTCAATCTGGGCGTAATTACGCTCGGCTGAGGTTAACGAGCGCGACGCAAAGGCTATTGGCCTCTCTGAATCGTCAAGGAATTTGTGTGACAGCACCGCTCCAATGCCGTAGGGTGACGCATCACATGCCAACTGAATCAGTAGTGTTGGGTTGTAGTGGGCCAATACTTCTTTTGAAGTGATTAGGCATTTACATTCCTGAAAGGCACGCTTGCACTCATCACTCCATTTCCATGTTGCTCCAGTTTGCAGCAGGGCATTCAGTGGGTGCAGAATTGTAGATAAATTCGGCAAGAACTTATGGTAATAGTTCACCAGCCCAAGAAACGACCTCAGTTGTGACACATTCTCCGGTGCTGGAGCCTAGACTACAGCCTCAATCTTGTCTGGCGACTTATGCAACCCTTCCTCATCAATCATGTGGCCACAATACGAGATTTGTCTCCTGAAGAACTCGCATTTGGGGCGGTTGGCTCGTCGCCCATATTCCTGCAACCTAGTGAGCACCTGCTCCAGGTTGGCAAGGTGTTCACTGTCATTTTCGCCCATCACCAGGATGTCATCCAAATAACACTGGGCCCCTGGGATCCCTTGCAGGACTTGTTCCATTGCCCTCTGCCAAATAGCCGGGGCTGATGCTATCCCGAATACCAGTCGATTGTACTGGTAAAGGCCTTTGTGAGTGTTTATCGTGAGGTATTTCCTAGATGCTTCTTCCACCTCCATTTGTAGATACGCTTGGGTCAGATCAATCTTTGTAAAACATTTCCCTCCAGATAGTGAGGCGAAAATATCTTCTATCCGTGGAAGTGGATATTGTACTGTGTGCAGGACTGGGTTCACAGTCACCTTGAAGTCCCCACAGATGTGAATCTTCTTCAGCTCCCCAGGCGTGCTGCTCAATGATTTCTTCATTACAGGAACGATGGGTGTGGCCCACTCGCTCCAGTCCACCTTGGACAGCACACCCGAACGCTCCAGACTCTCCAGTTCTGCTTCAACGGCTGGGCAGATTGCGTACGGCACCGGTCTGGACTTAAAAAATTTAGGGATTGCGTTATCTTTGATTTTTATCATTGCCTTTACTCCTTTTAGAGTCCCAAGTCCTTGTTGGAACACCTCTTTCATGTCAGTTAGAATTTGTGACAGACGTCCAGGTGCGACGTCATCATCCTTTTTGTCAGTCACAGTTAGCGCCTGAATGGAATGCCAATCCAATTGTATTTTTCGTATCCATTCACGTCCCAATAATGGTGGTCCTCCATCTTGTAGTATATATAGATACAGTTTCTGTGTTTCCTTGCCGTTATATTTAATTGGCACCCTTATTTTTCCTCTGGGGTAGACTTTTTGCCCCGTGTATGTCTTCAATACAATGGACGTGTCCTTTAAGGGTATGTGTGAGAATAGCCGCTCATAGTCTCATCGATTCATGACAGTTAGGGCTGATACTGTATCTAATTCCATCTTTACTTGGGACCCTGCTATCATGAGGGTGACCCAAATGGTTCGGTGATCCTCCTTTGCGATCACGTTGTGTAACTTTATACAACTTAGTCTCCTGCTCCCGGAGTCGTTATCACTCTCCTGATCTTCCGAACTGCTGTCTGTCATTTTGTTTACTTTCTTGTACTTTTCCTTAGTAGTTCTTGTCGTGTTGGTTTTCTTTCCCGACCTGCAGACTCTTGCTATATGTCCCATTTTTCCGCATTGCCTGCATACTTTGTCCTTAAACCAGCAGTCTTTCTGCTCATGGGTTGTTCTGCCGCAGCGATAGCACATTTCTGCTCCATATGCCATTTCGTTAGCGCTGTATTCTTGAGGTTTCTGTTGTATTTCCGCAACTCCCCGTGCTGCTGCTTCATTGGATACTGCCACGCTGAAAGCCTGTTCTATCTACAGGTCCTTTTTCGAAAGTAGTCGTTTCTGGGTTCCTTCACTCTGGAGCCCGCAGACAAACTTATCCCATGTGTCTGCCAGTCCTGCTCTGAACTGGCAGTGCTTCGATAACTTGCATAGCTCCGTAAGATAGTCAGCATTGCTCTCATCTTTGTGCTGGTTTCTTTTATGCAACTTGAATCTTTCTGCTATCAGCAGCAGTGTAGGGTTTAGGTGTTCCTGTAAGATATTAACAATCTCCTCAAAACTTTTCTCCATTGGTTTAGCTGGGGTAATTAAATTCCGCAATAGGCCGTACATTCCCGCGCCCATCAAATTTAATAATACCGACGCCTTCTTTCCATCGGCCACCTCTTTTGCCTTGCAGTACACTTCAATTCTTTCCACATACGTGGTCCAGTCTTCTACCTCGTTGTCGAAAGCAGTGATACTGCCACTTTTCGGCATCTTGGGTGATTTAAAATGGTGCCTCCCGCGCTTTTTCTTCTTCCCCAATGGAATAAAATGGCGCCTCCCGCGCTTTTCCTTCTTCCCTAATGGAATAAAATGGCGCCTCCCACGCTTTTCCTTCTTCCCCTTGCTGCCACGCTGCTCCTAGCATTCTACAGGGTAATGGCAGCGACCCGCGGCTTCGGCGCGTCTCACTTTCCTTCCCCTCATATATTTTCTCTCCGCTGCCCAGTTCTTGAGCAGCGACCGCGCCCTGTGCGCTCCACCCTCTCTCTCTCTTTCTCCTCCCGGCGATGCTGCGCGGCCCCTTTTGCAGCCGCTCGATCGAGCTCGAGCCCGCCGCAGTCCGGAAGGGTCAGCGCACTACCTGCTACCAGCACGATTTGCTGGAACACCTTAACTGGGGAGCCAAGCTCAGCTCTCCACAGCCTCTCCCGCAATTCTCTGAACACCGATGGATCCTTGGGTGGTTGCCCGCGGTCAACGCCCGTTGCTCAGACTTCGACCTCCAAGAAACTTCTTCTCAGGGTGAGATCCCCGTGAGGTGATGTATCTCTGCCGGTGAGTTCGAACTTGCTCGTCGCCGCTGTAAAGTCCGCGCCTCAATAATACACGGACTTCGGGAGAACAGTTTAACAGGTATTTTACTGAACAGAGGGTACTCCTTTTGTTTGGACCCAAAAAAACAAAAAACAAAAATTGGACTATAAATTAACAAAAGTTCAACTAAAACTTAACAAATCAAATTAAAATTTGGTTTTCCGGGTTGATGATGCATTCCAGACCCCACGGCGCCCACCGGTCGCGGAAATACTCAAGCGTGCCGGCGGACACCGCGTGATCCATCTCCAGGGCCACCCGGGCGTGAACATGGCCGCGGAAGAGAGGCAGGCAATCCGTCCGGACAACCCCCTCGACCGCCCGCTGCCTGGACCAATTGATGGCTCTTTTAGCTAGGCCCAGGAGCAGGCCTACAAGGAGGTCCTCCAACCTGCCCGCTCCCCTCCGCACCGGGTGACCATAGATCAAGAGCTTGGGACTGAAGTGCAACCAAAAATCGAGGAGCAGCCCCTTCAAGTAGTGAAAGAGGGGCTGCAAACACCCACACTCCATATATACGTGAAACACGCACTTCTCCAGGCTGCAGAAAATACAGGCGGCCTGTGAGTCCGTGAACCAATTTAAAACCATATTGCACGGGACCGCGCCGTGCAACACCCTCCAGGCCAAGTCCCCGATGGAACAAGGGAGGACTCCCGTGTAGAGAGCCCTCCATTGGGGACCTCCGCCTCCACCGGTCATCAAGACGCCACACCAAGGCGTGTCCGGACGGCAGACGAAGATGGCAAAGTGGAGAGTGTGCAGGAGCAGCCCATACAGGAAACCCCTCCGCGTGGAATGAAAAGGCACAGAGGGTATTTCCTCGAGATGGCTCAAGTTGTCAGGCGCCGGTTCCCGAGGGGAGTTTCGGGGCCGGGTGCCGATGAGGAATTCCGTCCGGATGGGGGTAAGCTCGGACGGGATCGCCCCACGTGCTTGAGCCGCCTCGATACACCTAGTGGAGCTGGGGCCCAGTGCCACTTTCACCGACTCGATGGCTTCGACCGCGAGCCGGGCGTTGGCCCAGGACAGGTGCCGCGCCAGCTCCTCCGGCGCCATCCAGCCCGCTCCTCCGCCATCGAGCAGGTCCCCGACTCTGGTCACCTTGCCAGGCACAGCCCTGCCCTCTGCCAGCCGCCCGAACCCGCGGTCGTGGAGGTGCGGATTCCTGAGCAGCGGCTCCCGAAGGAGAGCTGCCACTCCTGACGGGGGAGAGCTCCGCCTGGAACCGACATAGTTCCAAACCCATAGCAGTTCATGGTAGAAGACAGGCAGCTCCCGCAGGCCGGCATGCCTGCCGCCCACTTTCACAAACATGAGCTGCGTGTCGTAATTGAGGCCATGCAGCTGGCGGAAGAAATACGTCACCAGCACACACCATCTCGGAGGATTCTCGACGTACAGGTATCTCTGCAGCATCTGAAGACGGAAAGTCGCAGCCTGGGTGCGAAGGCACACCAGCACCTGACCGCCCTCCCTAAGCGGGAGACTCAGAACCGCGGCAGAGACCCAGTGCTTCCTTTTGTCCCAGAAGAAGTCGATGAGCTTCTTCTGCATTTGGCGACAAACGCAGGGGGAGGGATCAAAGTGACCAACCGGTACCACAACATGGCGGCCACCAGCTGGTTTATGACCAGCGCTCGACCCCTGTAGGACAACACTTGGAGCAGTCCTGTCCAGCGTCCTAGGCGAGCGGTGACTTTGGCCTCCAGCTCTTGCCAGTTCGCCGGCCAGGCATCCTCGGCAGGGCTAAGGTAGACTCCCAAATAGAGGAGGTGCGTGGTGCTCCAGGCGAAAGGCCTGAACTCCTCCGGCAGGGAGTCCACCCGCCACTGACCCACCAGGAGTACGGAACATTTCTCCCAGTTGATCTTGGCAGAGGATGCGTCCGAGTAAATCTGCTGGCATTCCCGCATCCTTCGCAAGTCAGCGGGATCCGTGACCATGAGGAGCACATCATCGGCGTAAGCCGAGAGGACCACCTCCACGCCCGGCCCTTGCAGAGCCAGTCCCGTCAAGCTCTTCCGCAAGAGGCGCAGGAAAGGCTCCACGCAAACTGCGTATAACTGACCGGACATGGGGCATCCCTGACGCACCCCCATCCCGAAGCGAAGGGGCGCCGTCAAGGACCCATTAGCTTTAATCAGACACTCCGCGGCGGCATACAGAAATCGGATCCGGGCGACGAAATGCGTCCCGAACCCGAATGCGCGCAGAGTCCAAAAGAGATACTCGTGATCCACCCTGTCGAACGCCTTCTCCTGATCCAGGGAAAGGAAGGCGACCGACAGACCAGCCCTCTGGGAGTGGTGGACCAGGTCCCAGACCAGATGGATGTTATCGTGGATGGTCCGGCCCGGGACCGTGTAGGACTGGTCGGAGTGGATCATGTGGGCCAGCACAGTACCAAGGCGAGCAGACATGGCCCTGGCAAAGATTTTATAGTCCGTGTTGAGGAGGGAGACCGGGCGCCAGTTCTTAAGGAGGCAGAGATCGCCCTTCCTCGGCAGCAGGACAATGACCGCCCTGCACCAAGAGAGGGGCATCTCCCCGGTCGCCAAACTTTCCCCCAGGACCCGCACATAGTCGCCCCCCAAGACATCCCAGAACACCCTGTGGAACTGCACGGTCAGCCCGTCCAGCCCCGGGGACTTTCCCCTGGAGAGCTGGTGGAGGGCGCGGTCAGCTCCGCCAGGCTTAGCGGAGCGTCCAATTTTTCAGCGCCCTCCGGGCTGACCTTCAGCAGATCCTCCCACAAAACTCAGCGCGCATCCTCGCTGGACGGATCCGGAGAGAACAGAGCCCCGTAATAGGCGTGGGTCTCCGCGCTGATTCCCTCCGGATCCGAAACCAGAGATCCGTCATCGGCCAGCAGCCCCAAGAGCTGCTTACGGACCCCCCGTCTTTTTTCCAGCGAGTAGGAGACGGGGGAGCCATGGTCCAGGTCCCGCAGGAGCTGGATCCGCGACCTCACGTATGCGCCTCGGGACCTGACGAGCTGCAGGTCCTTCAACGTGCCCTTCTTCTCTTCACACACCTTCCGCAGGGCCGGGTCCTCGACGACCTGACCGCGACGGGACTCCAGGTGGAGAACCTCCTTCTCCAACTGCCCGACCTGGGCCTCCCGCCTCTTGGTCGACCCCTTCGCGTAATCCTGACAGAAGAGACGGACGTGAGCCTTGCCCACATCCCACCATAGCCTCAAGGAGGGGAAACCCCCCCGCTTCCTTCTCCAGTCGGCCCAGAACCGATTAAATGAATCCCGGAACCACGCGTCCTCCAGCAGCAGGTTGTTAAAATGCCAGTACGCGGACCAACCCCGCACGCGCAGCGGATCGAGCTCCCCCCACACCAGGTGGTGGTCCGTGCACGGCACCGGCCCCATGGAAGCCGCCGGAACGCAGGAGACGTACGCCCGGGAAATGTAAAGGCGGTCGATTCTGGACCTTCCTCCCCCAGACCTCACGCTAGTGAAGGCGCTGGAGTCGGGGTGGAGATTTCGCCAGACGTCCACCAAGTCAAAGGACCCGACCAGGTCCCTCAACTTCTCCATCGCCGCCGGGCTTCACGGGGTACCCGAACGGTCCCTCGCCTCGAGGGTGCAGTTAAAATCCCCCCCGAGGATGATGCACTCGCCCATGTCGATGGAGCCCAAAAGAGCGGACACTTCTTTGAAGAAGTGCACTTGCTGCGCACCGGTCTGAGGGGCGTACACGTTCACTAGATGGAGCGGCACGCCCCCCAGGCGAACAGTGACCTGGAGCAAGCGGCCCGGCACGTGCTCCTTGACCCCCAAGATCTCCAGCTGAAAATGCAGGGCCAGCAAGATAGCCACCCCGCTGGAATTGTTGGAGAGGTGACTCATGCTGATCCCTCCTTGCCACTCCAGGTGCCACGTGGCTTCGTCTCCTGGAACGGTGTGGGTTTCTTGCAGGAAGCACACCGCATACTTCCCGTCCCGAAGGAGCGAGAAGTTATTGAATCTGTGGCGCGCCTCCCTGCTGCCGTTGATGTTGAGGCTGGCTATGGTTATCTTCATGTCAGAAACATAGTGCAACCTCTACCTACACCTAACGGGGGGAGGGAGTGCAGCCGCTGGCCAGCCTTCACTTCCTCAGCAGCCCAGTGAGGAACGTTCTGAGCCGACGCTGCTCGAGCGGGCTCACGCCCTCGTCGGCGCCCATGATCTTAACAGCGGCGCGGACGGACACGATGAGCAGCGCCAGCTCCGACCACCTGTCGAGGGCCAGCCGGATCTGATTGTGCTGACCCAGGCACGTGGCCATAAAGTCCCGGAGTTCCCCTACGGGAATGAGGGGAGACTTGGCGAGGGGCACGAGGTCGTCCATCGCCTCGTCGGCGACGGAGTCCAATTCATTCTCCGCGCCCATCACCGAGTCCCCGTCCTCCTCCGGGGGGTCGCCACCAGCGGCCGACCCGTCCGTCGCGCAGTGCGCAGCGAACGGCTCGGCCGCACCAGCTGGCTCCGCCTCCGCCCAGATCCCACCCCCAGGATCGGCGGCAGAGGATTCCTTCCTGGGCTCCTCTAGGGGTGCCGGGCCAGAAGATGGCGGCGGTTCAGAGTCCCCCTCCGCCTCAGATGCCAGAACGACCAGAGAAACAGGGGAGAGAACAATTCCCAGCTCCTCCGTACGTCCGGCACAAGAGACTCAGCCAGGGAGCCATCCTCCTCCCCGCCACCAACCTCCGACCCAGCGGATGGGGTGTTTTGAATTAAAACCTCTACCAGGATGAGCAGCCCCTGGGAGATGTCCGGGTGGCATTGGGCGAGCTCATTTTCCTCGACCTCGCCCGACCCAGACCCCAGGTCGCCCGACCCAGCGAGGGGTAACGGTACTGATAAAATGTCAATAACCACCGCGGATTGTTCCGCGACCCCCCCAGGGGCAGGGTCTCGTCCCCATCCCCGGGAGGCACGTGCCAGACAGACACATCTGCCTCAGCCTCCCGAGTGACAGGCGACCCCTGCCGATCGCTGGTGATGATGACAGCGGGGGGGGGGGCGCAGTACCCGCGGCGGGCGACGACTCCCCCTGCTCGGAGGGACCTTCCTCCTCCCGTTCCTCCTCCTCTTACAGGGGGTCGAGCCTTCTTTTTAGCATGGAGTGAGCGAGGGAGACCTCCATGTCTGTAGAGGCCTCCTCCTCTGCTCCCTCCGGCGGAGCAGGATTGTCGGGTTCCTCGGGCCCGAGCCCGGCCGCAGGTATTGGCGTTTCCGCTATGGCGGTTGCGGCCACAGGCTCGGGCACGAGGCCCCTCCCACTCGCGTCTGCCCCGATCAACTCCGCGAGGAGCGCGGGTGTAAGGGGCGCAAGGGGCAAGGGCTGGCCCTCCACAGGGGGACCCGCCCTAAGGTGTTTAGTTTTTTGCCGCGCCTTCTTTCCAGCCGGACGCACTCCCGCCCCCCTGCCGGAGGCCTTGGTGGCATCGGCCCCCGACGTCGACCGCGCATCAGATGTTCCCGACACGCGGGCAGATCCGGGGGGAGGAGCGGCGGCGGTGCCAGCCTCGGCCGCACCAGACGATCTGGCGGCCTTGGAGGCGGGGCAGTTTTTCCGAATGTGCCCCACCTCCTTGCAGGCGTGGCAGCGCACACCGTCCAACGTCCAGAAGACGCGATAGGCGGTCCCCTTGTGGTGGACGATGAACGCCCTTCGGTGTCCTCCTCCCGCGCCAGCTGGAGGAATAGCTGGCGCCGGAAGGAGAAGACGTGGCGAAGGCTGGCTTCCCGGAAGCCGAGCGGGATGGGCGTGATCCCCGACCTCACCTTCCCAAGTTGGCACAAATGGGGGAGGAGGAGCTCACCAGGAACATAGGGCGGGACGTTCGAGATGACGATCCTCTGCGCGGTGGCCTCGAGAGGATCCATCGGCAGGAAGGTCCCGCCCATGGTGAGCCCCTTGGCGATGGCCAGGGACACCGCCCGCTCCGACCCCAGGAAGAACACAGCCTTCCCGTACATTTTTGAGGCCGCGACGATGGCTGAGGGGCCGAAAACCCCAGCCATGGCTTTAACACAGGCCTCAATGGTCATAGTGGGGTGAGTGTAGCTCTTCACCCCAAGCTTTTTTGTCATGAGTTTAAAAGGTGACGGGGCAGCAGAAGCAGTGGGAGCAGCTGTGGCTGTGGCTGCCACTCCCGCATAAGTCCTGGCTGGCCCCGCCACCGGCGAAGATGCAGTCGCCATTATGGGGTATTTTTATAAGGGCTACACTCACCCCAAGTCACAGGCCTGAAGGTGTTAATGGCCTCGGGTATTTCTTGGTCCTCTATTGAGCAGAGGGAGCTGTTTAAAATGAAGGCACACCTCTCCCCTTATTGATTGAAATTGGGAGAGGGGCCTTCTCCCCTCTGCTCAATAGGCAATTAATAAATGGAGATGAAATTGAGGTGCCTCAGAGAAAGAGGCAGAGAGAGACAAAGAGGGAGAGAGAGGGGGGGTGGGAAGGAGGGAGGCCGCAAGGGCAGGGTTGCCACTCAGGATGGTGGGTGGGTGGGTGTTGGCAGGGGTGCACTCTCCGATGGAAATTTAAAGTCTTTGATGGTGGTGGTCTTCTGGCAGGGGGAGAAGATGTCTTCACCTGGGAAAGCTGGAGATGCCCCAGGCTCAGTCCCACACCAGGTCTTAACGATGTAATAAATGAAATTGGACTTCACCTAGGCAGCTCCAGCTGTCCCAGGTCAGGCAATAGAAGGGGTGCTTATTAGTGGTGTGTGTGGCCTAGTTTTTAACAAGAGCCACACACACACACAAACACCCCTTAATGATCCGGCCTTGTTTCTTCTTTTCTCCCCCCACCTAAAATACAAAGTCTTTGGGAGAGTGCCCCAAATAACACCCACCTGTAGATGTTCTGAAAGATGATATTCCTCCCTCCCTCCGAACAGTTGGTGTTGGTTGATGGTGGTTTCTCTCCCCTCTCTCCCTCTCCTGAAGTGGAGGCCAATTTGGGGAGGCAGTAATGGGAAAGGCCTCTCCCCTGGTTGATGTTGTTGCTGGCCTCCTTTCTCCTTCTCCTCCTCTGTCCTCTCTCTCCAGGCACCTCAGTAGTTATGATGATGATGGTGGCGGTGGTGGTGGTGGTCTTTCGTTGTCCTCCTCTTCCTGGTCAGGAGACCACCACTTTCCACTCTCCTCCTTCTCCTGGTCTGGCTTCTCCTTCTCCTTCTGCTTGCTGAGGCAGTTGCACAGCCAGCACTGCTGAGAATGAGGTCTGAACAGAGGGTACTCTTTTAGTTTGAACCAAAAATAAACCCAAATTGGACTGTGAATGAACAAAAGTTCAACTAAAACTTAACATAGTTAGCAAAGCACCAGCCGGCCCCGCCTCCGCCCGGATCCCACCCCCAGGATCGGTGGCAGAGGATTCCTCCCTGGCCGCCCGACCCGGCGAGGGGTAACGGTACTGATAAAATGTCAATAACCGCCGCAGGTTGTTGGGCGACCCCCCCCCATGGGCAGGGTCTCGTCCCCATCCCCGGGAGGCACATGCCGGACAGACACATCTGCCTCAGCCCTCAGCCTCCCGAGGGACAGGCGACCCCTGCTGATCGCTGGTGATGATGACAGCGGGGGGGGGCGCAGTACCCGCGGCGGGCGACGACTCCCCCTGCTCGGAGGGACCTTCCTCCTCCCGGTCCTCCTCCTCTTCCAGGGGGTCGCGCCTTCTTTTTAGCACAGAGGGAGCGAGGGAGACCTCCATGCCTGCAGAGGCCTCCTCCTCTGCTCCCTCCGGCGGAGCAGGTTTGTCGGGTTCCTCGGGCCCGAGCCCGGCCGCAGGTACCGGCGTTTCCGCTACGGCGGTTGCGACCACAGGCTCGGGCACGAGGCCGCTCCCACTCACGTCTGCCCCGATTAACTCCGCGAGGAGCGCGGGTTTAAGGGGCTTAAGAGGCAAGGGCTGGCCCTCCACGGGGGGACCCACCCTAAGGTGTTTCGTTTCTTGCCGCGCCTTCTTGTAAGGATTTCGGCGGCTTCTTTTAATCTGGTTTAAGGTAATCTACCTGGCCAGCAGTCTTTTTGCTGCTGCACTCTAAACCAATTTACAAACAGCGGTTTCGAATCGCTACCCCTCCTTTAGTTCTGAGTGGAGGAACTTATAATTAATGATATTAAAACGGAACACGTGGTTTGGATGAGAGAAAATTATCAAGCTTTATTAACTAAAAGAAACTACAATCACAATATCAAACTATCCCACACGAACACAGTAAAATTGTAAAACTATATATCAAGGGGGTACACACGGCAAAAACGAGGGGTACAATGGCTACAATGTTATTTAAACAATCTTAGCAACTCCCTTAAATCACCATCCCCCCTTAACTCCTGCTAGGTTGCCTTGTTGAGAGTCAGAAAATCTCTGCTCACATGGTCCAGCGAAGAGAGAGAGAGAGAGACAGACCATACCTTGGTGCCAAATATGTAACAACATGTCACAACCTGAGGACTGTTTAAAATTAATACTGAATGTACCCAATGATGTACAAAGACTGTTTAAATTAATATTGTTTAAAGTAATATTGTATGTACCCAACGAAGGTCAAAATTGTTTGACACCTACAGAATGTTGGAAAACTGTACTTTTTGTTATGTAAGCTTTGGCAATATGGTTCCCTGTAAACTTTCATGCCAATAAAGCATTTGAATTGAAATTGAATTGAATTGAGAGAGCTCACCTTATCGTCCCAGGAAGTCAAGAGCCAAGAGCCCAGAGTCAAGAGAGCGAGCTGGCTGCTCAGCCCTTTTTTTATACCTGGTGAGCCCCTCACATCCTGCCTTGCAAGGGCTGTGTGCAAAATTAACCCCAAAGCTGTGATAGGCTAACTCAAAGTGGTTAGATTGAGTTAATGTGATTTTCAGAGCTCCCTGTGCTGAAACAAAAGGAAGATACATCTGCTCTATAGTCCAGTACTGGGTGATTGGAAACCCATTTAAAGTTAACGCTTCCCATTCAAGGTGCAAAAGTCTCTTCTGCAGTTTCAGGTGTATCTAAACAAATGCTAATAGCATTCAGTTGCTTTGTAAACAAAGCATTGTCCTTTGTCTTCATCGAACCTTACTTCCAGACACAGAAAACTGCATTCCAAGCCTTTTTGTCTCGGCCATGTGGTGACTGCCATTTTATCCCTGGAAATTTAAAAAGCACATTGCCCAGGGATACTTTAATCAAAAACATGAATCTTCAGAACTGTAAATCATTGCGAATTCTTACATTCTTTCCGGCCGGACGCGCTCCCTCCCCCCCGCCGGAGGCCTTGGTGGCATCGGCCCCCGACGTTGACCGCGCATCAGATGTTCCCGACGCGCGGGCAGATCTGGGGGGAGGAGCGGCAGCGGCGCCAGCCTCGGCCGCACCAGACGATCTGGCGGCCTTAGAAGCGGGGCAGTTTTTCCGAATGTGCCCCACCTCCTTGCAGGCATGGCACCGCACATCGTCCAATGCCCAGAAGACGTGATAGGCGGTCCCCTCGTGGTGGACGACGAACGCCCCGTCGGTGTCCTCCTCCCGCGCCAGCTGGACGAATAGCTGGCGCCGGAAGGAGAAGACGTGGCGAAGGCTGGCTTCCCGGAAGCCAAGCGGGATGGGCGTGATCCTCGACCTCACCTCCCCAAGTTGGCGCAAATGTGGGAGGATGAGCTCACCAGGGACATAGGGCGGGACGTTCGAGATTACAATTCTCTGCGCGGTGGCCTCGAGAGGATCCACCGGCAGGAAGGTCCCGCCCACGGTGAGCCCATTGGCGACGGCCAGGGACACCGCCCGCTCCGACCCCAGGAAAAACACAGCCTTCCCGTACATTTTTGAGGCCGCTACGATGGCTGAGGGACCGACAACCCCAGCCATGGCTTTAACGCAGGCCTCAATAGCCATAGTGGGGTGAGTGTAACTCTTCACCCCAAGCTTTTTTGTTATCAGTCTAAATGGTGACGGGGCAGCAGAAGCAGCAGTAGCAGCTGTGGCTGTGGCTGCCACTCCCGCATACGTCCTGGCTGGCCCCGCCACCGGCGAAGATGCAGTCGCCATTCTGGGGTGTTTTCTAAAAAAGGCTACACTCACCCCAAGTCACAGGCCTGAAGGTGTTAATGGCCTCAGTTATTTGTATGTCTTCTATTTGAGCAGAGGGAGCTGTTTAGATTGAAGGCACACCTCTCCCCTTATTGATTGAAATTGGGAGAGGGGCCTTCTCCCCTCTGCTCAATAGGTAATTAATTAAGATAGATGAAATTGAGGTGCCTCAGAGAAAGAGGCAGAGAGAGACAACGAGAGAGAGAGAGGGAGGGTGGGAAGGAGGGAGGCTGCAAGGGCAGGGTTGCCACTCAGGATGGTGGGTGGGTGGGTGTCGGCAGGGGTGCACTCTCCGATGGAAATAAAGTAAAATCTTTGGTGGTCTTCTGGCAGGGGGAGAAGATGTCTTCACCTGGGAAAGCTGGAGATGCCCCAGGCTCAGTCCCACACCAGGTCTTAACGATGTTAAAGTGAATTGGGCTTCACCTAGGCAGCTCCAGCTGTCCCAGGTCAGGCAAAAAAAGGGGTGTTTAATAGTGGTGTGTGTGGCCTAGTTTTTAGCAAGAGCCACACACACACACAGACACCCCTGGATGATCCGGCCTTGTTTCTTCTTTTCTCCCCCCACCTGCAAAACGAAGTCTTTAGGAGAGTGCACCAGATAACACCCACCTGTAGATGTTCAAAGGATGTTGCTCTTCCCTCATTCCAAACAGTTGTGGTTGATGGTGGTTTCTCTCCCCTCTCTCCCTCTCCTGAGGTGGAGGCCAATTTGGGGAGGCAGTAATGGAAAGGCCTCTCCCCTGGTTGGTGTTGTTGCTGGCCTCCTTTCTCCTTCTCCTCCTCTGTCCTCTCTCTCCAGGCACCTCAGTTGTTGTGATGATGGTGGCGGTGGTGGTGGTGGTCCAGCGTTGTCCTCCTCTTCCTGGTCAGGAGACCACCACTTTCCACTCTCCTCCTTCTCCTGGTCTGGCTTCTCCTTCTCCTTCTGCTTGCTGAGGCAGCTGCACAGCCAGCAATGCTGAGAATGAGGTCAGAACAGGAGGATAATGTCAGACTGAAGTACAGAAGCCTGCTAGGGCCTTTTATACAGGGGTGGTCACTGCCGGTACTGCAGTATAAAATCAGTTCCTCCCTTAAAGATACATACACAACAGCCCCGAGGGAGTTCAGCTTGGATTCCGACTGACATAGATCTTTATTAAAAGGACGACTTTTGGGGGTTTCAGAAAGGTCCAGCCTGTTCCCCCAGACTGAAAGGATTCTGCTATATTGGCGATGTAATCTGCACGAACAGTCACTGTGTCGGGAGCATGAACTGTGGAATCCAGTTATCACATGCTGATCTTTTATCGCTTAACCTCTGTGTAAAGTCAAAGGATTTCAACAGCAAATGCGGCAAGTAACTTCATCATATTGGCCCAGATATTCCGGTCCCTACGGGTGTGTACACGTTGTGAAAACCGGCATATCTGATCTGTTAAGAATCCTCTTGACAGATCCTCCGGCTGCCCTGGAGAAGGGCCTCTGCGGGCGGAGAGTTCTGCTTTTTGGAGACCCTCCACCCGCAGAAAACCCTTACAATTCTTACGCCTGGTAAAAGCCTGCGTAAGGCCTGCTTTTACCAGGATAAGAGTTGAAAAAAGTAAAAATAAAATTTCACTGATTTATCGTTTAAAAATACTTCACTAAAGGTAAGTTTATTTTTAGCCCTGTAATAAAAATTAAATTAATTTTTTCAAAAAATTAATTTTTTGTTCAAAATATTTAGGCCTAGAGATTCAGTTGGCTGCGCCACCCGTTAGCGCCTTAAGAGGGCGCTAAGTGGGTCGCAAGGCACTGGCCACGTCTCCCGCTAAATTCCACGGGACGCTAGTGGTGGCTCTAGCCGTTAGCGCTGCGCCGCTACCGATGATGTCATCAGTGTGCGCAGCGCCCTGCTGACGCCCCGGCCGCGATATTTGGAAGTGCCTGATTTACCGCCGGATGCTTTGTGCGACCGGTTCAGGGGGGCCTGCCTGCGGCGGGGGAGGCGCAAATTAAAGGAGAGGTGCGGGGCGGCCATTTTTGTTGCTGGCCGCCTGCCAGCACCTCTCTGTGCTGCCATCCCCGGCCTCGTGAACCCCCTCCCCGCGGAATGCCGGCTGCGTTCCAAGAGCCCGGCACTTCTCCTGCTGGGCCCCAGATCACGCTGAACAAGGCCCCTTTAAGTAGGGGAGGAAGGCCTGCAGTACCGCAACGCGACGTGCCGCAGCATGTGGCGCTGCGGCACATTGCGCCACGATATTCAGTTGCAGCGCCCCAAGAGGGATACGGGGCGCCACCAGTAGCACCGCGCTTCCCTTTGGGACGCAACCACTGAATTTCCGGCGGGCGGCCGCAAATGCGTCCGGGGCGCTACTTTTAGCGCCCTGGCGAGGCTGGCGCCCCAAATGGGGCGCCACTGAATTTCTAGGCCTTAATTTATTGTAATTTCAAGTCATTTTAAAAATGTGATTTTTAAAAATGTATTTGAAGTTTTACTATGTTTTTGGGGTGATCTCCATTCATATATGTGACAGGTCTTCCTTTCAAGTATATGAAGGGAGATTCCCTTCTGTGATTGGCTCCCCATGGCCCACGTGATCCCAGGGATGCTGCAAACTACCTGCGCCCCTGGGATACGTGGGCCTCCCGGGAGTCCTCGGGTAAGGGCGTGGATTTTTAAAGATCGCAGCCTTCCACCCGCGGGAAACCTCCGAATCGGAAAATACGGCCCAATATGCCTGTAGTTTGGCACAAACGCTGTCAAGATACATTATCAGACAAGAATGCCCATTTTAATTGATGTTAAAGGTGATGATACCATAATATAAATTCTAAATAGATTAAAACCTTACACAGTCATCCACATTTCTCTGCGATTTCAGTTAACAGAGCTCCAGAACCATTTACATCATTACTTCGCGTTTTTACAAATTTAGTTAGTCCAAATAATGAACTGGTTTGCACAATTTTCTTTAAGGGAAAAAATAAGTTGATATTGCAAGTAGACACACGGAAGATTATTCTCTAGCAAAAGGAAATGTACAAAGAGCAAACAGGGGTGAGAGCACAGAGCAAGGACTGGAGCTAAGAGTGAGAGGCGATAGAGAGATTCCCAGAGAGCCAGTGTGAGAAAGAGCACTCACATTCAGAGTGCACAAAATGAGAACATTCAACACAGAAAGGCAGAAAATACTTGAGCAGAAAGCTGAAAAGACAGAGCTGGTGTGAGTGAGGCAAGAGAGTGAGATAGAAGGCATGCACCCGACTTTCAGACTCGGCAGCACTTTCAATTGCGAGGTTTGCTGGTCTGGAGTGGCTCTGGAGAAACTCCCAAATACATCCTGAGTGAGGAGGGTTGGACAACTGTTATCCAACCCTAATCCAACTACAGGGGAGCTCCAGATCTACTAATCACTTTGATTCTCTTACCAACCCCTGATTCAAATCGAAACCTCACATCAGCTAAACCAGATCCCGTGGTCTGTGATGTATCTGCATTTAAACTGTTACATGTAATAAACTCTTAGAAATTGTCTCAAAGCTCAATGTGTTAGCAGAAAGGAAACCAAAAGCATTGAAGTTTTTGAGATGGACATTTTTAATCAGAAACAATGGCCTGGAAATTCGGGTCAGGTGCAAGCCCCTGACCTGCACTTACCTTGCGCGCCGGCCGTTGAGCTGTGGGCCTGCGTGGAATTCCGATCCTGGGCCTCCTCCAACTGCTGGCGCGCAGTGCTTGCGTATCCCAGGGCCGCAGTTAGTTCGATGCGTCCCCTGGGATCACGTGGGCCATGGGCAGCCAATCGGAGCATGGAATGCTTCATTCATAAGTCTGACAGGAACTGCTGTCAAGACTTATAAATACTACAGGCCCAAAATAGCACTAAACATTCAAATAAATTTTTAAAAACATCACATTTTTTTAAAAAAACTATAAATTACATGAAATAACTATTTTAAACAATAATTTAAATTTTTGAAAAAAATAATTTAAAAATCCAACGGGGCTAAAAATAAACTTACCTTTCTTTAAAGTATTTAAAAATAATAAACCTGTGGAAAAAATGTTTTAATTTTAATTAATTCACCACTTACCTTGTAAAAAGCAGGCCTTACGCCTGCTTTTTACATTTCTAAATTCTGCAGGCTTACATTCCCGTAGAAATCTGTAAAATAAAACAAAGTTTGATGCGCACGCGCAGCCTCCGCCGTGCACGCGTTCGACCTCTGAACCTCTTCGTTCAGAGGAATGGAATTGCCGGTTTCCCGCGCTTGCGCAGTGCATGCAGGAAACCGGCACTTCCATCGGGCCTACGGGTGAGTACCCCGTGCGTACTCACCCATGGAGACCCGAAGTTCTGGGCCAATAAAGCAGCCGCTTTACTGTTCGAGTCCAAGAACAGCGTCAGTGTGTTTATTCTGTGTGAAACGTGATTTCCATTTGAACCAGTTGATGATCAAGAAAATGGGAGCAGTGATCTAGTGGTTCTGTTACTGTACAAGTGAGTTCAAATCCCACCATATTTTAAATTCATTCACGGGATGTGGGCGTTGCTGGCAAGGCCAGCATTTATTGCCCATCCCTAACAGCCCTTGAGAAGGTGGTGGTGAGCTGCCTTCTTGAACCACTGCAGTCCATGTGGTGAAGGTACTCCCACAGTGCTGTTAGTGAGGGAGTTCCAGGACACCATGGGGCCCACATGGTGCCTAGCTATGTCTTCCTTTTCATGGGATATGTGGAACATGTGAGGGAGTGAGGCTCACTGTGAGTAAGGGTCCTGATACTGAATGTTCAGTGTGGTGTGGTAGCACTGTGAGTGAGGGTCCTGATACTGAATGTTCAGTGTGGGGTGATAGCACTGTGATTGAGGGTCCTGATACTGAATGTTCAGTGTGGTGTGGTAGCACTGTGAGTGAGGGTCCTGATACTGAATGTTCAGTGTGGTGTGGTAGCACTGTGAGTGAGGGTCCTGATACTGAATGTTCAGTGTGGTGTGGTAGCACTGTGAGTGAGGGTCCTGATATTGAATGTTCAGTGTGGGGTGGTAGCACTGTGAGTGAGGGTCCTGATACTGAATGTTCGGTGTGGAGTGGTAGCACTGTGAGTGAGGGTCCTGATACTGAATGTTCAGTGTGGGGTGGTGGCACTGTGAGTGAGGGTCCTGATACTGTATGTTCAGTGTGGGGTGGTCGCACTGTGAGTGAGAGTCCTGATACTGAATGTTCAGTGTGGGGTGGTAGCACTGTGAGTGAGGGTCCTGATACTGAATGTTCAGTGTGGGGTGGTGGCACTGTGAGTGAGGGTCCTGATACTGAATGTTCAGTGTGGGGTGGTAGCACTGTGAGTGAGGGTCCCGATACTGAATGTTCAGTGTGGGGTGGTAGCACTACTCGAATGCTCTCGCTATGAAGGCCAACATACCATTTGCCTTCTTAACCGCCTGCTGCACCTGCTGGCTTACCTTCAGCGACTGGTGCACAAGGACACCCAGGTCTCATTGCACTTCCCCTTCTCCCAATCTATTGCCGTTCAGACAATAATCTGTCTTCCTGTTTTTGCCACCGAAGTGGATAACCTCGCATTTATCCACATTATACTGCATCTGCCTTGCACCTGCCCAATCACCCAACCTGTCCAAATCATACTGGAGTTTCTCTGCATGCTCCTCACTGTAAGATTCTCAAAATTAACAGATCCCCTTAACGGGAAGAAAACCCTTAAATTAAATAACTTTAGACCCTTGCTAAAAACTTCAGGAGTGATAAAAGGGCACGTTGGGCCTAACAAGGAGATTCAAGGTCAGAAGCAGAATTAGCATTATAATAGGCATGTTCGGAAAAAGGCTGTTAAAGAATTTGGGATCTACCTCTGCAGTAGACAGTTGAGTATTGGAGTTAATCAGTTAATCAAACGGTCTGGGAGAACTGTAAACGTCACTCAGCCCCTATCAAGAAATTTACATGCTAACAATAGACCCACGGAAGGACAGCCTCACAGGACATGCATAAAACAAATCGCTTCGCCAACCTACAAAAGAATCTCAGACCCTACAGGAAACTCAAACACTGAGGACATTTCACTACAATTAAATAAGAGGTCAACAGCTCAGGAAACCACTTCTCACATTGTTAAACAACTTCAGCAGCTCAGGAAGCCATTCTGAAACCGCTTAAACAATTTACACACCTCAACATTAACGAGCCCGCCAAAATCAACAATAAACCTGAACTGATTTGGCGCGCAGATTAGCAGGCCTCGATTAGTATAATTGGAGGCCTGTTCAAGCAGTGCAGTTCAGCAAGGTGGGAGTTCAACGGTGTTCAAAGGAGTTCAAACAGCAACGGTTCCAAGTACAAGTTGAAGAGCCATCATCGAGTAACATCAAGATCAAGGAGCAAGCATCTCGAAGCAGTTCTCTCTCTTCCAGAGAAGTAACACATCATCGGACACCTCGCGGCAGCAAGGGCCCCACGAAACAACCAACCGAATATTAGAAAAGAGATTAGCGTGTAAAGTTAAGGCACATGGGATTGGGGGCAAGGCATTGACTTGGATAGAGAACTGGTTGGCAGACAGAAAGCAAAGAGTTGGAATAAATGGGGCTTTTTCCAAATGGCAGGCAGTGACTAGTGGGGTACCGCAGGGATCGGTCCTTGGACCCCAGCTATTCACAATATATATTAATGATCTAGACAAGGGAACTAGATGTAATGGCCTAGAAATTCGGTTGGCTTTGCGCCCAGTTTTCGCCCAAAGAGGGCTTTTGCGCCACTTGCTAAACTTTCCCCGATATTCAGCGGTGCGGTAATGGCGGCGTTAGCCAGTAGCGCTGCGCCGCCACCGATGACGTCATCGGTGTGCGCAGTGCCCCGCTACCGCCCCGCTACCGGCCCGACCGCCATATTGAGTTGCGGCCGCCTCTTCCGCGGCGGCCGCAAACAGCGACCAGAAAACGGGGCCTACCTGATGCGGTAGTGGGGCGAGTTAAGGCGGAGGTGCGGCCGGCCGCTTTTTCGGCGGCCGCCTGCCCGCACCTCCTTCCCCGGCCTCCTCCACCCCCCCCCCGCAGCATTGCCGGCTGTTTTCCGGGAGCCCGGCACTTCTCCGTGGTGCCGGGCTCATTTGCCGGCACTAGCGAGCGGCGATCGCGCTGTTGCAGGCACCTCCCCCTTAAGAGAGGGAGGAAGGCCTGCAGTACCGCAGACTGCCGCTCTGCAGCGGGTGGCGCTGCGGCACTTAGCGCGCCGATATTCAGTTTCAGCGCCCCAAGCAGGGGCGCCGAAACCCTTGATTTGCGGCCGGCTTCGACTTGGGGCGCTGAAACTGAATTTCCGGCGGGCGCAAGTGGCTCCGCGCGCAGCGGTAATTTCTGGGCGCAAGCGAGCTGGGCACCCCAAACTGAATTTCTAGGCCAATATCTCCAAATTTGCAGATGACACAAAGCTGGGTGGGCGTGTGTGCTGTGAGGAGGATGCCAAGAAACTACAGGATGATTTGGACAGGTTGGGTGGTTGGGCAGAAGCATGGCAGATGCAATATAACGTGGATAAATGTGAGGTTATCCACTTTGGTGGCAAAAACAGGAAGGCAGATTATTATCTGAATGGCAATAGATTGGGAGAAGTGGAAGTGCAACGAGACCTGGGTGTCCTTGTGCACCAGTCGCTGAAGGTAAGCATGCAGGTGCAGCAGGCGGTTAAGAAGGCAAATGGTATGTTGGCCTTCATAGCGAGAGGGTTTGAGTACAGGAACAAGGATGTCTTGCTGCAGTTGTACAGGGCCTTGGTGAGACCACATCTTGAGTATTGTGTGCAGTTTTGGTCGCCTTATCTGAGGAAGGATGTTCTTGCCATGGAAGGAGTTCAGCGAAGATTCACCAGGCTGATACCTGGGATGGCAGGAATGACGTATGAGGAGAGATTGAGATGATTGGGCTTGTACTCACTGGAGTTTAGAAGAATGAGAGGGGATCTCATTGAAACTTATAAAATTCTGACAGGACTGGACAGACTAGATGCAGGAAGGATGTTCCCGATGGTCAGGGAGACTAGAACCAGGGGTCACAGTCTAAGGATAAGGGGTAGGCCAATTAGGACAGAAATTAGGAGGAATTTCTTCACCCAGAATGGTGAACCTGTGGAATTCTCTACCACAGAAGGCAGTAGAGGCCAATACATATATGTACTAGCTGGAGTGTCCGGCGCTGCCGAGTGTGTTTTTTGAGGGCATGCTGTTTTGAAAAAAGTAGAAATAATATTTATATATATAAATGAGTTTGTCTGTCTGTCTGTGTGGGAAGGAGAGAGAGAGAGGGAAAGAGAGAGGGGGAAGGAGAGAGAGAGAAAGGGGAAGGAGAGAGAGAGGGAGGTGGAGAGAGAGAGAGAGAGGGGAAGGAGCAAGAGAGAGACGGGGGGAGAAGAGAGAGACGGGGGAGAGAGAGACGGGGGTGGGAGCGAGGGACTGGGGGCAAGAGAGAGAGAGAGACTGGGGGGAGAGAGACTGGGGGGAAGAGAGAGAGAGAGAGGGAAGGAGAGAGAGAGACAGAGAGAGAGAGGGAAGGAGAGAGAGAGAGAGAGGGAGAGAGAGGGAAGGAGAGAGAGAGAAAGGGAAGGAGAGAGAGAGAGAGAAGGAAGGAGAGAGAGAAATGGAAGGAGAGAGAGAGAGAGGGAAGGAGAGAGAGAGGGAAGGAGAGAGAGAGAGAGAGGGAAGGAGAGAGAGAGAGGGAAGGAGAGAGAGAGAGAGAGAGGGGGGAAGGAGAGAGAGAGAGAGAGAGGGGGAAGGAGAGAGAGAGAGAGAGGAAGGAGCGAGAGAGAGAGAGGGGGAAGGAGAGAGAGAGAGAGGGAAGGAGAGAGAGACAGAGAGGGGGGAAGGAGAGAGAGAGAGAGAGGGGGAAGGAGAGAGAGAGAGAGAGGGGGGAAGGAGAGAGCGAGAGAGGGGGGAAGGACTTAGAGGCAGGCCACGGTGACCATGCACAGCCTAGCGCTTCAGGCCCAGCTGGGCTCTCGGGCCGTGACTCACCTCAGTTGAGCTCCCGCTTTGGGAGAGAGAGAGAGAGAGAGGGGGGGGAATGAGAGAGAGAGATGGGGGGAAGGAGAGAGAGAGAGAGAGAAATTCCTGAATCAATACTAATGAATCAACAATTTCCTCACCTCCATTTCCATTCTTTTAGTTTCAGGCCTGGCCGGTCTGTAATGGCCGCCACTCACCTCAGCTCAGCTCCCGCTCGGCAGTATGAAGGATTAGGCCCCGCCCACAAATGCCATGAAATGCCCCCCGTGCCCCCATAGGATTGGTGAACCATCACGTCACTCAACGATAAAGAGCGGTAGGATTGGTCAACCGCTAATGAGCGGATTTTGTCCGTTTTTGAATGTTTTTTGTATACCGTCCGAATAATTTTTGTCTGACCAAAAAGTAAATATGCCTATGACACTCCCCTAATCATAAGCTTTCTTTTGATATAACATATGTGTAGGTACACTCTATTACTTTTGAGTGATGCCCGGACAAAACATACACACAGACAGACAGACAGACAGACACCACAATCCTTTTAGGTCTGTCTGTCTGTGTGTATGCGTGCGGTAAACTCAAAAGTTATAGAGCATATCTACACATATGTGATATCAAAAGAAAGCTTATGATTAGGGGAGTGTCATAGGCATGTTTATTTTATGGTCAGACAAAAATTGTTCGGACAGTTTACAAAAAACGGACAAAATCGTGGATGGACCGATCGACGGGCCGCATTAGCATTGAGTGATGTGATTGTTGACCAACCCTACAGGGGAACTGTGGTATGATGCGTCACGGGGGCCGTTTCATGGCGAGTGTGGGCGGGGCCTAAGCCTGCGACCTGCCGTGAGTGTGGGACCGGGAAAAGAGATACAGACATAGAGACAGAGAGAACCGCGCGGCCCGAGAGACCCGAGAGACAGCGAGGGGGG
>NC_140989.1:11668251-11863251 GCF_052327205.1 Somniosus microcephalus
ATCGTCCCGGTCATGAAAAAAACTTTGAATAATGATAAATCTGAAGAACCGAGAAAAATTTGCATCTGTGGGGACTTCAAGGTGACTGTAAACCCGGTCCTTCACACGGTACAGTATCCTCTTCCGAGGATAGAAGATATTTTCGCCTCACTATTCGGAGGGAAACGTTTCACAAAAATTGACTTGGCACAGGCATATCTACAGATGGAGGTTGAGGAGGCCTCTAAAAAGTATCTCACAATAAACACACACAAAGGTCTGTACCAGTACAATCGACTGGTTTTCGGAGTAGCATCAGCTCCAGCTATCTGGCAAAGAGCTATGGAACAAGTCCTGCAAGGGATTCCTGGGACTCAATGCTACCTAGACGACATCCTTGTAACAGGAGAAAACGACAACGAGCACCTTGCCAATTTGGAGCAGGTGCTCACTAGGCTGAGAGAACGGGGCCTACGAGCAAACCGCCCCAAGTGTGAATTTTTCCAGAAACAAATATCATATTGTGGCCACATAATTAACGAAGAAGGGTTGCATAAGTCCCCTGAAAAAATTGAAGCGGTCATAAAAGCCCCAGCACCTGAAAATGTCTCACAATTAAGGTCGTTCCTGGGATTGATAAATTACTATCATAAATTTTTACCGAACTTGTCAACTGCTCTGCACCCTCTTAACGAACTGCTACAAACGGGAGTAATTTGGGAATGGAGCGAGGACTGTAAACGTGCCTTCCATAAATGTAAAGGCTTGATCATGTCCAAGGAAGTTTTGGCTCATTACAACCCATCACTGCCAATCAGACTGGCGTGCGATGCATCCACTTACGGCGTAGGAGCGGTATTATCGCATAGATTCCCTGATGGCTCGGAGCGGCCGATAGCTTTTGCATCACGCTCATTGAACTCAGCTGAGCATAACTATGCCCAGATCGACAGGGAAGCACTCAGCCTGGTATGGGGAGTGAAGAAATTCAACCATTACCTACACGGACAAAAATTTACCTTGTTGACTGACCATCAACCCCTCGTCTCCATATTCAACCCTAAAAAGGGCGTACCCATTATGACAGCACAAAGGCTACAGAGGTGGTCCCTTTTCCTAGGGGCACACCGATATGACATAGAATACAAAGGATCAAAACAGCATGGAAATGCTGACGGTTTATTGCGCCTACCGTTGCCAACGGTAGAAGAAGCACCTACAGTGGACCCAGTGGAAATGTTCCACTCTACCATAGTAGATTGTCTACCAGTAACAAATTCTGCCATTGAAAAGGAAACGAGAAATGACCCGACTCTCTCACAAGTCTACGATTTAACGGTAAAGGGATGGCCAGCACATGGCGAACCACTGTTGCCAGCATTCTCGCAAAGAAGGGAACAGCTGTCAGTGTGCCGAGGAACCTTGATGTGTGGATCCAGAGTGGTGATTCCACCCAAACTCCAGGATAAAGTGCTAAAGGAGCTTCACGAGGGGCATCTGGGTGGAGTGAAAATGAAGAACCTAGCCAGAGCGTTTGTGTGGTGGCCAGGTATCGATGGAGACGTCGAAGAAATGACCAAGGGCTGTCTAGGATGCCAGAAGGTCCAAAACGCCCCACCACAAGCCCCTCTACATCCATGGGAGTGGCCCTCATCTCCATGGCAAAGGGTACACATCGACTTTGCTGATCCAATTATGGACTCAATGTTCTTAATCGCGGTTGACGCACACTCCAAGTGGCCGGAGGTAATAAAGATGTCCTCCACCACCACGGAAAAAACCATCACAGTATTAAGGACCATATTTGCCAGGAATGGGCTGCCTGAACAGATCTGTTCTGATAATGGACCACAATTTGTGTCCGAAGAATTCAGAAAGTTCTTAAAAAACAATGGGGTTAAGCACTATACATCCGCCCCATACCATCCCACCACCAATGGATTGGCTGAAAGGTTTGTCCAGACCTTCAAGAAGGCCATAAAGGCTATGGGTAATGAAGGCATTGATCTACAGCATAAGGTAGATAACTTCTTGTTTGCCTACAGGAATGCAACACATATGGTTACAAACCAAACTCCCGCCATGATGTTTTTCAATAGAAGACTAAGATGCCGGCTGGATTTGATCAAGCCAAACATCAGAAGGGACGTAGAGAACCGGCAATTTCAAGGCATGAATGAAAGGCCAACTAGAACCTTCCAGATAGGTCAACAAGTTTTGGCCCGGGACTACCGTACCGAGAAATGGCAGCCTGGAACTATTTGCACACGACTAGGACCACTGATGTATACCATGGACATTGGAGAAAGCATAATAAGGCACCATGCTGACCAGCTCATAGAGTCATCCGAAAAGGGACAACCTACACCACCACTCTATACGCCTAATGATGAAGCAGAGATACCCATAGTATCTACCTCCGATCCGGTGACACTGGAACCAGATGAACCCGACACTGGCATTCAAGCCGAATCGACCTTGCCAAAAGAACCTACTACACCACCGAAAACTACTACACCACCAAAAACTACTACACCACCGAGGCGTTATCCGGATCGAGTCAGGAAGCCTCCAGAGAGACTGACTTATAATTGATTAACTGCAGCAAATGTTTAGATTATTGTTCTTGTACACATGTTAATAACAATTACTTAAAATGTTATGTACTGGTTATCTAAAAGGGGAGGAATTGTGGTGTATGTGCCTTTAAGAGCCCCTGTGTACTGTAATGCCGGTAGTGGCCACTCGGGCTATATAAGCCTGTATAGTGTCTTGTATCTGTTAGTTCACCTCCAGACTTTGTCCAGTAAACACCTGTAAACCAACTCCTGCATTCCGTGTCTCCATTAACACACGGACACAACACCGGTACTGCAGTCTAAAACCCATTCTTCCCTTAAAGGTACATACATAACAATTCCTCCCCTTTTAGATAAACAGTACATAACATTCATTTAACAACTAAATAATAACTAATTACAACTTTCTGGATATTATATACATCAACTGAGATAATCATTTATAAGTTCAGTCTTTGAGGAGGCTTCCTGACCCTGACTGGATAGCGCCTTTCTCGAGTATCCTGTTCTTGCGGCGAAGCTGATTCGGGTTCATGGTCACTGGTTGGTTCGTCAGCTTCCAATACCACTGCTTCTGAGGTAGACGCAATCTGTACTTCAGGTTGATTACCAGGTGCACCTTTTCGTGGCACGGGTTTGGCTTGTTCCTGTGACTCTAGAATCTGGTCAGCATGGCGCCTAACAATGATCTCTCCAATGTCCACTGTGTACATTAGTGGTCCCTGCTGTGTGCATATCGTTCCTGGCTGCCATTTTTCTGTTCGGTAGTCGCGGGCCAAGACTGGTTGCCCTACCTTGAAGCTCCGGGTTGGCTTCTCATTTATGTGCTGGAATTGCTTATCCTCAACATCCCGTCTTATGTTTGGTTTGAGCAAATCCAGGCGACATCTTAGCCTTCGGTTGAAGAACAGTACAGCTGAAGCTTGGTTGGTTACTGCATGTGTCGCATTCCGGTAAGCAAACAAGAAACTATCCACCTTGTGTTGTAATGGTATGTCGTCATTATACATTGCTTTTATGGCCTTTTTAAAGGTCTGAACAAACCTCTCAGCCAATCCATTTGTGGCTGGATGATATGGGGCAGATGTGTAATGTTTCACCCCATTATTCTTCAGGAACCTCCGTCAACCCTCAGGCACAAACTGTGGCCCATTGTCGGAGCAAATCTGTTCTGGCAACCCATTCCTGGCGAAGATGGTCCTTAGGACTGCAATAGTTTTCTCCATGGTGGTGGAGGACATTTTAATGACCTCTGGCCATTTCGAATGGGCGTCCACAGCGATTAGAAACATTGAGTCCATAAATGGACCAGCAAAATCAATGTGTACCCATTGCCATGGAGATGAGGGCCACTCCCATGGATGTAGCGGGGCCTGTGGTGGAGCGTTTTGGACCTTCTGGCATCCTGTGCATCTCTTGGTCATATCCTCGATTTCTTTATCGATTCCCGGCCACCACACAAACGCCCTGGCTAGGCTCTTCATTTTTACCCCTCCCAGATAACCCTCGTGAAGCTCATTGAGCACGCTACCTCTCAACTTGGGTGGAATTACCACTCGGGATCCACACATCAAGGTTCCCCGGCACACTGACAGCTGTTCTCTCCTTGGCGAGAATGCTGGCAACAGTGAGTCGCCATATGCTGGCCATCCCTTCACCATCAAATCGTAGACCTGAGAGAGTGTCGGGTCATTTCGGGTTTCCTTCTCTATACTCGAGTTTGTAACAGGCAAACATTCGACTATGGTCGCATGGAATATCTCAACAGGGTCCACTGCAGGTGTTTCTTCTACCATAGGCAACGGTAGGCGCGACAGCCCATCAGCGTTTCCATGCTGTTTTGTACCCTTGTACTCTATGTTGTACTGATGTGCCCCTAGAAAAAGTGACCATCTTTGCAGCCGTTGCGCCGTCATCACTGGAACGCCCTTCTTTGGGTTAAAAATGGAGACCAGGGGCTGATGATCAGTCAGTAGGGTGAATTTCTGCCCGTGCAGATAGTGATTGAACTTCTTCACCCCCCACACCAGGCTGAGGGCCTCCCTGTCAATCTGGGCATAGTTACGCTCGGCTGAGGTTAGCGAGCACAACGCAAAGGCTATTGGCCTCTCTGAACCGTCACGGAATTTGTGTGACAGCACCGCGCCAATGTCGTAGGATGACGCATCACATGCCAACCGAATCGGTAGTGTTGGGTTGTATTGGGCCAATACTTCTTTTGAAGTGATTAGGCATTTACATTCCTGAAAGGCACACTTACACTCATCGCTCCATTTCCATGTCACTCCAGTTTGCAGCAGGGCGTTCAGTGGGTGCAGAATTGTAGATAAATTCGGCAAGAACTTATGGTAGTAGTTCACCAACCCGAGGAACGACCTCAGTTGCGACACCTTTTCCGGCGCTGGAGCCTTGACTACAGCCTCAATCTTGTCTGGCGACGTATGCAACCCTTCCTCATCAATCATGTGGCCACAATACGAGATTTGTCTCCTGAAGAACTCGCATTTGGGGCGGTTGGCTCGTAGCCCATATTCCTGTAATCTCGTGAGCACCTGCTCCAGGTTGGCAAGGTGTTCATTGTCATTTTCGCCCGTAACCAGGATGTCGTCCAAATAACACTGGGTCCCCGGGATCCCTTGCAGGACTTGTTCCATTGCCGTCTGCCAAATAGCCGGGGCCGATGCTACCCCAAATACCAGTCGATTGTACTGGTAAAGGCCTTTGTGAGTGTTTGTCATGAGGTATTTTCTAGATGCTTCTTCCACCTCCATTTGTAGATACGCTTGGGCCAGATCAATCTTTGTAAAACGTTTCCCTCCAGATAGTGATGCGAAAATATCTTCTATCCGCGGAACTGGATACTGTACTGTGTGCAGGATTGGGTTCACAGTCACCTTGAAGTCCCCACAGATGCGAACCTTCTTTGGCTCCCCAGGCGTGCTGCTCAATGCTTTCTTCATTACAGGAATGATGGGTGTGGCCCACTCGCTCCATTCCACCTTGGACAGCACACCCGAATGCTCCAGACTCTCCAGTTCAGCTTCAACGGCTGGGCGGATCGCATATGGCACTGGTCTGGCCTTGAAAAATTTTGGGTTTGCGTTATCCTCAATCTTTATGGTTGCCTTTACTCCTTTTAGAGTCCCAAGTCCTTGTTGGAACACCTCTTCCGCGTCAGATAGAATTTGTGACAGACGTCCAGGTGCGACGTCATCATCCTTTTTGTCAGTTACAGTTAGCGCCAGAATGGAATGCCAATCCAATTGTATTTTTCGGATCCATTCACATCCCAATAATGGTGGTCCTCCATCTCGTAGTATATACATATATAGTTTCTGTGTTTCCTTGCCGTTATATTTAACTGGCACCCTTATTTTTCTTCTAGGGTAGACCTTTTGCCCCGTGTATGTCTTCAATGCAATGGACGTGTCCTTTAAGGGTATGTGTGAGAATAGCCACTCATAGTCTCGTCGATTCATGACAGTTAGGGCTGATCCTGTGTCCAATTCCAACTTTACTGGGGACCCTGCTATCATGAGGGTGACCCAAATGGTTCGGTGGTCTTCCTTTGCGATCACGTTGTGTAACTTTAGACAACTTAGTCTCCTGCTCCCGGAGTCCTTATCACTCTCCTGGTCTTCCGAACTACTGTCTGTCAGTTTCTTTACTTTCCTGTACTGTTCCTTAGTAGTTTTTGTCGTGTTGGTTTTCTTTCCCGACCTGCAGACTCTTGCTATATGTCCCATTTTTCCACATTGCCTGCATACTTTGTCCTTAAACCAGCAGTCCTTCTGCTCATGGGTTGTTCTGCCACAGCGATAGCACTTTTCTGCTCCATACGCCATTTCGTTAGCGCTGTATTCTTGTAGTTTCTGTTGTATTTCCGCAGCTCCCCATGCTGCTGCTTCATAGGATACTGCCACGCTGAAAGCCTGTTCTAGCGTCAGGTCTTTTTCCGAAAGTAGTCGTTTCTGGTTTCCTTCACTCTGGAGCCCGCAGACAAGCTTATCATGTAAGGTGTCTGCCAGTCCTGCTCCGAACTGGCAGTGCTTCGATAACTTGCGTAGTTCCGTAAGATAGTCAGCATTGCTCTCATCTTTGTGCTGGTTTCTTTTATGGAACTTGAATCTTTCTGCTATCAGCAGCGGTGTAGGGTTTAGGTGTTCCTGTAAGATATTAGCAATCTCCTCAAAATTTTTCTCCATTGGTTTAGCTGGGGTAATTAAATTCTGCAATAGGCCGTACATACTTGCGCCCATCAAATTCAATAATACCGACGCCCTCTTCCCATCGGCCACCTCCTTTGCCTTGCAGTACACTTCAATTCTTTCCACATACGTGGTCCAGTCTTCTACCTCGTTGTCGAAAGCAGTGATACTGCCACTTTTTGGCATCTTGGGTGATTTAAAATGGCGCCTCCCGCGCTTTTTCTTCTTCCACAATGGAATAAAATGGCGCCTCCCGCACTTTTCCTTCTTCCCCAACGGGCTGAAATGGCACCTCCCGCGCTTTTCCTTCTTCCCCTTGCTGCCGCGCTGCTCCTAGCGTTCTACGGGGTAATGGCGGCGACCCACGGCTTCGGCGCGTCTCGCTTTCCTTCCTCCCCATTTATTTTCTCTCCGCTGCCCGGTTCTTGAGCACCGACCGCGCCCTGTGCGCTCCACCCTCTCTCTCTCTTGTTTTCTTTTCCCGGCGACGCTGCGCGGCCCATTTTGTAGAGCCGCTCGATCGAGCTTGATCCGGCCGCAGTCCGGAAGGGTCAGCGCACTACCTGCTACCAGCACGATTTGCTGGAACACCTTAACTGGGGAGCCAAGCACAGCTCTCCACAGTCTCTCCCGCAATTTTCCGAACACCGATGAATTCTTTGGGCGGTTGCCCGCGGTCGACGCCCATTGTTCAGACTACGATCTCCAAGAAACCTCCTCTCAGGGCGAGATCCCCATGAGATGATGCCACACTGCAGGTGAGTTTGAACTTACTCGTCGCCACTGTAAAGTCCGCGCCTCAATAATACACGGACTTCGGGAGAACAGTTTAACAGGTACTTTACTGAACAGGAGGGCAACGTCAGACTGAAATACAGAAGCCTGCTAGGGCCTTTTATACAGGGGTGGTCAGTGCCGGTACTGCAGTCTAAAACCCGTTCTTCCCTTAAAGGTACATACACAACAAGGATGAGAATTTTAAAATTGAGGCGATGCCAGACCGGGAGCCAATGTAGGTCAGCGAGTGCAGGGGTGAACGAGGTTGGGTGCGAGTTAGGATACGGGAGGCAGAGTTTGGAATGAGCACAACGAGCACAATGAGCACGGTGGCATAGTGGTTAGCACTGTTGCCTCACAGCGCCAGGGACCCGGGTTCGAATCCGGCCTTGGGTGACTGTCTGTGTGGAGTTTGCACATTCTCCCCGTGTTTGCGTGGGTTTTCTCCGGGTGCTCCGGTTTCCTCCCACAGTCCAAAGATGTGCGGGTTAGGTTGATTGGCTATGATAAAAAAATTGACCCTTAGTGTTAGGGGGATTAAATACGTGGGGTTACGGGGATCGGGTGGGATATGTGTCGGTGCAGGCTCGATGGGCCGAAATGGCCTCTATCTGCACTGTGAGGTTTCTGAGGTTTCTGAGGTCTGGGGTTTACGTAAGGTGGAAGAGGGGAGGTCGGCCAGGAGTGCGTTGGAATAATCGAGTCCAGAGGTGAGAAAGGCGCGGAGGAGATTTTCGGCAGCGGATGAGCTGAGGCAGGGGTGGAGACGGTCAATGTTCCGGAGGCGGAAATAGGCGGGCTTGGTGATGGTGCGGATATGTGATTGGAAGGTCATCTCGGGGTCAAAAACGACACCAAGGTTGCGAACGGTCTGGTTCGGCCTCGGACAGGAGATGGAATTTGTGATGGCGACTGAAGACAATGGCTTTGGCCTTCCCAATAGTTAGTTGGAGGAAATTTCTGTTCATCTAGTACTGGATGTCGGACAAGCTGTCTGACAATTTAGAGACAGTGGAGGTGAGGTAGAGCTGGGTGTCGTCAACGTACATGTGATAACTGACGCTGTGTTTTCGGATGTGTCATCGAGGGGCAGCATGTAGATGAGAAATAGGAGGGGGACAAGGATAGATCCTCGGGGGACCCCAGACTTAACGATGCGGGAGTGGGAAGAGAATCCATTGCAGGTGATTCTCTGGCTACGATTAGATAGATAAGAATGGAACCAGGCGAGTGCAGTCCCACCCGGCTGCCCTTTAAGCTTGTAGTTTCAGGATAACAAGGAAGGAGCAGCAAGCGGGAGCAATGGAAATTCCTGGTCAGGTGATGAGGGAGCCCTCATGCTCCCTTGCGATCTCAGGAATTACCGTTTCTCCAGTTCTACACTTCAGCATTATAGATGGGCTTGTACCTCAGGAGATGCTGGGGTACCACTTTCCTGAGAGCGTGCTGCTTGCACTTGTACCTGCTCCGCTATTGCTGCAGAGCTCAGTTCCGGTTTTAGTTCTGATCCACATTAGTGGTTTAATTTAATCATTCAATGAGAATAACCGTAAACCCTCACCGTTCTCACCATCAAACTGCAAAAACAGGACTAACACCAGTCATCAGTGAGACCAAGGGCCAAACATGGACAAAGGAGCTGAATTCCAGAGGTGAGGTGAGAGTGACTGCCCTCGACATCAAGGCAGCATTTGACCGAGTGTGGCATCAAGGAGCCCTAGTAAAACTGAAGTCAATGGGAATCAGGGGGGAAACTCTCCACTGGCTGGAGTCATACCTAGCACAAAGGAAGATGGTTGTGGTGGTTGGAGGTCAATCATCTCAGCCCCAGGACATCGCTGCAGGAGTTCCTCAGGGCAGTGTCCTCGGCCCAACCATCTTCAGCTGCTTCATCAATGACCTTCCCTCCAACATAAGGTCAGAAATGGGGATGTTCGCTGATGACTGCACGGTGTTCAGTGCCATTCGCAACTCCTCAGATAATGAAGCAGTCCATGCCCGCATGCAAGAAGACCTGGACGACGTTCAGGCTTGGGCTGATAAGTGGCAGGTAACATTCGCGCCACACAAGTGCCAGGCAATGACCATCTCTAACAAGTGAGAGTCTAACCACAGCCCCTTGACATTCAACGACATTACCATCGCCGAATTCCCCACCATCAACATCCTGGGGGTCACCATTGACCAGAAACCTAACTGGACCAGCCACATAAATACTGTGGTAACAAGAGCAGGTCAGAGGCTGGGTATTCTGTGGCGAGTGTCTCACCTCCTGACTTCCCAAAGCCTTTCCATCATCTAAAAGGCATAAGTCAGGAGTGTGATGGAATATTCTCCACTTGCCTGGACGAGTGCAGCTCCAACAACACTCAAGAGGCTCAACACCATCCAGGACAAAGCAGCCCGCTTGGGATGGGCAATAAATGCTGGCCTTGCCAGTGATGCCCACATCCCATGAATGAATAAAAAGGAAAAAGACCGCTTGATTGGCACTCCATCCACCACCTTAAACATTCACTCCCTCCACCACCAGCGTACCGTGGCTGCAGTGTGTACCATCTACAAGATGCACTGCAGCAACTCGCCAAGGCATCTTCGGCAGCACCTCCCAAACCCGCAACCATTTCCACCTAGGACAAGAGTAGTAGGTGCATGGGAACACCACCACCTCCAAGTTCCCCTCCAAGTCACACACCATCCTGACTTGCAAATACATCAGCTGTTCCTTCATCGTTGCTGGGTCAAAATCCTGGAACTCCCTCCCTAACAGCACTGTGGGAGTACCTTCACCACACGGACTGCAGCAGTTCAAGAAGGCGGCTCACCACCACCTTCTCAAGGGCAACTAGGGATGGGCAATAAATGCTGGCCTTGCCAGCGACGCCCACACCCCATGAATGAATAAAAAGAAAAAAGACCCTCTTGGTGCCAGCAATCCGGCCAGACGCCCACCCTCCACGGTGAAGGAATCCGCACCCAGGAAAATTAGTGACACACTCGACGGGGCAAATGGAAGACCCACCCATTCGGAACATTGCCACTCGGAGGAAATCCACCCCTCCACCTCATACTCTTCCCATCCTTTCCTTTCCAGGTAGAATTCTGTGAGGGAGACCACCTGCGGTCTTTCTTGCCTGGTTATTATGGGCTGTGCCACAGTTTGTGATCTTTTGATCTTTTTTCCGCAGAAAGGTTTTGAAAAAAGACTCCCTGACATCTGTCTGAGGCTGAACCACTCGGCCTAGTCCCACCCATTGGCCGCATATTATTCCCGTGGGAGTCGCTGTACCGAGTAGGTTAATGAGGCTCCAGGTTAGAAATGGCCCGAGCTTCACGTCTGCCGCTCCCCCACCCCCTCCCCGCCTCAACGCTCAACACTCCCCCCACCAGGTTAAAATCTGGGGTGTTGTGTTTGGTGCCTCTGACCGCACCACAATCAGATAAGGGTGTGTAAGACTTGGCTGAGAAAAGGTCTATTCTGCAACAATTGTAGCTTTGCCCAATCTAAATGAAGTTCCTCCCGTGGGAAATAAAATGTGTTTGTTTTTAACCACCCTGGCTGATTTCTGTGTCTAATTGAGATTAAATGAGACAGAGGGAGAGACACAGAGAGAGAGGAAGAGACAGAGAGAAAGAAAGAAAGCCTTGCATTTCTATAGCGCTTTTCATGACTGGACGTCCCAAGTCGCTTCACAGCCAATGAAGTACTTTTTGGAGTGTTGTCACTGTTGTAATGTAGGAAACGTGGCAGCCAATTTACACACAGCAAGCTCCCACAAACAGCAACGTGATATTGACCAGATAATCTGTTTTGGTGATGTTGATTGAGGGATATTTATTGGCCAGGACATCGGGGAGAACTCCCCTGCTCTTCTTCGAAATAGTGCCGTGGGATCTTTTATGTCCACCCGAGAGAGTAGACAGGACCTCGGTTTAATGTCTCATCCGAAAGACGGCACCTCCGACAGGGCAGCACTCCCTCAGTACTACACTGGAGCGTCAGCCTAGATTGTTGTGCTCAGGTATCTGGAGTGGGGCTTGAACCCATGACCTTATAACTCGGAGGCGAGGGTGCTGCCCACTTTTTTTTAATTATATTATTTATTGAACATTAAGAACATTTACAACATTGTGATCATTCCATTGTATCATTCAAATCCATCTGTCGCTCTGCACAGCCATTCCGCCACCACATTTTAACATCAAAACCTGAAGTTTAATTTGTCGCCTGTAACATATATTAATCGATTGTACTTTAAAAATTGATCGTAAAATAATGGCCCAGAAATTCGGGTCCCAACGCGTGAGTACACACGGGGTACTCACACGTGGACCCGATCGAAGAGCCGGTTTCTTGCATGCACTGCGCATGCGCGGGAAACCAGCACTTCCGTTCCTCTGAACGAAGGGGTTCAGAAGTCGAACACGTGCGCGCGGGAATCTGCGCGTGCGCTTTGAACTTACGTTTTTTTTACAGGTTTTCACGCGAGGTTAAGCCTGTAGGATTTACACATTTAAAAAGCAGGCGCAAGGCCTGCTTTTTACAAGGTAAGTGGTCAATTACTTAAAATTAAAACATTTTTTCCACAGGCTTATTATTTTAAAATACTTTAAAGCAAGGTAAGTTTATTTTTAGCCCCGTTTTTTTATAAAATGATTTTTTTCTAAAATTTAAATTATTGTTTAAAATAGTTATTTAATGTAATATATAGTTTATTTAAAAAGTGTGAATTTTTTTTAATTTATTTGAAGGTTAACTACTGTTTTGGGCCCTCAGCATTCATACGTCTTGGCAGGTCTTTCTGTCAAGACTTATGAATGGAGCATTCCCTGTTCCGATTGGCTGGCCATGGCTCACGTGATCCCCGGGGGCGCATCGCACTAACTACGCCCCTGGGACACACAAACACAGCGCGCCGGCCTCTGGGGCAGGCCTCAGAGAGGAATTCCACGCAGGCCCAGAGTTCAACTGCCAGCGCGCAAGGTAAGTGTAGGTCGGGGGCTTGCACCCGCGGGAAGCCCCCGACCCGAATTTCTGGGCCACTATCTTTAAATTCCTTTCTGAATTAAACATCCACAGAGCCATATAATGATCTTTTAGTTTATATTTAAAATACACTTTTAGATTGATTCTCCTCCCCTTACAAAACAGAGCATTCCTTCTTTGCACAATCACGAATCTAGCCAAACTGAACATTAAATTAATTGCTGCTCCGCTAGACTCGGGCAGACACTCCTGCAAGCCTCATCTCAAAATTGAGTCCCACGGATTTCCATTCTCGCTCTTCGGTCCCCACCCAGCAAAAAAAACTCACAGAACTGTCGAACATAGTACTTAAAATCCTTTAACTGTGGACATAACACCAGTAAATGGGACAGAGTCTCATCCCATGTCCCACACACTGGGCAAGTTGCCCCTCCACTCGTCCAATCCGGTTATGAGCCAATTTGAAATCAGTTCAATCCATTCTGGACATTTAAAATTCGCCCACACTCCCTTCCAAATCCTGTTAAAGTCCAGCTGTGGGTATATACTCTGCCAAAACTCCTGACAAGCAGGTGTCTTGAATCTCCATTCTCTAAATACCTCATAGAAATCTCGAGTATTACAGTTGTCAAATTGGACCAACTCTTCCCCTTTCTCCAGCACAAAGCTTGGAAAAGCAGGACGCATTTTACTTCCTTTGGAAATTTCCGCATTTATTTCTTCCATCCAATCCTGTGGCATTCCCCTCACAATCTTCTCATACATGACCCCTATTGCTTTTTCCTATACCTCCTGATCCTCCTCCCACACCATGTCCCTCAATATCGCTTCCGGCAACCAACCTGGAAATATCTCGTATAATACATCTTTCACAGATATAATCCCAGCTTTTATAAAAGCTTGATGAAATAAAACCTCTCCTTCGA
The DNA here is from genome assembly GCF_052327205.1 of Somniosus microcephalus. Lineage (NCBI taxonomy): Eukaryota > Metazoa > Chordata > Chondrichthyes > Squaliformes > Somniosidae > Somniosus > Somniosus microcephalus. Next base: position 11,681,708 of record NC_140989.1, read on the forward strand.
TGTTGACCCATCTGTTCAAAAATAAGGGCTGTTCTAAAAATTCCTTAGCCCCCTTGGGCATAAACTGCACACTTTTTAAAAATTGGGCCCAAGTCTCTACAACCCCCTTATAAAACCTAGGGAGAAGTTTAATTGATTTCAAAAACATATTATTGTATTCCATATACAATATCCCCTGCCCTCTTATCCCACTTCGCTTTAAAAAATGCTCAAAACGACTCTTCCAAAAACTTGTATTTGACTTCTGAAGAAATCTCTTCACCCATTTGATTCTAAAGGATTTTTTCTTCAAATAAATATCTGGGAAATTGAGTCCTCCCTGATTTCTCCGTCCAATGATGGTATTGTAAGCCACCAAGGCTGGTTTCCCTTCCCATAAAAACCTCACACAAGCCTCTCGGATGGACTTTTCCGCCCACTCAGGAATATCCTCCACCGTCAATAAGTACCAAAGCTTAGATAGCAAGAGAGCAGACACCACTGTTGCTCTTCTTTCAACCATCTTCTTTCCCATCTTGCCAAAACCTTTTAATTTTCATAACCTTCGGTCCCCAATTTAATCGATCCACTTCTTCCCTGTCTTTCTTGCACCCCATAGGCAGCCCCAGAACTTTCAAAACCTCCACCACCTTAAAGGGACATTCCCCCAACTATTCCCCCCTACCCCTTCCTGCAACCAGGCATTGGGACTTACTATGATTCACTCTGGCCCCTGAAGCTCTACAATATTCCGCCACTACATCCATAGCTTTCCTCACTGACTCCCCATTTCTCAATGTTAAGGTTGTGCCATCTGCATATTGGTGTATCACCGACACCAGCCCAGAACTGGGGACCACAATCCCAACTACACCTTGTTTCTTTCGCATCATGTAACCTAATGGTTCTGCTACCAATGTGTACAACAATGGGGACAAGGGACAAACCTGTCTCACTGACCTCTGTATCAGAAAATACTTGGATAAAAAACCATTATATTTAACGCAGCTAAATATGTTTGAATAAAAAATCCTTATCCACTCAATGAAATTTTCCCCGAATCCAAATGCTTCCAAAACCTTCAATAAAAACTCATGAGAGACCCTATCAAAGGCTTTCTCTTCATCTATCTTTAATACATAAGCCTCCCTCCCACTCTCTTCCATGGTATCACATCTCGGATTGAAACCACAGAGTCTGTGATGTCCCGGCCTATGACTCCATAGGACTGAGAGGGCAAAACTATCTGCGGCAACACCTCCTTCATATGATTTGCCATAACTGTGGTGTATGTAACCTGTTCCACCTTAAGAGAACTACCTTAAGAGATGTTCTACTTTCTCTTGGCTGCTGTATACTGTAATACCGGTGGTGACCACACCGGTATATAAGTGTTGTGTAGGGATTTGCTGGGCAGTTCAGCCCTGACCTCCGAATAGTAAAGACCTGTTAAAGTTATTCTTGTGGTCTGTGTCCAGTGATTTATAATAAGCTTAACTGGGACACACAGACTTAACAGTGGCGACGAGTCCGAACTTACCCTGCGGCAGTTTTACATCCAAGGCAGCTTCGTCCTCAGAACGGGCGTCGAGAAGAGGCATCCGCCCTCATCATCCTGCTGAGCACCATCGCACGGGAGGCATCGAGAACCCGGGTTTAAAAAGAAAATTCTGACCACGAAGCCCTCCATCAGCGACAGGCAGTGATCATCCCTTCTACCACGGTGGTGGGTAAGCCGATCAGCGACACGAGCAGAAAGTCGGCCACGTTGACTGTGGAGTGGGGGAGGGAAAACGGAGGAAAAAGGGCGGAGAACTCGACCACGGCCGGTAAAAAGGGCCGGGCTGCAATCGAGGCCGAGAGGCGCAGCGACTGGGGCAGCTTAAGGCACGAGAGCCGCGGAGAACTCAAACGCAGCCGGTGTAAAGGACCGGGCTGCAAGCGGGGCTGCGAGGCAAAGCAGCGTCGGGGAATTGAGAACCGCTGGGGAGGCGAGAACGGCAGCAGCACGGCAATCGCCATTGCAGCCAGCGGGGGAAGAAGGCAAACGCGGAAATCCGCCATTGTAGTCGGCGGGGGAAGAAGACGAGCGCGGGAAAGACCGCCAAGCGCGGGAAGCCGCCATTTTAGTAGGTGGGGGAAGAAGACAAGCGCGGAAAGCCGCCATTTTGAGAAAAAGAATTTTTTTTTAAAAACTTGCAAGGCTGCCTAAACATGGGAACATTAATACATTTGATAGCGATAGATATCGAAGATTGGACCACGTATGTAGAACGCATGGAAGTTTATTGTAAAGCAAATAAGGTACCAGATGATGAGAAAGCACTAACCTTATTAAGCTCAATGGGTGCGAAGACATACGGGCTATTGAAGCACCTTCTATCACCAAATAAACCGGCGGATCAGACTTTTGCGAATATTGTTACTGTCCTGAAAAATCATTTAAACCCCACGCCGCTGATGATAGCGGAACGATTTAAATTTTACAGAAGAACGCAGCTGAAAGACGAAAGCAACGCTGAATTTTTAATTGAACTGCGTAAGCTATCAAAGTACTGTCAGTTTGGAACAGGACTAGCAGATGCGCTGAGAGATAAATTTGTGTGTGGATTGTTAAAAGAAGGAACACAAAAGCGACTGCTTGAGGAGAATGATCTTACGCTTGATAAAGCTGTCACTATTGTAGCATCGCACGAAGCCGCAGCGAGAGGCACGGCGGAAATGCAGCTACGGTCACCGGAACTCAGCACCAATCAAATGGTCTTGGGTACAGTAAAATGTTATCGTTGTGGAAAGACAACGCAAGATCAGAACCAATGCTGGTTCAAAAATCAGGAATGCAGAAAATGTGGCAGGCTTGGTCACATAGCTAAAGTATGCCGGTCAGGAAAGAAGACCAGCAACAAAAAGTCACCGCAGGAAAAGTACAGAAAGGTACACAAGGTGACAGAGAACAGTTCGAACGAACAGAAGTCAGATTCAGACTCCAGCAGTAATGAACTGGGTAGTCTAAGAGTGCACAATGTTGGTAAGGAAGCAGACCTCCAAACAATTTGGGTCACACTTCAGATAGCAGGAGTCCAAGTGAAGATGGTATTGGACACTGGATCGGCATTGACGGTCATTAATAAGCATGATTACAAAAGGTTATTCCCACATATTCCCCTACAGGACACGGAGATAGTATTGAAAACATAGACGGGGCAAAGAGTATACCCCATCGGGAAGATAGAGGTAAAGGTGGTCCACAAGGGCAAAGAAAGCCGAGGAATGGACTTATATGTGCTACCTGAGGGAGGTCCACCACTACTGGGACAGGAGTGGATTAGGAAAATAAATATGGACTGGCATTCCTTAAAAGCACTAACGGTAGGTTCCGGTAAAAAAGATGTCAAACCTAAACGATTGTCCAGAATATTGGACGATGCTAAAGAGGTGTTCCAACAGGGACTGGGAACACTGAGAGGAATTACGGCAAACATCAAGGTTGAAGAACATGCAAACCCGAAATGTTTCAAAGCCAGACCGGTACCTTATGCGATACGACCTGCTGTGGAAGCTGAGCTGGAAGGGCTAGAACGTTCAGGAGTACTGTCTAAGGTAGACAGGAGTGAGTGGGCCACGCCCATTGTTCCCGTCATGAAGCGTTCATCGAGCAACAAGCCGGGGGAACCGGGGAAGGTTTGCATCTGTGGAGATTTCAAGATCACTGTTAATCCGGTGCTTCACACGGTGCAGTATCCGCTTCCGCGGATTGAGGATATCTTCGCTTTGTTGTCTGGCGGGAAACACTTCACCAAGATAGACCTGGCGCAGGCGTACTTACAGATGGAAGTTGAGGAAGAGTCACGCCAGTATCTCACGATCAACACGCATAGAGGCTTGTACCGGTATAATAGACTGGTTTTTGGAGTGGCATCGGCTCCAGCAATTTGGCAGAGGGCCATGGAGCAGGTATTACAGGGAATTCCAGGCACACAATGTTACCTGGACGATATTTTGATTACAGGAGATGATGACGAGGAACACCTTGCAAATTTGGAACTGGTGCTCACCAGATTGAAAGAATATGGACTTCGAGTTAATCGCCAGAAATGTGAGTTCTTTCAGAAGCGGATCTCGTACTGTGGTCATGCCATTGACCAGGAGGGGCTTCATAAGTCTCCTGACAAGATCGAAGCTGTTGTGAAGGCTCCCGCTCCGGATAATGTATCCCAGTTGAGGTCGTTCCTCGGGTTGATTAAATATTACCATAAGTTTCTGCCAAATTTACCCACGGTCCTGCACCCGCTGAACGCTCTCTTGCAGAAGGGAGTACCATGGAAGTGGAGCGAGGACTGTAAGAGGGCCTTTCGCAAAAGCAAGGCATTGATCACCTCAGAGGAAGTGTTGGCTCACTTCAACCCAACGCTGCCTATTCGTTTGGCTTGTGATGCTTCTCCATATGGTATTGGGGCAGTACTCTCACACAAGTTGCCAAATGGCCTGGAGAGGCCAGTCGCGTTCGCATCCAGATCATTGACCTCCGCTGAGCGCAACTATGCTCAGATAGATAGGGAGGCTCTCAGCCTTGTGTGGGGAGTAAAGAAGTTTAATCATTACCTGCAGGGCCAAAAGTTTACGCTTCTGACAGACCACCAGCCGTTGGTACCCATTTTTAACCCTAAGAAGGGTGTTTCGGTGATGACAGCACAGAGACTCCAGAGATGGTCCCTTTTCCTAGGGGCACATCAATATCAGATTGAATTCAAAGGTACAAAGCAGCATGGTAATGCTGATGGGCTGTCGCGCCTGCCACTACCTACAGAGGAGGAGGCACCGACAGTTGACCCTGTTGAGTTATTTCACTCGACCATCATCGAATGTTTACCAGTCACCAATGCAAGTATTGAAAGAGAAACCAGGAACGACCCGACTTTGTCCCGGGTCTACGAAGTGACAGTGAAGGGATGGCCAGCACATGGTGATCCACTGTTACCGGCATTCTCAGCAAGACGAGAACAGCTGTCCGTCTGTCAAGGAACATTGATGTATGGAACAAGGGTGATTATTCCTCCTAAGTTAAGAGAGAGAGTTCTAAAGGAACTGCATGAAGGTCATCTGGGGGGAGTCAAGATGAAAAGCCTTGCTAGGGCTTATGTGTGGTGGCCGGGTATCGACCAACAGATAGAGGATCTGACGAAAAGCTGCTCAGGGTGCCAAAAAGTGCAAAATGCACCTTCGATTGCACCGCTGCATCCATGGGAATGGCCTTCAACCCCATGGCAACGTGTACATATTGACTTTGCTGGTCCATTCATGGACTCCATGTTTTTAATTGCGGTGGACGCACATTCTAAATGGCCAGAAGTGATTAAGATGACTACCACTACCTCGGAAAAGACGATCGCGGTGCTAAGAACGATATTTGCAAGAAATGGATTGCCAGAACAAATATGTTCAGACAACGGACCGCAGTTCGTGTCAGAAGAATTCCAGAAATTCATGAAGAAGAATGGGGTGAAACATTATACCTCTGCCCCATATCATCCGGCTACAAACGGGTTGGCCGAGAGATTTGTACAAACGTTCAAAAAAGCAATAAAGGCCATGAGCGAAGATCAGATCCCACTACAACACAAGGTGGACAAATTCCTACTGGCATATCGAAACGCCACTCATGCAGTGACAAACCAAAGTCCTGTCATGATGTTCTATAACAGGAGGTTGCGGTCCAGGTTGGACTTGTTAAAACCAAATGTGCGGAGGGAAGTTGAAAACAAACAGTTCCAGCATATAAATAACAAGACCACTCGGAGTTTCGAAATAGGACAACCAGTGTTAGCCCGGGACTATAAAAACGAGAAATGGCAATCTGGAACAATTCGGGCCAGACAAGGACCCCTGATGTACACGGTAGATATTGGTGATAATGTAATACGGCGTCATGCTGACCAACTGGTAGAATCGAGAACAAGGGTCGAACCTATGGTTACGGCAGAGACAACCGTGGAAGAAGTTAGTGAACCTGAAGCATCTACCTCAGAAGTGAATGTACCTGATGATGATGTCCAATCCATAAGAGACCAACTAGATGAGTCAACCCAGCAACGAGAATCAGAGACCCCTGAAAGGCGTTACCCAACTCGAATCAGGAGGCCTCCTCAGAGACTGAATCTTTGAACTGTTTTGCATGAAGTTGTATATATATATGTTATTATGTTATGTTAAATGGGGATATAACTGTTAAGCTAAAAAGGGAGGATTGTGGTGTATGTAACCTGTTCCACCTTAAGAGAGCTACCTTAAGAGATGTACTACTTTCTCTTGGCTGCTGTATACTGTAATACCGGTGGTGACCACACCGGTATATAAGTGTTGTGTAGGGATTTGCTGGGCAGTTCAGCCCTGACCTCTGAATAGTAAAGACCTGTTAAAGTTATTCTTGTGGTCTGTGTCCAGTGATTTATAATAAGCTTAACTGGGACACACAAACTTAACAATAACCCTCGCCAAGATCTTATAATCCACATTTAATAATGTGATGGGCTTCCAATTCTTCAGATCCCATCTATCCCCTTTATTTTTATAAGCTAAGCTTATGACACCTCTCCTCATAGATGGGCCAGGCTTCCCTCAATTTTAATCTCCTTAAAAACCTCTAAGAGCAATGGACATAAAAGCGTTAAAAATTCTTTATAAAATTCTGCACTTAGTCCATCGGACCCTGGGCTTTTCCCCCCCTTCATTCCACTTATTGCTACTTTTATTTCCGCTAATCCTACTTCTTTTTCACACATGCTTCTCTCATCCTCCTTTAAACCCTCTTCAATAAAAGCACTAACCTTCTCCATCGCCAATTTGGAAATGTCTTCTTTTGTATATAACTCTTGATAAAAGCTAAAATAACAACAGAAAATGCTGGAAAAACTCAGCAGGCCAGGCAACATCCGTGGAGAGAAATTAGAGTCGACATTTCGGGTCGAAACCCTTTTTCAAAACTGGAAAGGAAATGAAATAGATCGAAAGGCAGGGCTGGGAGAGAACAAAAGAAGTGAAGAGACATTAAGAGGTATTCAAAACGAGACGAGATGGTGATAGGACTAGTGGAGACAAAAGACGGCTCCAGATTAGGTGTGAAATGCGCTGGCAGAATGGGAGACAGCTGCCATGTGGGATAGAGAAAAAAAAAAGAGGGGGGGGGGAAAGGGCCAAAACAAAGATGTGGATAAAATATAAGCAGAAATGTAATGGGGGCCGAGGTTATGATCTGAAATTGTTGAACTCGATGTTGAGTCCGGGAGGCTGGAAAGTGCCTAATCGGAAGATGAGGTGCTGTTCCTCAAGTTTACGTTGAGCCTCCGTGGAACAATGCAAGAGCCCGAGTACAGTGAGGTCTGAGTGGGAATGGGCCGGTGAATTAAAGTGACAGGCGACCGGAAGCTCGGGGTCACCCTTACGGACTGAACGGAGGTGTTCTGCAAAGCGGCCACCCAACCTGCGTTTGGTCTCCCCAATGTAGAGGAGACCACATCGTGAGCAGCGAATACAGTATACTAGATTGCAAGAAGTACAAGTAAATCGCTGTTTCACCTGGAAGGGGTGTTTGGGGCCCTGGACAGTGGGAAGGGGGGAGGTATAAGGCGCTTGCATGGGAAGGTGCCGGGCAAAGGGGAAGGGGTGCTGGGCGTGATAGAGGAGTGGACTAGGGTGTCTTGGAGGGAGCGGTCCCTATGGAATGCTGAAAGGGGAGGGGAGGGGAAGATGCGTTTGGTGGTGGGATCACTTTGGAGGTGGCGGAAATGGCAGAGGATGATCCGTTGAATGTGGAGGCTGGTGGGGTGAAAGGTGAGGACAAGGGTAACCCTATCGTGGTTCCGGGAGGGAGGGGCAGGGGTGAGGGCAGAAGTGCGGGAGATAGAACGGACACGGTCGAGGGCTGTGTCAACCACAGTAGAGGGGAATCCTCGGTTGCGGAAAAAGGAAGATATGTCGGAAGCACTGGTGTGGAAGGTGACACCATCGGAGCAGATGCGGCGGAGATGGAGAAACTGGGAGAATGGAATAGAGTCCTTACAGGAGGCGGGGTGGGAGGAAGTGTAGTCCAGGTAGCTGTGGGAGTCAGTGGGCTTGTAGTGAATGTTGGTCAATAACCTATCCCCAGAGATGGAGACGGAGAAGTCGAGGAAGGGAAGGGAAGAGTCGGAGATGGACCATGTGAAGGTGAGGGAAGGGTGGAAATTGGAGGCAAAGTGAATGAAATTGTCTAGTTCAGGGCGAGAGCAGGAAACGGTGCCGATACAGTCATCAATGTACCGGAAGAAGAGGTGAGGGGGGGGACTCGAGTAGAACTGGAACAAAGAGTGTTCAACATATTCCACAAAAAGGCAGGCATAGCTAGGACCCATGCGGGTACCCATAGCAACACCTTTGATTTGGAGGAAATGAATGGAGTCAAAGGAGGAGTTGTTCAATATGAGAACAAGTTCAGCCAGGCGGAGGAGGGTGGTGGTGGATGGGGAATGGTTGGGCCTCTGTTCAAGGAAGAAGCTGCTAGCCGCCTCTAAAATCTCCCCACTTTCATTAATGATATTCTCCCCAACTCTTCAATTAACAATAATCTCTGTCGCTAGGAAATATCTAGTGCATCTTTTGCCCTCCAATGCATCTTTAGCCTTTGCACGGAGAATGGCCCCCTTGCATTTTTCAGCTTGCAATAATTCCCACTCTTCCTTTAAAACCCGGAACTTAGTCTCAGCTCCCTTATCCCCTCCGTCAACTGCTTTACAGACATCCGTAAACCTTTTGTTTATAGCCTCTTCTCGACACCAGTTAGCTGCCACTCTCTCTTTCCCATAACGTACCGAAAAAACTTTTATCTTATATTTGAAATTGTCCCTCCAAACTCTTCTTTCTTTCAAGAACAAAGGTTCCTTCCGAGCATTCTTTAATGGCCCAGTAATTCCTCTCTGAACGCATGAGTACAGTTGGGGTACACACGCGTCTGGCCAGAGGAAATGCCCGTGTTCAGCATGCACAGCGCATGCGGGGAAAACCGGCATTTCCAGTCCTCCGAACGAAGGGGTTCAGAGGCACAGCGCGTGCGACTGCACAGGCAGCGCTTGCGCAGTGAACTTCGTCGATTTCATTCATGGATTCAGTGAGGGTAAGTCCTTGCAAGTTACACTTGAAAAAAGCATGTGTAAAGTTGCTCCAAGGCTGCGGAGGAAGATATATTTTATCGTGGAGCTTATTTTTGTTTGGGAAAGGGAGGAAAGTTACTTTAAGAAATGCTGAGGTAAGTTTTAAAGTTTAAATTTTTATTTTTAAACGGGTTTTCAGTACGGTAGGTAGAAGGAGCAATTGTGGCTGTGTGAATTGAATGTGAGAATGAGTGTTCTAAAATGAGTAATGTAACATTTCCAACACTTTTAAGAAAGAAACTTTTCATCAGGACTAATGTGGCGACACGCCACCACTGGACATAATCCGCTCACAGCGGCACAGACAGTCTAAGCAGAAGCCCCCAGCCGGGTGCCCTTTCCTCCAGCAACTTGTTTCCCGCAGGGACAGGCTGCCGGGAGCACTTCCTGTCTGGGAAGTATTTAAGTGGATGCGCGGGCTTTTCTAGTTCCTGTTTGCCATGTGGTCAGAATAAAGAAGCTGTGTTTTCAATAGCTCTGTCTCGACTCCCACGTTTGCCGCGGTATCTCAACACTGGTGACCCCGACGCTCAGGACGAATCCTAAGCTAGCATGGCGGATACAAACATAGTCACGGTTAAATTACCTGACTTTTGGGAGAACCTCGCCGAAGCCTGGTTCGTTCAAGCTGAGTCCAGATTCCGGCTGAAAGGCATTACAGTCGACGCCACGAAGTACGACTACCTCGTCGCCTCGCTCACCTACGCTACAGTCCCCAAGATTTGGGCAGCGCTGCAGGATCCACCAACAGAGGGCAAGTACGAACATCTGAAGGCTGCGCTACTTAAAAAATTTCAAACGTCCTCTTACCAGCGCCACTGCCAACTCCTGGACCTCCCCGGCCTTGGTGACGCTTCACCATCAGACCTGCTTTCCCACATGCTGTCCCTCTCAGACGACAAAAATCCCGGCGCCCTTTTTCGCACGCTTTTCATTCGGCAGCTCCCCGCCAGCATCCGCCCACTCCTTGTGGAGTCTGACTCCACGGACCTGAATGAGATAGCCGAAAAGGCCGACCGGCTGCTCTCTGCACAGGCCGCTCGCGACGTCGCGCCCGACCTCACGGCAACGACCACGCGGTCTTCCCGGGCCGCTAGGCCCGACCGCCCTACCACTCCGGGTCACTGCTACTACCACACCCGTTTTGGCGCTAGGGCTCAACGCTGCACGCCACCGTGCTCCTTCAAACCCCCCCCCGCACCGGCCCCCGCGATGGCCGCGGGGCAGAAGGAGCCCCTACTGTACGTCACTGACGACAGAACCAACCGCCGATTTCTGTGCGACACAGGGGCCCAGCACAGCATCACCCCCGCCTCCGCCCTCAAAATCCAACGCAGCACACGGGGTATCACACTGGCTGCAGCCAACGGCTCTGAAATCCGCACATATGGCACCTGCATGGTCACGCTCGACCTCGCGGGCCGCCGCTACCGCTGGGAGTTCCTGACAGCCAAGGTCCTCTGCCCACTCATCGGCGCCGACTTCCTACGTGCCCACGGCCTCCTTGTCGACATTCCAAGGCACCGCCTCGTCGACATCAACACTATGGCCCCCATCCCCGGCGCCTTTACCCCGGCCCGTTCGGCCGGCCCGACAACCTACTGCCTCGCCAGAGCCATGGACGACTACTCGGCACTCCTAGCTGAGTTTCCCGCCCTCACTAACCCGACCTTTTCGGCCAAAGCCGCCGAGCACGGTGTGGAACACTATATCCCCACCACCGGCCCCCCAGTTTCTGCCCACGCCCGCAGACTCAACCCGGCCAAGCTGGAAATCGCGCGGGCCGAGTTTACCAACATGGAACAACTCGGCATCATCCGCCACTCCAGCAGCCCTTGGGCCTCGCCCCTCCACATCGCCCCCAAGCCCGGCGGAGGCTGGCGCCCTTGCGGGGACTACCGCCGCCTCAACGACGCCACCACCCCCGATCGGTACCCGGTGCCACACATCCAGGACTTCTCGGCCCGACTGGCCGGACGAACCGTCTTTTCCAAAGTCGACCTGGTGCGCGGTTACCACCAAGTCCCCGTACACCCCGCGGACATCCCCAAAACGGCCGTCATCACCCCATTCGGCCTGTTCGAGTTCCTGAGGATGCCCTTCGGCCTCAAGAATGCAGCACAGGCTTTCCAGCGCCTTATGGACTCAGTCCTCCGGGACCTGAACTTCCTATTCGTCTATCTAGACGACATTCTCGTGGCCAGCTCCTCCAAACAGGAACACCTCGAACACCTTCGCATCCTGTTCGGGCGCCTAGCCCAACACGGGCTCATCCTCAGCCCGGCGAAGTGCCAATTCGGCCTAACCGAGATCGATTTTCTCGGTCACCACATCACCCCTGCCGGGGCCGTCCCCCTGCCCAACAAGGTGCAGGCCGTCCAGCAATTCCCCCGCCCCACAACCATCAAGGGCCTCCAGGAGTTCCTCGGGATGGTGAACTTCTACAACAGGTTCATCCCCAGAGCCGCAGCCCTTATGAAGCCCCTATACGACTCCCTCCGAGGAAAATCCGGCAAGATGGACGTAGCCTGGACCACTGACACGGCAGCCGCCTTCGACTCCACCAAAAACGCGCTCGCCGACGCCACTCTGCTCGCGCACCTGAGGGCCGATGCCCGGGTCGCGCTCACCACCGACGCCTCCGACCACGCGGTCGGGGCCGTGTTCGAGCAGTGGGTCAATGGCACGTGGCAGCCACTTGCCTTCTACAGCCGCCAACTGCGCCAGCTGGAGGTCAAATACTCCACTTTCGACCGCGAGCTTCTCGCACTCCACCTGTCGGTCCGCCATTTCAGGTTCCTCCTGGAAGGCCGCCCCTTCACCGCGTATGTGGACCACAAGCCACTCACATACGCGATGGCCAAGCACACCGAACCCTGGTCCGCTAGGCAGCAACGCCAGCTCGCGGCCGTCTCCGAGTTTACTACGGACATTCAGCACGTCTCCGGTAGAGACAACGTGGTCGCCGACTGCCTTTCCCGTCCCGCCGTCTGTGCGAATCACCTCGCGGTCGACTACGCACAACTAGCAGCGGCCCAGCTCACGGACCCAGACCTCCTCTCGGCGGCTACCAGCCTGCCAGGGCTACGCCTAGCCAAGGTCGCGCACGGGCCCGAAGCCACGACAGTCACGTGCGACGTCTCACTCGGCCAATCCAGGCCGGTCGTCCCTGAGACCTGGCGCCGCCGCGTCTTCGACGCGCTCCACGGGCTCTCTCACCCGGGTTCCCGCGCATCCGTCAAACTCCTCTCCAAGTGCTTCGTCTGGCGCGGCCTTAGCAGAGATGTTCGGACTTGGGCCACCTCCTGCCTCGCCTGCCAACGGGCTAAGGTACAGCTGCACACCAAAGCACCCCTGGGAGACTTCGAGGTACCCAGCCGCCGCTTCGACCACGTACACGTCGACATCATCGGTCCCCTGCCGCCATCGCAAGGCCAAACTTATCTCCTCACGATGGTCGACCGCTACACACGCTGGCCTGAGGCAGTGCCGCTGACCTCCACCACCACAGCCGACATCGCCAGGGCGTTCGTTAACACCTGGGTTGCGAGGTTCGGCGTACCGGCCAACATAACCTCCGACAGAGGCGCCCAGTTCACCTCCGAACTCTGGACGGCCACAGCACGCAACCTCGGGGTGACGCTCCACCGCACCACGGCGTACCACCCGCAGGCCAACGGACTTTGTGAACGCTTCCACAGGTCACTCAAGGCCTCACTCCGCGCCGGCCTGCAGGACAGTACCTGGACTGACCGCCTACCGTGGGTGCTACTCGGCCTACGCACCGCGGTCAAGGAAGACCTCCAGTCCTCGGCAGCGGAGTTAGTCTACGGACAACCGCTGCGCGTCCCAGGCGAATTCCTTCCGGAGCCTACCAAGCCTTGGTCGGCCGAACAGCAGCGGCTCAACTCTTTCTCTTCCGCTCAGCAGTTCGCCCCACTTCCGGTCAACCGACACGGCGAACTCGCACCTCACGTCCCGCCAAATTTACAGCAGGCGCGCTTCGTCTTCGTGCGACACGACGCGCACCGCGGGCCCCTGCGACCCCCGTACGACAGTCCGTACGAGGTACTACAAACCGGGGACAAGGTATTCAAGCTGCGACTCGGCGACAGGGTCGAGACAGTCTCCATCGACCGGCTCAAACCAGCACACACAGAACCAGGGGAACAGGTCCCCGTGGCCCAGCCTCCAGCCAGAGGCCGTCCCCCCGGCAAGCCAGCACAGCCGGCGGCGAACCGCCCGACCCAACCAACCAGACCGGCGACCACTCAGAGCCGCTGCGGCAGAACCATTAGACCACCGTCACGACTCGTCCACTCCTCCTAAGCGGATTCTGGGGGGAGCTCTGTGGCGACACGCCACCACTGGACATAATCCGCTCACGGCGGCACAGACAGTCTAAGCAGAAGCCCCCAGCCGGGGGCCCTTTCCTCCAGCAACTTGTTTCCCGCAGGGACAAGCTGCCGGGAGCACTTCCTGTCTGGGAAGTATTTAAGTGGATGCGCGGGCTTTTCTAGTTCCTGTTTGCCATGTGGTCAGAATAAAGAAGCTGTGTTTTCAATAGCTCTGTCTCGACTCCCACGTTTGCCGCGGTATCTCAACAATAAGTAATTATGTATGTATGTCCGCATATATTCCTTTACGTATATGTATGTATGTTTTATATTCCTTTACTTATGTGTATGAATGTATGTTTTTAATTATGATTTTCCAATAAGTTACTTTCTCTGAAAGTCATAATTAAATACATACATTCATACACATAAGTAAAGGAATATATACATACACGCAAAGGAATATATACAGACATACATACATAATTACTTAAAAGAATATATCACTGATGAAAAGTTTCTTTCTTAAAAATGTTGGAGTCATTTTCACATTTAATAAACACAGCAAATTCAATTCACATAGCCACAATTGATCCTTCTACCTACAGTACTGAAAACCCGTTTTAAAAAACAAAAATAAACTTTAAAACTTACCTCAGCATTTCTTAAAATAACTTTCCTCCCTTTCCCAAACAAAAATATTGCCTTTCAGAAGCTCCACGATAAGAAATACCTTCCTCCGCAGCCTCTGGAGCAACTGTACTCATGCTTTTTTCATGTGTAAGTTGTAAGGACTTGACCTCACTGAAAGCATGAATGAAAGCGGCGAATTTTACTGCGCACGCGCTGCCTGTACAGTCGCACGCGTTCTGCCTCTGAACCCCTTCGTTCAGAGGACAGGAAATGCCGGTTTTCCCCGCATGCGCTGTGCATGCTGAAAACCGGCATTTCCTCCGGCCAGACACGTAAGTACCCCGACCGTACTCGCACGTTTGGAAGGGAATTACTGGGCCAACATTTTACATGTCAATAAAATGAAAAATTTAACAATTGCACGATTTGCCCCCTCGCATCTGCGACTGAGGGTCCAAGGAGGTGCATTGCGCAAGAGGTCATCGTCGTACGTATCCTCACACTGTTCCCTTTCGGGAACTGTATGAAGTGGTGGAAGGATTTCTGGCCACGTTAACACTCCTTCCGTGACCATAACCATCTTCATACCAGCCATTAGGGTGGTTAGTCCTATGGCGTGAGGGTTTTACGGGCTCCCACAACCCATCTGAGGGGGGGGGCCACCCACACCAGCGGACGCAAGTATCCCGCTGGATGTCTACCCAGAATTTATAGTTGGATCTCCGACTCCACTTGCCAGGACTGTCTGGAGCGGGGTTCGAAACCCTACTCCTTCTGGCCCAGCGGCGGGGATGCATACCGCTACGCAAAAGGCCCACTCGCGCAAAAGTTGACACCCATAAGTTTCCTGCGGCTTTTCCCTCCCCGTGACTGCAGCCCTATGCTGCCACTTGAAAGACCAAGCTATCATCTGTCCTTTTTGCGGCGCCTTTGACTTCTCATTACCAATGATGAGCAGGCGCTGCGCCTCCACCTCGTTGAGGAGATTGCTGAGGTCATCATCAGTTCAATTGTGAGTTCTTTTAATGCCGTGAATTGTGCTCATTCCAGCCATTTCACGTTGCTAATCGGATTGGGCCTTTGGCGTAGCGGTAGGATCCCCGCCGCTGGGCCAGACGGGGTAGGGTTTCGAACCCCGCTCCAGACAGTCCCGGCAAGTGGAGTCGGAGCTCCGGCTCTAAATTCTGGGTTGACATCCAGTGGGATATTTGCGTCCGTGGGTGTGGGTGGCCCCCTCTCCTTGTATAGCTTGTGGGAGCCCGTAAAACCCTCCCGCCATAGGACTAACCACCCTAATGGCTGGTTCAAAGATGGTTACGGTCACGGAATGAGCGTTAATCACGGCCATAAATCCTTCCACCACTTCATACAGTTCCCCAAAGGAAACAGTGTGAAGACACGTATGACGGCGACATTGCTAAATAAATAAATGGAATAAAAAAAATTCTTTTAGGGCTTTTAAAAGTCTTTAAATTGCTTTAATTCTGTTTAAAACTACTTCAGATTCTTCAAAATAATGTAAACGTTTTTAAAAGTTTATAAAAGTTACCAAAAGCTTCATAAAAATACCAAAAACCTATTTAAAATGCTGCTTTGCATGTAAAAATGCTTAGCAGCTTGTGAGAAACATTGGGGGCGTGTCCTATTAAACTGAGACCTCAAGGGGCGTGTCTCAGTTGCACAGCGCGCTACAGGCTTCGCGCTGGCTGCACTCCTGGGCGGCGTGACGTCAGACGCTGCCCGGGAGTCAACATTTTAAAACAGCAATTCCAGGCGTCCCTGAAGCTCAACGGCCGGCGCGTCGGGTAAGTGCATATCGGGGGCTTACACGCGCGGCAAGCCCCCGACCCGAATTTCTGGGCCATTATATTTAAAATCCCTTCTTTATAAGCAATTTCTTTCAGGTATTGATTGTTTAAAATCCACAGCCCTGAACCGATCTTAACTCTGCTGTTCCTAATTCTAAGAACCAAAGCCGAGTGGTCACTAAAAAATACTTTTTTATAATAAATCTCCATCACCTCAGAACTTAACCCTTTCCGCATTAACACAAAATCTATTCGGCTCTGTTTTAAAACATCACCCACCCAACCTGTTCTGGAGAGCTCCCTTTTTATGGGGTTCCGGTCCCTCCATAATTCTCTCAAATTTAAATTTGCCATCATTTTTACAATCATTCCTCTGGAGTTATCATGCTTAAAGGTCATCTGGGCTGAAATGTCCATCCGAGATAAAAATACATTAAAATCCCCCACTATACAAGGATTTTCCACCTCTGCCGCTTCAGTGAATGACCCCCGAAAAAACTCGCGGCGCTTGCAATGGTCGTTCGGTGCATAGATATTGGGCCGTATTTTCCGATCGGAGGCTTCCTGCGTGCGGAGGCCTCCGATCTAGAAAAAATATACGGAATTACCTGAGGGCACCCGAGGTCCGGACACTTCCGCTCCTGGGCCTCTCCACAGTTGAAGTGCGCAGGGCCCACGTATCCCAGGGGGCGCAGGTGGTTCACAAGCATCCCTGGGATCACTTGGGCCATGGGAAGCCAATCAAAGAAGGGAATCTCCCTTCATACACTTGAAAGATAGACCTGTCAAATATATGAATGGAGGTCACCCCAAAAACACTGTAAAACATTAAATACATTTAATAAAAAATCACATTTTTAAAATGAGTTGAAATTACAATAAATTAAATATTTTAAACAAAAATTTAATTTTTTGAAAAAAATAATTAAAGTTTTTTACGGGGCTAAAAATAAACTTACATTTTTTAAAGCATTTTTAAATGATAAATCAGTGAAAAACATTTTTTTTTACTTTTTTCGACTCTTATGCTGGTAAAGGCAGGCCTTACACAGGCTTTTACCAGGCGTAAAAATTGTAAGGGTTTTCTGCGGGTGGAGGGTCTCCAAAAAACGGAACTCTCCGCCCGCAGAGGCCCTTCTCCAGGGCAGGCGGAGATCTGTCAAGAGCTTACTTGACAGATCGGAAATGTCGGTTTTCAGCGCATGCGCTTGGCATGCCTGAAACCGGCATTTCCGATGTCCCTACGGGTGGGTACACAGCACGTCCCCACCCGTAGAAACATAGAAACATAGAAGATAGGAGCAGGAGTAGGCCATTCGGCCCCTCGAGCCTGCTCCGCCGTTCAATGCGATCATGGCTGATCATCCAAATTCAGTACCCGGTCCCTGATTTCTCCCCATACCCCTTGATCCCTTTAGCCTTAAGAAATATATCCAACTCCTTCTTGAATATATTTAATGAAATGGCCTCCACCGCCTTCTGTGGTAGAGGGTTCCACAGGTTCATCACTCTCTGGGTGAAGAAATTCCTTCTCATTTCTGTCCTAAATGGCTTACCCTTTATCCTTAGAATGTGTCCCCTGGTTCTGGACTCCCCGACCATTGGGAACATCCTTCCTGCATCTAGTCTGTCCAGTCCTGTCAGAATTTTATAAGTTTCAATGAGATCCCCTCTCATTCTTCTAAACTCCAGCGAGTACAAGCCCAATCAATCCAATCTCTCCTCATACGTCATTCCTGCCATCCCAGGTATCAGCCTGGTGAATCTTCGCTGAACTCCTTCCATGGCAAGAACATCCTTCCTCAGATAAGGCGACCAAAACTGCACACAATACTCAAGATGTGGTCTCACCAAGGCCCTGTACAACTGCAGCAATACGTCCTTGTTCCTGTACTCAAACCCTCTCGCTACGAAGGCCAACATACCATTTGCCTTCTTAAGCGCCTGTTGCACCTGCATGCTTACCTTCAGCAACTGGTGCACAAGGACACCCAGGTCTCGTTGCACTTCCCCTTCTCCCAATCTATTGCCATTTAGATAATAATCTGCCTTCCTGTTTTTGCCACCAAAGTGGATAACCTCACATTTATCCACATTATATTGCATCTGCCATGTTTCTGCCCAATCACCCAATATGTCCAAATCAGCCTGGAGTTTCTCGATATCCTCCTCACAGCACACACACCCACCCAGCTTTGTGTCATCTGCAAATTTGGAGATATTACATCTAGTTCCCTTATCGAGATCAATATATATTGTGAATAGCTGGGGTCCAAGGACCGATCCCTGCGGTACCCCACTAGTCACTGCCTGCCACTCGGAAAAAGACCGTTTATTCCAACTCTTTGTTTTCTGTCTGCCAACCAGTTCTCTATCCAAGTCAATACCTTGCCCCCAACCCCATGTGCCTTAACTTTATACGCTAATCTCTTATGCGGGACCTTATCGAATGCCTTCTGAAAGTCTAGATACACCACATCCACTGGTTCTCCCTTATCTATTTTACCAGTTACATCCTCAAAAAATTCCAGTAGATTAGTCAAGCACGATTTACCTTTTGTGAATCCATGTTGACTTTTTCCGATCCTGTCACTGTTTTCCAAGTGCTCTGCTATTCCATCTTTTATAATGGACTCTAGCATTTTCCCCACTACCAATGTCAGGCTTACCAGTCTGTAGTTCCCTGTTTTCTCTCTACCACCTTTATTGAATAGTGGGGTAACATTAGCTACCCTCCAATCTATGGGTACTGTTCCAGATTCCATCGAATGTTGGAAGGTGATCAGCAATGCATCTACTATTTCGAGGGCCACTTCCTTAAGTACCCTAGGATGTAGATTATCAGGCCCTGGGGATTTATCAGCCTTCAATCCCATCAATTTCCCTAACACCATTTCCCTACAAATACTGATTTCTTTCAGTTCCTCACTTTCATCAGACCCTATGTTCCCCGGCACCTCTGGGAGGTTATTTGTGTCCTCCTTTGTGAAGACAGCACCAAAATATGTCTTTAATTGGTCTGCCATTTCTTTGTTCCCCATTATAAATTCCCCTGATTCTGACTGCAAGGGACCTAGGCTTGACTTCACTAATCTTTTTCTCTTCACATATCTATAAAAGCTTTTACAGTCAGTTTTTATGTTCCCTGAAAGCTTACTCTCATATTCTATTTTCCCTTTCTTAATTAATCCCTTTGTCCTCCTTTGTTGAATCCTAAACTGCTCCCAATCCTCAGGATTATTGCTTTTTCTGGCCAATTTATATGTCCCCTCCTTGGATCTTATGCTATCCCTAATTTCCCTTGATAGCCACGGTTGAGTCACCTTTTTTGTTTTATTTTTATGTCAAATTGGGATGAACAAATTCTGTCGTTCATCCATGCGGTCGTTGAATGTTTGCCATTGCCTATCCACCGTCAACCCTTTGAGTGACAATCCCCAATCAATCCTACCCAACTCACGCCTCAGACCATCATAGTTTCCTTTATTTAAATTTAGGACCCTAGTCTCTGAGTCAACTACTTCATTCTCCATCTTAATGAAGAATTCGGTCATATTATGATCGCTCCGACACAAGGGGCCTCGTACAACAAGATTGCTAATTAATCCTTTCTCGTTACATAATACCCAGCCTAAGATGGCCTGATCTCTGGTTGGTTCCTCGACATATTGGTCCAGGAAACCATCCCGTAAACTCTCCAGGAATTCCTCCTCCACAGTATTGTTACTAATTTGGTTAGCCCAATCTATATGTAGATTAAAGTCACCCATGATGACTCTGTGCCCTTATTGCACGCTTCTTTAATTTCCCTTTTAATGCTGTCCCCAACCTCCGCCTTACTGTTTGGAGGTCTATATACCACTCCCACAAACGTTTTCTGCTCCTTGTTATTTATCAATTCTACCCATACAGATTCCACATCATCAGAGCTAATATCCTTCATTACAATTGTATTAATCCCTTCTTTAACCAGTAATGCTACCCCACCTCCCTTTCCTTTTTGCCTATCTTTCCTGAACATCGAATACCCCTGGATGTTGAGTTCCCAGCCTTGGCCATCCTTGAGCCACGTTTCCGTAATCCCAACCAAATCATATTCGTTTACCTCTATTTGCGCAGCCAATTCATCCACCTTATTACGAATGCTCCTCGCAATAAGACACAAAGCCTTCAGGCTTATTTTTTTAACGCTCTTAGACTTATTAGAATTATTATTTACTGTGGCCATGTTTGATTTAAACTGTTGATTTCTCTGACTGACACTTTTGTTTTTCTCCTTCTTTTCTTTTGCTTTTATCCTTGTTTCCCTTTCCTCTGTCCCCCTGTTCAGGTTCCCAACCCCCTGCCATCTTAGTTTAAACCCGCCCCCAGAGCACTAGCAAACACTCCCCCTAGGACATCGGTTCCAGCCCTGCCCAGGTGTAAACCGGCCGGTTTGAACAGGTCCCACCTCCCCCAGAACCAGTTCCAATGTCCCAGGAACTTGAATCCCTCCCCGTTGAACCATTCCTCTTGCCACGTATTCATTTGAAATATCCTTCTATTTCTACTCTGACTAGCACGTGGCACTGGTAGCAATCCTGAGATTACTATCTTTGAGGTCCTATTTTTAAATTTACCTCCTAACTCCCTATATTCAGCTTTTAGGACCTCATCCCAGTTTTTACCTATATCGTTGGTACCTATATGCACCACGACAACTGGCTGTTCACCCTCCCCTTCCAAAATGTTCTGCAGCCGCTCTGAGACATCCTTGACCCTTGCACCAGGGAGGCAACACACCATCTTGGGTGTCGTTTGCGGCCGCAGAAACGCCTATCTATTCCCCTTACAATAGAATCCCCTATCACTATAGCTCTACACCTCTTTTTCCCCCCGTCCTGTGCAGCAGAACCACCCCTGGTTGGCTACTGCTGCCTTCCTCTGATAAGCCATCCCCCCCAACAGTACTCAAAGTGGTGTATCTGTTTGAGAGGGGGATGTCCACAGGGGACCCCTGCACTACCTGCCTGTACCTACTACTCTGCCTGTTGGTCACCCATTCCCTTTCTGCCTGTCCAACCTGTACCTGCGGTGTGTTCAACTCCCTAAATGTGCTATTCATGATGTCCTCAACATCGCGAACGCTCCAGTATGCATCCAATCGCAGCTTCAGCGCTGCAATGCTGTCTGTCAGTAGCTGCAGCTGGATACACTTCCTGCACACATAGTTGTCAGGGACACAGGAAGTGTCCCTTAGTTCCCACATAGCGCAGGAGGAGCATACCACGTGGCCGGGCTGTCCTGCCATGACTTACCCTTTAATTAATTGAAATTAAATTAAATCAAATCAACTCCACCAATTACATTACAGTTAAATGGTTTACCAACAGTCCCTGCTACACCAGAGAGACCTTAGCAACTATAAACCACAGAGTTAAAGTTTAAAAAGAGAGAAATACTCACCAACCAATCACTTACCTGCTTTCTGGTGACGTCACACTTCGATTACTTTTTACTTCTCTCCAGCCCTCTGAGCTCGGAGACTGGAGATTAGTAAACCTACCTGGTCTCGGAGCCGCTTTTTAAACTGCCGCCTCAGTCGCCTCGTTCCCTCGCAGGTCCGCCTGCCTGCCGATGCTGCTCTGAGGCCTACCTGGTCTCGGATCGGCCCATTAAAGAGATCGCAATTAAATTCCTCCATTTTTACCTATATTGCTCCCTTCTGGCTTCTTTCTCTCTCCACTCCCGTCCTGCTGCCCCTTTAAGGCTCCTGTCTCTTGCACCGTCTCCTTGTCTTGTCTTGCCCCCACCGAGATGTCCAACTCCCCGCCTTTCTTTGGAGTACTTACACTTACCCTGCACCCCGCTCCCACCTCCTCTCACCGCCCCCCCGCTCCCGCGGGCACCAGGGGGGCTAAATTTGGTTGAGTTGCGCCACCTGTTAGCGCCCTAAGAGGCGCAAATCAACTAGCGCCTAGGCACGGCACCGCTAACGCCTCCCTGCTCACGCCCCGGCTGTAATATTGAGTGGTGCCCCCGACTTACCACCAGAGGCTACGTCTGCCAGGGTCAGGGGGGCCTACCTGCGGCCGGGGAGGCGCTAGTTAAAGGGTAGGTGGCGGGCGGCCATTTTTGTTGCTGGCCGCCTGCCAGCACCTGCCCCCGTTGTCGTCCCCGGCCCCCGTGAAGCCCCCCCGTGGGGTGCCGGCTGCTCTCCGTGAGCCCGGTACTCCTCTTGAGTGCCGAGCTCGTTTGCCGGCACTCCCGATCCCTGGTGGCCCAGCTGGCTGCTGGGATGCGCTGCGCCAGGCCCCTCCCCTTTAATAATGGGAGGAAAGCCTGCAGCACCGCGACATGACGTACCGCAGAGCGTGGCGCAGCGTTACCCAATTTTTACCCCAGATTCTTTTGGGAGAGCTGAACCGTATTATGGCTCGACTCTGCCCTCGACCCGTGCTGCCCGCTGCTGTCTTTCTCCTTTTCCACTGTACTTGGTGTGTTTTCCACCATCTCCATCCTGTTCTCTGCTCCGCAATTTTCTGCCTCTTCCTATGCTCTTTTCTCCTTCAATTTACCAGCTGTGTCCTCCAGCTGCTCCGCTCCTCCGGCCATTCCACTCACACCTCCCGCTCCTTCTCCCATCTCCTCGTCACTCATAGAGCTTCCTTCTGCCTCGCACTCACAGCGGGTGGGGCCTTTGTGACACACCCCACAGCTCTCCGCCTTGCAGCTCCGAGCGATGTGTCCAGACTCGCCACAATTATAACAGTACAAGTCTGGACAGTTTCTTACAAGATGATTGTGTCCAAGACAATAATAACAAACCTTCACTTGTTTATCATGCAATACTCGGAAGTACTGCACTCCTTCCAGTGTCTCGAATTTCATTCTGTACGGTAATGACTTCACCCCCTCTGGGAACCATACCTTTACGTAACGGGTTCCATCTGCTACCCGTGTTCCTGGATAGTATCTCCTCTTTATTGACGAGCAAATTTTAATGTCCCACAACTCCAAATTTTTGATTAGCACATCGTCCTCAATATAAACCAGCAAACATAAGAATGAGACCACCACCTCCTCAGGATATAGCAAAGATACCTCCAAGAACTTATCAGCAACTTTCAACCTGAGTAAAAGTCTTTCCACCTCCTCTTGGCCACTGACCATCACCTCGAACCCAACATTCGGCTTTGGTCGGCAGGCAAAGCAGCTTCCCTCGCCACAGTCCTCATGTACCACTTGGATAATATCCCAAGCTCGTATCTCCTTATCCTCGCATTGAACCACCACTGTGTTTTCTTTTCCAAACCTCCTGGGGTTCCGGCCCAAATCTTTAGGCCTTCTTTTCTCCCTTCTCCCAACATTTTCTCCCCTGATTACATTAATCTTGGGAACATTGTCCTCTGCGCAGCCATCTGACTGCTGTTCATGGACCAAAAAGGCCCTAAAATCTGAAAAAGAAACACCAAAAACCCACCACCATCTTTTTACACACTCACTCCAACTCCCTGCAGCAATCAGGCAACCAGCAGCACCTGCTCACTCCTAGCCCCTCCCACCTAGAGAGTGCAACCCACTGAGTCACAGCTGACAAGAGCTGAGAGAGAGGAAGAAACAGGGAGAGACAGAGGGAGATCAAGAGAGAGAGGAATGAGATAAAGAGAAAGTGAAATAGCGAGAGATGGGGAGAGAGAGAGAAAAAGGGAGAGAGAGTGACAGAAATAGAGAGAGCAAGAGGGAGAGACGCAGGTGCAGTTAAAAGAACTAAGTTATAGAACAAATGTATTATGACCGTGCAAAGTGTCCATTGGCACCAGCTGAATTCATAGTGGAAAGTAAAAGTGATTTATCTCATCTTGTATTCAATTCGGGACGTGGGCTTCGCTGGCAAGGCCAGCATTTATTGCCCATCCCAAGCTGCCCTGAAAAGGTGGTGGTGAGCCGCCTTCTTGACCCACTGCAGTCCGTGTGGTGATGGCGCACCCACAGTGCTGTTAGGGAGTGAGTTCCAGGATTTTGACCCAGCGGCGATGAATGAATGGCCGATATATTTCTAAGTCAGGCTAGTGTGCGACTTAGAGGGGAACCTGGAGGTGGTGGTGTTCCCATGATGTTGTTTAGTCAGTGATAGCAGTTGTAAGGCTAGCAGGTTCCATCAAAGTAACCTTACTGTATTACTGCAGTGCATCCTGTAGATGGTACATATCACACAGTAGGATAGGGGTGGAGAGTAACTCCAATGACAGGCGTTGTTGAAGCGGACTGCTCTGTCCTGGATGACGTTGACCTTATTTAGTGTTGTCGGGGCTGTATTCATCCAGGTGAATGGTGAGGATTCATCACATTCCTGACTTGAGCCTTGAAGATGGTGGAAGAGGCTTTGAGAGGTCTGGAGGTGAGTCACTCACCGCATAGAAACCTAGAAACATAGAATATAGGAGCAGGAGCAGGCCAGTCGGCCCCTTGAGCCTGTTCATTTATTTAATGAGATCCTGGCTGATCATCCAAATTCAGTACCCTGTCCCTGCTTTCTTTCCATATCCCTTGATCCCTTTAGCCTTAAGAAATATCCAGCCTCTGACCTACTCTTATATTGGACCCCCACGCTGTTAGTGTGGAGGTCCAATAAAGCTTCTAGTCCATGGTGATCACCAAGATGTTGATGGTGATAGACATAGCAATGAAGGTCAGGGGGAGATAGCTGGGTTTTCTCTAGTTGTGGATGGTCATTACTTGGCATTTATGTGGTGCTAATGTTTCCTGCCACTTGCCAACCCAGGTCTGGATGTTATCCAGGTCCTGCTATAGGCTGGAATGGGCTGCTTCATTATCATAGTTGTGAATGGAGCTGAACACTGTGAAATCGGCAGTGAACATCCCACTCCTGACCTTATGACAGAGGGAAGGTCATTGATGTAACAGCTGGAGATGGTTGGGCCGAGGAGCCTTGTGACAGTGCCAACTTATAGAAACTAAAGAAAAAACTGCAAAGATAATTTTTTCAGACAATGTATTTAAACTGAGAAGGGTCCATCCACTGTGTAAACCTAGTTCAGCATTGTCTGTTGTACAGTTCAATCCCATCATGGTGAAATGCCACATCACGCCAAACACCTCACGACCTTTTATTCATTACTCTACAAAGGAAGACTTTTCTCTTCTCGAGTGGTTTGCCTTTTGGTCACACACCTCCAACAGTGGGTTAAATAAAAGAAAGAGCTTGCATTTATATAGCACCTTTCACATTCTCATGCCATCCCAAAGTGCCTCACTGCCAATGAAGTAATCTCGCAGGGCAGTCAATCTGTCAGCAGCAAAGTCCCAGAAAGAACAGAGGCGATGACCAACCAGTTCATCTGTGTTTTGGAGGTGTTGTTAGAGGAAGGAATGTTGGCCAGGAGACTGGGATAACTCCCTGCTCTTCTTCGAAAAAGTGGCATGTGATCATTAAATATTCTGCCATGCTTAAGTTAAACAATACAGAGTATTTATATTAAATGATAATGTTTTTACAACAAATCAATTAAAGAAAGATTTGCATTTATACAGCACCTTTCATGACCTCACGATATCCCAAAGTGCTTTACAGCCAATGAAGTACTTTTGACGTGTGGTCACTGTTGTAATGTGGGAAACATGGCAGTCAATTTGCGCACAGCAAGCTCCCAGAAACAGCAACATGATAATGACCAGATAATCTATTTTTGTTATGTTGGTTGAGGGATAAATATTGGCCCCAGGACACCTCCCCTGCTCTTCTTTGCAATAGTGCCATGGGATCGTTTACGTCCACCTGAGAGGGCAGATGAGGCCTCGGTTTAATGTCTCATCCGAAAGACGGCACCTCCGACAGGGCAGCTCTCCCACAGCACTGCAATGGAGCGTCAGCCTAGCTTTTTGTGCTCAAGTCCCTGGAGTGGGACTTGAACCCACAACCTTCTGACTCAGTGGCAAGTGTGCTATCCACTAAGCCCCGGCTTAATTTGGAAAATTTCCATGGAAGTGCAAATTGTGTGGTCATTTGGGAACAGCAGAGTTTGGCGTGCGGAGCGGTCTCTTATTCCATTTGCCTTTTAACCAATTCTTTTTGTTGTGTCCGTGTGTTAATAGAGACACTGAAGACAGGAGTTGGTTTCACAGGTGTTTACTAAACAAAGTCTGGAGGGGAACTAACTGATACAACACAATATACAGGCTTATATAGCCCGAGTGGCCATTACCGGCATTACAGTATACAGGGGGCTCTTAAAGGCACATACACTACAATTCCTCCCCTTTTAGCCAACTAGTACATAATATTTTAAATAATCATTAATTATATGTTACAAGAAAAATAATCCACACATTGCTGCAGTGTGGCTTCCTGACTCAGTCCGGATAACGCCTCGGTGGTGTAGTAGTTTCTGGTGGTGTAGTAGGTTCTTTTGGCAAGGCTGATTCGGCTTGAATGCCAGTGTCGGGTTCATCGGGTTCCAGTATCACTGGATCGGAGGTAGATATGGGTATCTCTACTTCATCATTAGGCGTATAGAGTTGTGGTGTAGGTTGTCCCTTTTTGGATGACTCTATGATTTGGTCAGCATGGCGCCTTATTATGCTTTCTCCGATGTCCACGGTATACATCAGCGGTCCTAGTCGTGTGCAGATAGTTCCAGGCTGCAATTTCTCGGTACGGTAGTCCCGGGCCAAAACTTGTTGACCTATCTGGAAGGTTCTAGTTGGCCTTTCATTCATGCCTTGAAATTGTCGGTTCTCCACGTCCCTTCTGATGTTTGGCTTGATCAAATCCAGCCGGCATCTTAGGCTTCTATTGAAGAACATCGTGGCGGGAGTTTGGTTTGTAACCATATGTGTTGCATTCCTGTATGCAAACAAGAAGTTATCCACCTTGTGCTGAAGTTTTATGTCTTCATTACCCATGGCCTTTATGGCCTTCTTGAAGGTCTGGACAAACCTTTCAGCCAATCCATTGGTGGCGGGATGGTATGGGGCGGACGTGTAGTGCTTAACCCCATTGTTTTTAAGAACTTCCTGAATTCTTCGGACACAAATTGCGGTCCATTATCAGAACAGATCTGTTCAGGCAGCCCATTCCTGGCAAATATGGTTCTTAATACTGTGATGGTTTTTTCCGTAGTGGTGGAGGACATCTTTATTACCGCCGGCCACTTGGAGTGTGCATCAACCGCGATTAAGAACATTGAGTCCATAAATGGACCAGCAAAGTCGATGTGTACCCTTTGCCAGGGAGATGAGGGCCACTCCCATGGATGTAGAGGGGCTTGTGGTGGAGCGTTTTGGACCTTCTGGCATCCTAGGCAGCTCTTGGTCATTTCTTCGATGTCTCCATCGATACCTGGCCACCATACAAACGCCCTGGCTAGGTTCTTCATTTTCACTCCACCCAGATGCCCCTCGTGAAGCTCCTTTAGAACTTTATCCTGGAGTTTGGGTGGAATCACCACTCTGGATCCGCACATCAAGGTTCCTCGGCACACTGACAGCTGTTCTCTTCTTTGCGAGAATGCTGGCAATAGTGGTTCGCCATGTGCTGGCCATCCCTTCACTGTTAAATCGTAGACTCGTGAGAGAGTCGGGTCATTTCTAGTTTCCCTTTCAATGGCAGAATTTGTTACTGGTAGACATTCAACTATGGTAGAGTGGAAAATCTCCATTGGGTCTACGGTAGGTGCTTCTTCTACCGTTGGCAACGGTAGGCGCGATAACCCATCAGCATTCCCATGCTGTTTTGATCCTTTGTATTCTATGTTACATTGGTGTGCCCCTAGAAAAAGGGACCACCTCTGTAGCCTTTGCGCTGTCATAATGGGAACACCCTTTTTAGGGTTGAATATGGAGATTGTGATGAAATATGTCATTCATCAGACTCTGTATTTAACTACATATATTGTATTGCCTGCTCCTGTGTTTTTACCTTGTATTGTATATAGTGCACCACCCCCTTTCTCCCCATTGGGTGTGTCGGCTCCGCCCATACCTGGCCCTACTTAAGACAAGCCCAGGCTTGTCTTGCAGCAGAACAGCAGAATGCTAGGTGAAGACACAGGCATCTTTCTTTGCTAATAAAAGCCTAGTTTTATCCAGTTAACTTTGAGCCTTGAAGTTATTGAGGCGCATCAATTTTATTAGCAAACTTTCAACGACGGATCAACTTTTGAAACTGGAACGCTTGGATTTGGACCCGCATGCTTCGGATGCATCGGCATGGTTTGGACACTGGTTCCAGTGCTTGGAATTTTTTATGGCCAACTCCGAAGCCGTCACAGCCTCTAAAGCCACCGGAGATGTGAAACTCGGGATCCTGCAGAATCGGGTAAGCCACCGGGTTTTTCCACTCATCCAAGACGCCGCCACCTACCTGGATGCCTGCAACATTCTAAAGGCCCACTATCAGCGGCCTACCAACGAGGTGTACGCCAGGCATCTGCTTGCTACCTGCACACAGCGACCCGGAGAGTCGCTAGAGGACTTTCTAGTCACCCTAAAAGTGCTTGGCAAAGACTGCAAATGCAAAGACGTGAAAGCCACAGTATACACAGACGAGCTTATTCGGGATGCCTTTATCGCAGGCCTTAGCTCTAATTACATCCGGCAGAGACTGCTAGAGAAAACGGGCCTAGATCTGACACAGACTGTGGACACAGCGCGATCGCTGGATGTGGCTCAGAAGAACTCTGACTCCTACTCTTCAGGCCGCGCGGCCCACGCCGCCTCATACGCACCAAGGGCGCCGCCATGTTGGAAGACATCTTCCCCGCCCGGTAGCCCAACACCGTCGGGGCCCTGCTCTCCCCCCAGAAGCCCTACGACCGCCGCGACGCATCGGGGCCCCAAATGCTACTTCTGCGGGCAGCCGAAGCACACCAGGAACCTGTGCCCGGCGAAAGGCACCACCTGCTGTAAGTGCGGTAAGAAGGGGCACTTTGGGAAGGTGTGCAGAGGGAACCCCGCAGGCAAACCCGCCACCGCCGCGTGCGCGCCGTGGGAGCGGCCATCTTGGACGCCATCTTGTCCGACCTCGTGGGGTCCGCCACCTCGCGAGCAGACATCGTTAACGCCATCTTACCCAGCCTCGTGTGGCCCACCATCTTGTCCCGATCAGGGCCCTACAGTGGCGTCGATCACGGTGGACCAGTCCAGACCGCACCCACTATCCAAATCGATGGTGGACATCGAGGTAAACGGGTGCAAGATTAAATGTTTAATTGACAGCGGGAGCACGGAGAGCTTCATTCACCCTGGTCTGGTACAACGACTCTCTCTAACTATAGTCCCTACTCAGGGCACGATCTCTATGGCCGACAAAACCCAGATATCGACTATTGCGGGTTACTGCGCAGTACGATTGTCCATTAAAGGCACTGTATATAATAATTTTAAACTGTTAATTATGAAGGATTTATGTGTGAGCGTGATCTTGGGCCTGGATTTTCAGTGCCACCACCAAAGCATCACGCTCAATTTCGGTGGGACCCAGCCGCCCCTCACAGTGTGCGGTCTGGCTACCCTGAAGGTAAAGCCGCCTTCGCTATTCGTGAACCTTACCCCTAACTGCCGGCCAATAGCGACCAAAAGCAGGAGGTACAGCTGGGAGGACAGGCGGTTTATCGCGACCGAGGTAGACAGGCTCCTGAGGGAGCGCATTATTGAACGCGGCAACAGCCCGTGGCGCGCCCAAGTGGTGGTGGTGAGGGGTAGCGAGAAGAAGCGGATGGTGATTGACTATAGTCAAACAGTCAACATCTATACCCAACTAGACGCCTACCCGCTACCCCGCATATCCGAGATGGTGAACCAAATTGCCCAATACCGGGTGTTCTCCACTATCGACCTCAAGTCAGCGTACCACCAGCTCCCTATCAGGCCAGAGGACCATTCGTACACCGCCTTCGAGGCAAACGGACGCCTCTACCAGTTCCTCAGAGTCCCCGTTGGGGTGACGAATGGGGTCTCGGTCTTTCAGAGGGAGATGGACCGCATGGTCGATGACCACCACTTGCAGGCAACCTTCCCCTATCTCGACAACGTCACCATCTGCGGCCACAACCAACAGGACCACGACTCAAACCTCGCGAGGTTTCTGAAAACAGCACAAAAACTCAACCTCACTTACAACGAGGACAAGTGCGTTTTCAACACCACGCGCCTCTGCATACTAGTCAGCGTGGTGGAGAATGGGGAAATCGGACCAGACCCCGACCGATTGCGCCCCCTACGGGAGCTGCCCCTGCCCAACACTCCCAAAGCCCTGAAAAGGTGCCTGGGGTTATTCTCGTATTATGCCCAATGGGTCCCTAACTACTCCGATAAAGCCCGCCCCCTCTTGAAAGCATCCTCTTTCCCGCTCTCTGCTGAGGCCCATGCTGCCTTCAAAAGCATTAAGCAGGATATTGAGCGGGCCACGCTACAGGCAGTGGACGAGAACACTACCTTTCAAGTGGAAAGTGATGCATCTGACTTTGCCTTGGCGGCCACCCTCAACCAGGCGGGGCGTCCCGTAGCTTTCTTCTCGAGGACCCTCCAGGGGCCCGAGATCAGACACTCCTCTGTGGAAAAGGAGGCCCAAGCCATCGTGGAGGCAGTGCGCCACTGGCGGCACTACCTAGCCGGCAAACGCTTCACCCTACTTACCGACCAGCGGTCGGTAGCATTTATGTTCAATAATAAACAGAGGGGGAAGATTAAAAATGCTAAGATTCTTTGGTGGCGGATCGAGCTCTCCACCTTCGAGTACAACATTATATACCAGCCGGGGGCCCTTAACGAATCCCCCGACGCCCTCTCACGAGGGATGTGTGCCAACGCCACCGGGGATCGGCTACAGACCCTCCACAACGACCTCTGCCACCCAGGGGTCACACGGCTGCTCCACTTCATAAAGTCCCGCAACTTACCCTACTCGATT
Source organism: Somniosus microcephalus (assembly GCF_052327205.1). Classification (NCBI taxonomy): domain Eukaryota; kingdom Metazoa; phylum Chordata; class Chondrichthyes; order Squaliformes; family Somniosidae; genus Somniosus; species Somniosus microcephalus. Next base: position 11,712,558 of record NC_140989.1, read on the forward strand.
GAGGAAGTTCGGTCTCTGACCAGGAACTGCCGCACTTGCGCTGAGTGCAAGCCTCGGTTCTACCGCCCTGATAGAGCCCACCTAATCAAAGCTACACGGCCCTTTGAGCGGCTTAGCTTAGATTTCAAGGGCCCCCTCCCGTCCGTCGACCGCAATGTTTACTTCCTAAACATTGTGGACAAATACTTCCGTTTCCCATTCACCTTCCCCTGCCCAGACATGACCAGCGCCACGGTCATTAAATGCCTCAACAGCCTGTTCTGCCTGTTCGGTATGCCAAGCTATATCCACACGGATAGGGGGGCATCCTTCATGAGTGAAGAGCTACGCCAGTACATGCTGTCCAAGGGGATTGCCACGAGCCGTACCACCTGCTACAACCCCCGGGGTAACGGTCAGGTGGAGCGAGAGAACGGGACAGTATGGAGGGCAGTCACTCTAACTCTAAGGACCAGGGGCCTCCCTATTTCCCGCTGGCAGGAAGTCCTCCCAGATGTGCTCCACTCATTATGGTCACTATTGTGTACCGCCACTAATGCCACGCCTCATGAGCTAATGTTTGTGTTTCCCCGGAAATCCACCTCAGGCTTATCCATACCGTCATGGCTCTCCACCCCAGGTCCGGTACTTTTGCGGAAGCATGTGAGGGGCCACAAGATGGACCCTCTCGTGGAGCCAGTGCACCTGCTCCACGCCAACCCACAATATGCGTATGTCCGGCACGCCGACGGACGGGAGGACACGGTGTCCATGAAAGACCTCGCCCCAGCCGGTAACAACAGCAACAACGACGACTACAACAACAACAGCAACAACGACAACAACCACAACAACTATTACCCACCCACTCTACCCACTATTCTTTCATCACCCCCGGAAGAACACCAGCCAATGGTACCCCCACCACCTACTCCTTCAACAACCCCGGTGGCGCCCCCGGCAGAGACCCAGGAGGTCACCTGGGACACCCAGCCGGCACCCGTGGCACCGCAACCTTTACGTCGGTCACAGAGGACTATCACACCCCCGGACAGACTAAATCTGTAGAAGGGGTGAATGTGGTGAAATATGTCATTCATCAGACTCTGTATTTAACTACATATATTGTATTGCCTGCTCCTGTGTTTTTACCTTGTATTGTATATAGTGCACCGCCCCCTTTCTCCCCATTGGGTGTGTCGGCTCCGCCCATACCTGGCCCTACTTAAGACAAGCCCAGGCTTGTCTTGCAGCAGAACAGCAGAATGCTAGGTGAAGACACAGGCATCTTTCTTTGCTAATAAAAGCCTAGTTTTATCCAGTTAACTCTGAGCCTTGAAGTTATTGAGGCGCATCAGAGATGAGGGGTTGATGGTCAGTCAACAAGGTAAATTTTTGTCCGTGTAGGTAATGGTTGAATATCTTCACTCCCCATACCAGGCTGAGTGCTTCCCTGTCGATTTGGGCATAGTTACGCTCAGCTGAGTTCAATGAGCGTGACGCAAAAGCTATCGGCCGTTCCGAGCCATCAGGGAATTTATGCGATAATACTGCTCCTACGCCATAAGGGGATGCATCGCACGCCAGTCTGGTTGGCAGTGAGGGGTTGTAATGAGCCAAAACTTCTTTGGACGTGATTAAGTCTTTGCATTTATGGAAGGCACGTTTACAGTCTTCGCTCCATTTCCAAATTACTCCTGTTTGTAGCAGTTCATTAAGAGGGTGCAGAAGAGTTGATAAGTTCGGTAAAAATTTATGATAGTAATTTATTAATCCCAGGAATGACCTTAATTGTGAAACATTTTCAGGTGCTGGGGCTTTTATGACCGCTTCAATTTTTTCAGGTGACTTATGCAACCCTTCCTTATTAATTATGTGGCCACAATATGATATTTGATTCTGGAAAAATTCGCACTTGGGGCGATTTGCTTGTAGGCCCCGTTCTCTCAGCCTAGTGAGCACCTGCTCCAAATTGGCAAGGTGCTCGTTGTCATTTTCTCCTGTTACAAGGATGTCGTCTAGGTAGCATTGAGTCCCCGGAATCCCTTGGAGGTCTTGCTCCATAGCTCTTTGCCAGATAGCTGGAGCGGATGCTACTCCGAAAACCAGTCGATTGTACTGGTACAGACCTTTGTGTGTATTTATCGTGAGATACTTTTTAGAGGCCTCTTCAACCTCCATCTGTAGATATGCCTGTGCCAAGTCAATTTTGGTGAAACGTTTCCCTCCGGATAGTGAGGCGAAAATATCTTCTATCCTCGGAAGAGGATACTGTACCGTGTGAAGGACTGGGCTTACAGTCACCTTGAAGTCTCCACAGATGCGAATTTTTCTATGTTCTTCAGATTTATCATTATTCAACGCTTTCTTCATGACTGGGACGATGGGTGTTGCCCACTCGCTCCAATCTATTTTGGATAATACGCCTGCCTTTTCCAAATTCTCCAGCTCTGCCTCGACTGCTGGACGAATTGCGTATGGCACCGGCCTTGCCTTAAAAAACTTGGGAATTGCCGCATCTTCCACTTTTATTGAGGCGGTGATGCCTTTCAAGGTTCCTAGTTTCTCTTGAAACACTTCTTTGGCGTTGGCCAAGATGTCTTTTAATCGTTCAGGTATGACGTCATCATCGTTTTTTACCTTACTGGTCACCATCAGTGCCTGAATGGAGTGCCAGTCTAAATGTATTTTCCTGATCCATTCACGTCCCAACAGCGGTGGACCACCATCTTGTAGAACGTATAAATACAACTTTTGTATTTCCTTGCCGTTGTATACAACAGGCACACTTATTTTTCCTTTGGGGTATACTTTCTGCCCCGTATATGTTTTCAAGATAATGGATGTGTCTTTTAAAGGTATATGCGGAAATAGCCGCTCGTAATCCCGTCGATTTATGACGGTCAGAGCTGATCCTGTATCTAGCTCCATTTTAACTGGGGACCCTGCTATCGTGAGGGTAACCCAAATGGTCTGGTAATCTTCTTTGGCAATTACATTATGTAATTTGAGACAGCTTAGTCTCTTGTTTTCGGAGTCGCTATCGCTCTTCTGGTCTTCGGAGCTACTGTCCGTCATCATTTGTACCTTTCTGTACTTTTCTTTATTGATTTTTTTTTTCCTGTCCGTGGATTTTTTTTGTCCAGATCGGCATACCCGTGCAATGTGTCCAATCTTTCCGCATTGCCTGCATGCTTTGTCTTTGAACCAGCAGTCCCTCTGGTCATGGGTGGATCTGCCGCAGCGATAACATCTCTCGAAACCTTGTGTCATTTCATGGGTGCCGAAGTCCTGTGTCTTTTGTTGTATCTCTGCAGCTCCTCTTGCGGCTGCTTCGTATGATACAGCCATACTGAAAGCCTTGTCCAGTGTTAAATCTTTTTCAGAAAGCAGCCTTTTCTGTGTTCCTTCACTTAGGAGACCGCAGACGAATTTGTCTCGAAGATAATCTGCTAGTCCTGCCCCGAATTGGCAGTGCTTTGATAGCTTTCTTAATTTGGTGAGGTAATCAGCGTTATTTTCATTCTTGTGTTGATTCCTCTTGAAGAATTTGAATCGTTCCGCTATCAGCAGCGGTGTTGGGTTTAAGTGCTCCTGTAGGGTGTCAACAATTTCTTTAAAATTCTTGTCCTTTGGTTTGGCTGGAGTAATTAAGTTTCGTAACAGCCCGTATGTCTTTGCGCCCATTAGATTTAGAAGTACTGACGCTTTTTTTTCATTTTCTATTCCATTTGCGGTGCAATATACCTCCACTCTTTCCACATATGTGGTCCAATCCTTTATCTCGTTATCAAAAGCATCAATATTGCCAGACTTAGGTGATGTGCCTCAATAATTCCGAGACTCGAAGTTAGCAGAACAAAAACAAGGCTTTTATTAACTTAGAAAGTAACACGTAAGAGAGAGAGATGTCTTCCTTCTGGAGACTGAGGCCAGACTGAAGCTAGCTTACAAACGGGGCCAGGTATGGGCGGAGCCCTACACACAGCACATTCCAGCACATTCCAGTATACAATACAGCACATTCCAGTACACAATACAATGAGGTCTGGGGGAAGGGAAATGACACTGAAACCGATCTCAGTCACAGGCAGTGGTGAATGGAATATTTCATCACATTAGGCATCCTAGAAAAAAATGGCGCTTCCCGCGCTTTTCTTTCTATTCTGCAGAAAAGATATGGCGCTCCCCGCGCTTCCCCGCCGCTGCTGCCGATGACAACGCTGTTTCCCGCGGGTTTCCCTTCTTTTTATTTATTTATTTACAGTTGGAGACTCGCTCCTGCCGGACTCTCTCTCTAGGTCTGAATGCCGACCTGCTTGCAGCGCCGGACGTTTCCCGAGTGCTCCCTCCCTGTCTGTTACTGCTTGCCTCCGCCTTCGCTGCTTGGCCTAGCTGCAGAGCCAGCCGCTGGAGCCCCAGCCCGACGCCCAGGAAGGATTATTGTAGTACCTGCCACCAGCTTGGCTAGCTGGTGAAACCACAGCTTTTTCTTTTTCTTGATTTTCTTCAACTTTGGATGCTAGAGGAATCGATGTCCTTGAGGTGCTGCCGAATTGCAGGTAAGTCCGTTTCCAATTCATCGCCACTGTTGTGTCCGTGTGTTAATAGAGACACTGAAGACAGGAGTTGGTTTCACAGGTGTTTACTGAACAAAGTCTGGAGGGGAACTAACTGATACAACACAATATACAGGCTTATATAGCCCGAGTGGCCATCACCGGCATTACAGTACACAGGGGGCTCTTAAAGGCACATACACTACACTTTTAAAGGCACACTCACCATTGTCGCTCAATCAGTTCTTTCCTGGTGTGCTGTGCTTTTAAGAGTCCTGGTGAAGCTGAAGCCATTTTGTGTACAGTGGCACCATGGAGTTCCACTCCAGTGACATCAGAGGTGAGGAGTCGCTGGCAATAATCCACCGTCCCCAGCTGATGACATCAGAGGCACGCAAGTCTGGCAAACATGTCCTCAATTCCAAAATCGGACCTGAGGCATGCGCCTCGTTACCCTGACTTAGTCTGGTGCCAGGATCCATTCTAAATTAAATGTAAATCTCCAGATCTAAAGTTATGGGAGAGGGAGGGAGGAAGGGAGCGAGGAACAGAGGGAGGGAAGGAGGGAGAGAGGGAGGGAGGGAGAGATGGAGGGAGGGAGGGAGGGAGGAAGGGACGGAAGGAGGGAGAGAGGGAGGGAGGGAGCAAGGGAGAGATGGAGGGTGTTAAGTCTGTGTGTCCCAGTTATGCTTATTATAAATCAATGGACACAGACCACAAGAATAACTTTTAACAGGTCTTTACTATTCGGAGGTCAGGGCTGAACTGCCCAGCAAATCCCTACACAACACTTATATACCGGTGTGGTCACCACCGGTATTACAGTATACAGCAGCCAAGAGAAAGTAGTACATCTCTTAAGGTAGCTCTCTTAAGGTGGAACAGGTTACATACACCACAATCCTCCCTTTTTAGCTTAACATTTATATCCCCATTTAACATAACATAATAACATATATATATACAACTTCATGCAAAACAGTTCAAAGATTCAGTCTCTGAGGAGGCCTCCTGATTCGAGTTGGATAACGCCTTTCAGGGGTCTCTGATTCTCGTTGCTGGGGTGACTCATCTAGTTGGTCTCTTATGGATTGGACATCATCATCAGGTACATTCACTTCTGAAGTAGATGCTTCAGGTTCACTAACTTCTTCCACGGTTGTCTCTGCCGTAACCATGGGTTCGATCCTTGTTCTCGATTCTACCAGTTGGTCAGCATGACACCATATTACATTTTCACCAATATCTACCGTGTACATCAGGGGTCCTTGTCTGGCCCGAATTGTTCCAGATTGCCATTTCTCGTTTTTATAGTCCCGGGCTAACACTGGTTGTCCTATTTCGAAACTCCGAGTGGTCTTGTTATTTATATGCTGGAACTGTTTGTTTTCAACTTCCCTCCGCACATTTGGTTTTAACAAGTCCAACCTGGACCGCAACCTCCTGTTATAGAACATCATGACAGGACTTTGGTTTGTCACTGCATGAGTGGCGTTTCAATATGCCAGTAGGAATTTGTCCACCTTGTGTTGTAGTGGGATCTGATCTTCGCTCATGGCCTTTATTGCTTTTTTGAACGTTTGTACAAATCTCTCGGCCAACCCGTTTGTAGCCGGATGATATGGGACAGAGGTATAATGTTTCACCCCATTCTTCTTCATGAATTTCTGGAATTCTTCTGACACGAACTGCGGTCCGTTGTCTGAACATATTTGTTCTGGCAATCCATTTCTTGCAAATATCGTTCTTAGCACCGCGATCGTCTTTTCCGAGGTAGTGGTAGTCATCTTAATCACTTCTGGCCATTTAGAATGTGCGTCCACCGCAATTAAAAACATGGAGTCCATGAATGGACCAGCAAAGTCAATATGTACACGTTGCCATGGGGTTGAAGGCCATTCCCATGGATGCAGCGGTGCAATCGGAGGTGCATTTTGCACTTTTTGGCACCCTGAGCAGCTTTTCGTCAGATCCTCTATCTGTTGGTCGATACCCGGCCACCACACATAAGCCCTGGCAAGGCTTTTCATCTTGACTCCCCCCAGATGACCTTCATGCAGTTCCTTTAGAACTCTCTCTCTTAACTTAGGAGGAATAATCACCCTTGTTCCATACACCAATGTTCCTTGACAGACGGACAGCTGTTCTCGTCTTGCTGAGAATGCCGGTAACAGTGGATCACCATGTGCCGGCCATCCCTTCACTGTCACTTCGTAGACCCGGGATAGTGTCGGGTCGTTCCTGGTTTCTCTTTCAATACTTGCATTGGTGACTGGTAAACATTCGATGATGGTCGAGTGAAATAACTCAACAGGGTCAACCGTCGGTGCCTCCTCCTCTGTAGGTAGTGGCAGGCGCGACAGCCCATCAGCATTACCATGCTGCTTTGTACCTTTGAATTCGATCTGATATTGATGTGCCCCTAGGAAAAGGGACCATCTCTGGAGTCTCTGTGCTGTCATCACCGAAACACCCTTCTTAGGGTTAAAAATGGATACCAACGGCTGGTGGTCTGTCAGAAGCATAAACTTTTGGCCCTGCAGGTAATGATTAAACTTCTTTACTCCCCACACAAGGCTGAGAGCCTCCCTATCTATCTGAGCATAGTTGCGCTCAGCGGAAGTCAATGATCTGGATGCGAACGCAACTGGCCTCTCCAGGCCATTTGGCAACTTGTGTGAGAGTACTGCCCCAATACCATATGGAGAAGCATCACAAGCCAAACGAATAGGCAGCGTTGGGTTGAAGTGAGCCAACACTTCCTCTGAGGTGATCAATGCCTTGCTTTTGCGAAAGGCCCTCTTACAATCCTCGCTCCACTTCCATGGTACTCCCTTCTGCAAATGAGCGTTCAGCGGGTGCAGCACCGTGGATAAATTTGGCAGAAACTTATGGTAATAGTTAATCAACCCTAGGAACGACCTCAACTGGGATACATTATCCGGAGCGGGAGCCTTCACAACAGCTTTGATCTTGTCAGGAGACTTATGAAGCCCCTCCTGGTCAATGACATGACCACAGTACGAGATCCGCTTCTGAAAGAACTCACATTTCTGGCGATTAACTCGAAGTCCATATTCTTTCAATCTGGTGAGCACCAGTTCCAAATTTGCAAGGTTTTCCTCGTCATCATCTCCTGTAATCAGAATATCGTCCAGGTAACATTGTGTGCCTGGAATTCCCTGTAATACCTGCTCCATGGCCCTCTGCCAAATTGCTGGAGCCGATGCCACTCCAAAAACCAGTCTATTATACCGGTACAAGCCTCTATGCGTGTTGATCGTGAGATATTGGCTTGACTCTTCCTCAACTTCCATCTGTAAGTACGCCTGTGCCAGGTCTATCTTGGTGAAGTGTTTCCCACCAGACAACGAAGCGAAGATATCCTCAATCCGCGGAAGCGGATACTGCACCGTGTGAAGCACCGGATTAACAGTGATCTTGAAATCTCCACAGATGCGAACGTTCCCCGGTTCCCCCGGCTTGTTGCTCGATGAACGCTTCATGACGGGAACAATGGGCGTGGCCCACTCACTCCAGTCTACCTTAGACAGTACTCCTGAATGTTCTAGCCCTTCCAGCTCAGCTTCCACAGCAGGTCATATCGCATAAGGTACCGGTCTGGCTTTGAAAAATTTCGGGTTTGCATGTTCTTCAACCTTGATGTTTGCCGTAATTCCTCTCAGTGTTCCCAGTCCCTGTTGGAACACCTCTTTAGCATCGTCCAATATTCTGGACAATCGTTTAGGTTTGACATCTTTTTACCGGAATCTACCGTTAGTGCTTTTGAGGAATGCCAGTCCATATTTATTTTCCTAATCCACTCCCGTCCCAGTAGTGGTGGACCTCCCTCAGGTAGCACATATAAGTCCATTCCTCGGCTTTCTTTGCCCTTGTGGACCACCTTTACCTCTATCTTCCCGATGGGGTATACTCTTTGCCCCGTGTATGTTTTCAATACAATCTCCGTATCCCGTAGGGGAATATGTGGGAATAACCTTTTGTAACCTTGCTTCTTCATGACCGTCAATGCCAATCCAGTGTCCAATTCCATCTTCACTTGGACTCCTGCTATCTGAAGTGTGACCCAGATTGTTTGGAGGTCTGCTTCATTACCAACATTGTGTACTCTTAGACTACCCAGTTCATTAATGCTGGAGTCTGAATTTGACTTCTGTTCGTTCGAACTGTTCTCTGTCACCTTGTGTACCTTTCTGTACTTTTCCTGCGGTAACTTTTTGTTGCTGGTCTTCTTTCCTGACCGGCATACTTTAGCTATGTGACCAAGCCTGCCACATTTTCCGCATTCCTGATTTTTGAACCAGCGCTGGTTCTGATCGTGCGTTGTCTTTCCACAACGATAACATTTTACTGTACCCAAGACCACTGATTGGTGCTGAGTTCCGGTGACCATAGCTGCATTTCCACAGTGCCTCTCGCTGCGGCTTCATGCGATGCTGCAATAGTGACAGCTTTATCAAGCGTAAGATCATTCTCCTCAAGCAGTCACTTTTGTGTTCCTTCTTTTAACAATCCGCACACAAATTTATCTCTCAGCGCATCTGCTAGTCCTGTTCCAAACTGACAGTACTTTGATAGCTTACGCAGTTCAATTAAAAATTCAGCGTTGCTTTCGTCTTTCAGCTGCGTTCTTCTGTAAAATTTAAATCGTTCCGCTCTCATCAGCGGCGTGGGGTTTAAATGATTTTTCAGGACAGTAACAATATTCGCGAAAGTCTGATCCGCCGGTTTATCTGGTGATAGAAGGTGCTTCAATAGCCCGTATGTCTTCGCACCCATTGAGCTTAATAAGGTTAGTGCTTTCTCATCATCTGGCACCTTATTTGCTTTACAATAAACTTCCATGCGTTCTACATACGTGGTCCAATCTTCGATATCGCTATCAAAGGTATTAATGTTCCCATGTTTAGGCATCCTTGCAAGTTTTAAATTTTTCTTTTTCTCAAAATGGCGGCTTCCCGCGCTTGTCTTCTTCCCCCGCCTACTAAAATGGCGGCTTCCCGCACTTGGCGGTCTTTCCCGCGCTCGTCTTCTTCCCCCGCCGACTACAATGGCGGATTCCCACGTTTGCCTTCTTCCCCGCCCTGGCTGCAATGGCGATTGCCGTGCTGCTGCCGTTCTCGCCTCCCCAGCGGTTCTCAATTCCCCGACGCTGCTTTTACTCCCCCGCAGTTGCCCCGCATGCAGGCCGGTCCTTTACACCGGCTGCATATGAGTTCTCCGTGGCTCTCGTGCCTTAAGCTGCCCCAGTCGCTGCGCCTCTCGGCCTCGATTGCAGCCCGGCCCTTTTCACCGGCCGTGGTCGAGTTCTCCGCCCTTTTTCCTCCGTTTTCCCTCCCCCACTCCACAGTCAACGCGGCCGACTTTCTGCTCGTGTCGCTGATCGGCTTACCCACCACCGTGGTAGAAGGGATGATCACTGCCTGTCGCTGATGGAGGGCTTCGTGGTCAGAATTTTTCTTTTTAACCCGGGTTCTCGATGCCTCCCGTGCGATGGTGCTCAGCAGGATGATGAGGGCGGATGCCTCTTCTCGACGCCCGTTCTGAGGACGAAGCTGCCTTGGATGTAAAACTGTTGCAGGGTAAGATCGGACTCGTCGCCACTGTTAAGTCTGTGTGTCCCAGTTATGCTTATTATAAATCACTGGACACAGACCACAAGAATAACTTTTAACAGGTCTTTACTATTCGGAGGTCAGGGCTGAACTGCCCAGCAAATCCCTACACAACACTTATATACCGGTGTGGTCACCACCGGTATTACAGTATACAGCAGCCAAGAGAAAGTAGTGCATCTCTTAAGGTAGTTCTCTTAAGGTGGAACAGGTTACATACACCACAGAGGGAGGGAGGAAGGAAGAGAGGGAGGGAGGGAGGGAGAGTGGAAGGATGGGAGGGAGGGAGGGAGAGAGGGAGGGAGGGAGAGAGGGAGGAAGGGAGGGAGGGAGAGGGGAGGGAGGGAGAGGGGAGGGAGAGAGGGAGGGAGGGAGAGGGGAGGGAGAGAGGGAGGGATGAAGGGAGGTAGGAAGGGCAGGAGAGAGGGGGAGAGGGAGGGAGAGAGGAAGAGAGGGAGGGAGTGAGAGGGGAGGGAGGGAGGGAGAGAGAGTGAGAGGGAGGGAGGGAGAGAGAGAGTAAGGGAGGGAGAGAGGGCAGGAGAGAGAGAGAGAGGGAGGGAGAGAAGGAGGGAGGGAAAGGGGAGGAAGAGAGGGAGGGAGGGAGAGGGGAGGGAGAGAGAGGGATGGAGGGAGAGAGGGAGCGAGAGGGGAGGGAGGGAGGGAGTGGGGAGGGAGGGAGAGAGGGATGAAGGGGAGAGGGAGGGAGAGAGAGTGGGAGGGAGAGAGGGAGAGAAGGAGGAAGAGAAGAGGGAGGGAGAGAGGGAGGGAGGGAGAGAGGGAGAGCAGGGAGGGAGAGAGGGAGGGAGGGAGAGAGGGAGAGCAGGGAGGGAGGGAGAGAGTGAGCACATCTGTTGGTTATTGCAGCCATTCTAATCCCTGGGTAACGTGATTCAGAAGGAATCAGAAAGGAGCACTGAACAGCACCTTTACACACTGCTCACAAACATCTCAAAGTGCTTCACCTACCCCAATTACTTTTGTGAAGCGCAGTGACTGTTGGCATGTGGGTGGACCATTTTTGCATGCACAGCAAGATCCCGTCAGCAGCGACAGCACGAACGACTGGTTAGTCTGCTGTTGGCGGTATTGGGTGAGGGGAATAAGAGGACAATGAGAGGGGGTGTTGCAGGAGGGAGAAGGGAAGGTCTTGCTCGGTAAGTTCCCAGGGCCACGCACCCCTCCGCGCTCCTTCAATGGGGCCCACAGCTTGCCCTACTAGAGAAACCCTACTGGAGATCTGAACCTATGTTGGAGAGGAGCAGGCTGCTCCCCTCAGAGCTGAATTAGCCTAACTCCGCCCATGGGCTGTGATGCACTTTGCAGAGGTACTGCCCCACCATCCACAAAGATATAAAAACTAACAACCTCTGACTTTCTAACCAGATATTTCTCAGCAGCAAGAACTGCCATTCCCAGCAAACTACCTCCTCTGTCTGTGTCCAGTTCACAGTGTAAGAGAGGCAGAAGTTAGCTCCTCACTGTTCAGAAGAGAAATTTGTGCACCATTTTCCACCTCCACACGGTAAGCAATTTTAGAGAATCTTTTGTTGCGTGAACTAGTTCGAAAAAAAGAGGGGGAGAGAAAGGACTTTTGTGTTAGTTATGGAGTTTCCTCTCGATGTAAAGTTAGGGTGAAAATTAAACACTTCAAATAAAATCTGTTGTCTTGTGTGTTGCTGAGCCGGCTGTTGTGTGGAATTAATGTATGTTCCCTGACCGCTATAGGCGTGACCACCACCTTACTCACGCTTTGACTGTGCACGTGATTACACGTGTGTTCCCCCCACAACACGCAGACTGTGTGTGTGTAGAAGTGGCTGTCCGGGTTCAGTGTGTATTGTGGTTGCGAGTTACCAACTTTAAGCTGGCAAACTGGGAGCAAAGGAGAAAACTTTCCGTGCAACAGAGTATAGTTGTCAAATTTTTGAAAGACGATGTCCGGTTTGCAATGAATGTTATCCCGTGGGTGACAGAGGTGTGGTGTGGCCAGCAGGGTAGAGCGACACTCTGTAAACCCCCCGACCCCTCACTCTTAACAGACCCATCCACAGTCTTCTCTGAATTGAGGTCAATGCGAAGGAAAATTGGTCTTGAGTCCTGTTTCTCAACCAATAGCGATCTGAATTTTGGAAATGAGTCTGTCGCGGGAGCGTGTTAGCGTTTAGTCGAGGTCACTGCTGAGGCTCACCAGCTGTACTCTGCAGTGATGGCGATGCAAGGGACATCCCTTCATTGAACAAAAAGATTTGTTTGGTAAACACAAGACTGTTTTTAAGTGTTGTTTCAGTGCGAGCGCTTGTTTCCACGGTTACCGTACGTTGCTCCACATGGTCCATGGCTGAGTCGCTCGCACAGCCCTGAGAGAAAGCTTCTCATCAGGTATCGGGCCGCACTGATTATATTCAAAAGACTATTGTCCTTGTGTCTATTGTTTGTATTCATGTATGGAGCTTACAGTGAGACTGACTGTAAATAGCATGTCCTCAATGCTGGGTTACACAGAAATATCAACACAGAAACAGATCATTCAACCCAACCAGTCCATGTTGGTGTTTATCCCCCACAGGAGCAGAATCCCGTGTGCCCACCCTATTCCCATATCCCTCTTCTCTTCTTTTCCTTCAAACACCCATCTAACCCAGCCCGACCTGGTCTCTGCTTCAGCCAATAACTCCAGTAATGTATTTTCACAACCCTCTGTGTAAAAGGTCTCTGCTGTTCTCTGTCCTAAATCTCTTACATTTTTCCTTCTATCTCTGTCCCCTCCTGGATTTAAGATTCAATATATACTCCGTCTCCTGAAAGAGCATTTAAACCTTGAGGTACTAAATCTAGAAAGAAATTGCCTGGTTGTGGTTGAGAGGGAAACCAGATCTCACTATGAAGTCCAATCAGACAGTCCCTAATGTGAATAAACACAGCACAGTGCTAAAGGGAAATCCCATCGCTCGTCTCTCCCAACAACCAGGAACACTTATTTTGAAATATTTTTATTTGTTTATGGGATCTGGGCATCGCTGGCAAGGCCAGCATTTATTGGCCATCCCTAATTGCCCTTGAGATGATGGTGGTAAGCCGCCTTCTTGAACCGCTGCAGTCCGTGTGGTGAAGGTACTCCCACAGTGCTGTTAGGGAGGGAGTTCCAGGATTTTGACCCAGCAACGATGAAGGATCGGCCGATGTACTTCTATGTCAGGATGGTGTGTGACTTGGAGGGGAACTTGGAGGTGGTGGTGGTCCCATGCGTCTGCTGCCCTTGTCCTTCTAGGTGGAAGAGGTCGCGGGTTTGGGAGGTGCTGCCAAAGAAGCCTAGGCAAGTTGCTGCAGTGCATCTTGCAGATGGTACACACTGCAGCCACGGTGCGCTGGTGGTGGAGGGAGTGAATGTTTAAGGTGGTGAATGGGGTGCCAATCAAGCGGGCTGCTTTGTCCTGGATGGTGTCGGGCTACTTGAGTGTTGTTGGAGCTGCACTTGGAAGGTACATGGTATGCTGGCCTTCATTACAAGAGGATTTGAGTACAGGAGTAAAGAAGTCTTACTCCAATTATATAGGGCCTTGGTGAGACCACATCTGGAGTACTGTGTACAACTTTGGTCTCCTTACCTAAGGAAGGTAATACTTGCCATAGCGGGAGTGCAATGAAGGTTCACGAGATTGATTCCTGGGATGGCGGGACTGTCGTATGAGAAGAGATTGAGTAAACTAGGCCTGTATTCTCTTGAATTCAGAAGAATGGGAGGGGATCTCATTGAAGCATACAAAATTATTACAGGGCTTGATAGGGTGGATGCTGGGAGAGTGTTTCCCTTAGCTGGGGAGTCTAGAACCAGGGGCCACAGCCTCAGGATAAAGGGTAGGCCATTCAGGACTGAGGTGAGAAGAAATTTCTTCACACAGAGGGTGGTGAATCTTTGGAATTCTCTACCCCAGAGGGCTGTGGAGGCTCAGTCATTGGGTATATTCAAAACAGAAGTCGATAGATTTCTGACTAGTAAGGGCATCAAGGGATATGGCGATAGGGCTGGTGAATGGAGTTGAGGCGGAAGATCAGCCATGATCTCATTGAATGGCGGAGCAGGCTCGAAAGGCCGAATGGCCTACTCCTGCTCCTATTTCTTATGTTCTTAAGTTCTTATCACACTCCTTACTTGTGCCTTGTAGATGGTGGAAAGGCTTTGGGGAGTCAGGAGGTGAGACACTTGCCACAGAATACCCAGCCTCTGACCTGCTCTTGTTGCCACAGTATCTATGTGGCTGGTCCAGTTAAGTTGCTGGTCAATGGTGACCCCCAGGATGTTGATGGTGGGGGATTTGGCGATGGTAATGCCGTTGAATGTCAAGGGACGGTGGTTCGACTCTCGCTTTTTGTAGACAGTCATTGCCTGGCACTTGTGTGGCGCGAATGTTACCTGCCACTTATCAGCCCAAGCCTGAATGTCATCCAGATCTCGTTACATGCAGGCATGGACTGTTTCATTATCTGAGGAGTTGTGAATGGCGCTGAACACTGTGCAGTCATCAGCAAATGTCCCCATTTCTGACCTTATGTTGGAGGGAAGGTCATTGATGAAGCAGCTGAAGATGGTTGGGCCTAGGACACTGCCCTGAGGAACTCCTGCAGCGATGTCCTGGGGCTGTGATGATTGACCTTCAATCACCACAACCATCTTCCTTTGTGCTAGGTATGACTCCAGCCAGTGGAGCATTTTCCCCCGATTTCCATTGACTTCAGTTTCAGTAGGGCTGCTTGATGCCACACTCAGTCAAATGCTGCCTTGATGTCAAGGGCAGTCACTTTCACCTCACCTCTGGAATTCAGCTCCTTTGTCCATGTTTGGACCAAGGCTGTAATGAGGTCGGGAGCCGAGTGGTCTTGGCGGAACCCAAACTGTGCATCAGTGAGCAGGTTATTGGTGAGTAAGTGCCACTTGATAGCACTGTCGTTGACACCTTCCAACATTTTACTGATGATTGAGAGTAGACTGATGGGGCGGTAATTGACTGGTTGGATTTGTCCTGCTTTTTGTGGACAGGACATACCTGGGCAGTCTTCCACATTGTCGGATAGATGCCAGTGTTGTAGCTGTACTGGAACAGCTTGGCTAGAGGTGTGGCTAGTTCTGGAGCACAAGTCTTCTGCACAATAGCCAGGATGTTGTCTGGGCCCATAGCCTTTGCTGTATCCAGTGCGCTCAGCCGTTTCCTGATATCACGTGAAGTGAATCGAATTGGCTGAAGACTGGCTTCTGTGATGGTGGTGAGCTCAGGAGGAGGCCGATATAAATCATTCACTCGGCACTTCTGGCTGAAGTTCATTGCTGACGCTTCAGCCTTGTCTTTTGCACGTGCTGGACTCCACCATCAATGAGTATGGGGATATTCATAGAGCCTCCTCCTCCCGTTAGTTGTTTAATGGTCCACCACCATTCACAACTGGATGTGGCAGGACTGCAGAGCTTTGATCTGATCCGTTGATTGTGGGATCGCTTAGCTCTGTCTATAGCATGCTGCTTCTGCTTTTTAGCATGCATGTAGTCCTGTGTTGTGTGGTAAACCACTGTTTGTATTCCACTGTGTACATGCCTGGACATGCCTTGGCTGACTCCTCCCACAAGTCCTAGTATAAAGGTGACTGCTCCCCAGCCCTTTGTATTCTGGACCGGTCGACCACTCGAGGCAGACCTTCATTCTTTTGTTAATAAAAGCCTTTAGTTACTCTCTTAACTCTCAGTCTTTTATGAGTAATTGATAGCGCATCATGTTGCAGCTTCCCCAGGTTGGCACCTCAATTTTAGGTACACCTGGTGCTGCTCCTGGTATGCTCCTCTACACTCCTCATTGAACCAAGGTTGGTCCCCTGGTTTGATGGTAATGGTAGAGTGAGGGATATGCCAGGCCATGAGGTTATAGATTGTGGTGGAATACAATTCTGCTGCTGCTAATGGCCCACAGCGCCTCATGGATGCCCAGTATTGAGTTGCTAGATCTCTCTGTGTCTATCCCAATTAGCATGGTGGTAGTGCCACACAACACGATGGAGGGTGTCCTCAATGTGAAGATGTGACTTCGTCTCCACAATGACTGTGCGGTGGTCACTGCTGCCAATACTGTCATGGACAGATCCATCTGCAACAGGTAGATTGCTGAGGATGAGGTCAAGTAGGTTTTTCCTTCGTGTTGGTTCTCTCACCACCTGTCGCAGGCCCAGACTGGCAGTTATGTCCTTCAGGGCTCAGCCGGCTCGGTCAGTAGTGGTGCTACCGAGCCGCTCTTGGTGATGGACATTGAAGTCCCCCACCCAGAATACATTCTGTGCCCTTGCTACTCTCAGTGATTCTTCCAAGTGGTGTTCAACATGGAGGAGTACTGATTCATCAGCTGAGGGAAGGCGGAAGGTGGTAATCAGCAGGAAGTTTTCTTGCCTATGCTTGACCTGAAGCCATGAGACTTCATAGGGTCTGGAGTCAATGTTGAGGTCTTCCAGGGCCACTACCTCCCGACGGTATACCATTGTGCTGCCACCCCTGGTGGTTCTGTCCTGCTGATTGGACAGGACATACCCAGGGATGGTGATGGAAGAGTTTGGGACATTGGCTGAAAGGTATGATTCTGTGAGTATGACTATGTCAGGCTGTTGCTTGACTAGTCTGTGGGACAGCTCTCCCAATTTTGGCACAAGTCCCCAGATGTTGGTAAGGAGGACTTTGCAGGGTTGACTGAGCTGGGTGTGGTGTTGCCGTGTCCGGAGCCGGTGCCGAGGTCGATACCCGGTAGTCCGTCCGGTTTCATTCTTATAATTTTGTTTCTTGGCGGTTTGTTACAACTGAGTGGCTTGCGAGGCCATTTCAGAGGGCAGTTAAGAGTCAACCACATTGCTGTGGGTCTGGAGTCACACATAGGCCAGATCGGGTAAGGACGGCAGACCTACACCAAACTCCATCTGCCCCCCTCCCCACACACGTTCCCCATGGCAACCCAGCCATCCCAGTTCTCCATTCAGAATACTGGCAAATGGGACTATATTTCCGCTCTAACCTGAGTATCCCCACTGGACTGTTCTGGACAAAATGTAACCCCACCACATCGGCCCCCTCCCCTCGCCCCCCCCCTCCCACCAATATCTGACCACCAGCGAATGTGAGTGCCCCTCCCCCACATGGACAACAACAACAACGACTTGCATTTATATAGTGCCTTTAACGTAGTAAACATCCCAAGGTGCTTCACAGGAGTGATTATCAAACAAAATTTGACACCGAGCCACATGAGGAGATATTAGGGCCAATGACCAAAAGCTTGGTCAAAAATGTAGGTTATAAGGAGCATCTTAAAGGAGGAGTCATAGAGTCATAATGGCACAGAAGGAGGCCATTCAGCCCATCGAGTCCGTGCCGGCTCTCTGTAGAGCAATCCAGTCAGTCCCATTCCCTCGCTCTATCCCCGTAACCCTGCAAGTTTATTTCCCTCAAGTGCCTATCCAGTCTCCCCTTGAAAACATCGAGTGTCTCCGCTTCCACCACTTCCGTCAGCAGCGAGTTCCAGGTCCTCACCACTCGCTGCGTAAAAATTGCTTTCCTCACATCCCCCCCTGTATCTCTTGCCCAAAACCTTAAATCTGTGTCCACTAGTCCTTGTACCATCAACTAGTGGGAACAGCCTTTCCTCGTCTAGCCTATCCAAACCCGTCATAATCTTGTACACCTCTATCAAATCACCCCTCAACCTC
Source organism: Somniosus microcephalus (assembly GCF_052327205.1). Classification (NCBI taxonomy): domain Eukaryota; kingdom Metazoa; phylum Chordata; class Chondrichthyes; order Squaliformes; family Somniosidae; genus Somniosus; species Somniosus microcephalus. Next base: position 11,730,460 of record NC_140989.1, read on the forward strand.
CTTTGCTCTAATGAAAACAAATCCAGATTCTCCAACCTGTCCTTGTAGCTAAGATCCCCCATCCCCGGAACCATTCTGGTAAATCTCCTCTGCACCCTCTCAAGGGTCTTCACATCCTTCCTAAAGTGCGGTGACCAGAACTGGACACAGTACTCCAGTTGTGGCCTAACCAGCGCTTTATAAAGGTTCAGCATAACTTCTCTACTTTTGTACTCAATACCTCTATTTATGAAGCCCAAGATCCCATATGCTTTGCTAACCACTCTCTCAATATGTCCTGCCATCTTCAGGGACCTATGAACATTAACTCCCAGGTCCCTCTGTCCCTGCACACTCTTTAAAACTGTGCCATTAAGTGTACATTGGCTCTCTCTGTTCCTTTTGCCAAAATGCATCACCTCGTATTTCTTTGTATTAAATTCCATCTGCCCATTCTGCTAGCCTTTCTATGTCCTGTTGCAGTCGATTGGTATCATCCTCTCTGTTTGCCACACCCCCAAGTTTGGGGTCATCGGCAAATTTAGAAATTCTACTCTGTATTCCAATATCCAGGTCATTTATATATATCAAAACAAGCAGTGGCCCCAGCACTGACCTTTGGGGAACACCACTGTCTACCATCCTCCAGTCTGAAAAACAGCCATTTACCACAACTCACTGTTTTCTGTCCTTAAGCCAATTCCTTATCCAAGCTGCCACTGACCCACCTATTCCATGAGCCTCAATTTTGTTAACCAGCCTTCTATGTGGTACTTTGTCAAACGCCTTCCTAAAATCCATGTAGACAACATCCATTGCATTCCCTTCATAAATCCTCCCTGTTACTTCATCAAAAAATTCAATTAGATTAGTCAAACATGATCTGCCTTTTACAAATCCATGTTGGCTCTCCTTAATAAGCTTAAATTCTCTAAGTGTCCATTAATTTTTTCCTTGATTATTGTTTCTAAAACTTCACCCACCACTGATGTTAAGCTGACCGGCCTGTAGTTACTAGGATTGTCCTTACACCCTTTCTTGCACAATGGTGTCACATTTGCCATTTTCCAATCCTCCGGCACCTACCCTGCATCTAGGGAAGATTGGAAAATTATGGCAAGCCCTTCCACTATCTCCTCTCCTAATTCCCTTAGCAACCTGGGATGTAAACCATCTGGACCAGGCTACTTATCCACTCTAAATATACCCAGCCTTTCTAGTACATCCTGACTATCAATTTTCACCCCTTCCATTGCTTCTACCTTTTCCACTGTTACCGATATTTTGTCAGCATTCCACCTGTCCTTATAGCTAAGATCTCCCATCCCTGGAACCATTGTGGTAAATCTCCTCTGCATCCTCTCAAGAGCCTTCACATCCTTCCTAAAGTGTGTGACCAGAACTGGACGCAATACTCCAGTTGTGGCCGAACCAGCGCTTTATAAAGGTTCAGCATAACTTCTCTACTTTTGCACTCAATGCCTCTATTTATGAAGCCCAAGATCCCATAAATTTGATAAAGAAAAATTGTCCATTCTGTTAGTTTTTTTATATATAGAATTACACAGACTGTATTTATCCAACTTCCCCTTAATACATCTATACTATTCACCTCAACTACTCCCTGTGGTAGCGAGTTCCACATTCTCACCACTCTCTGGGTAAAGAAGTTTCTCCTAAATTCCTTATTGGATTTATTAATGACTATCTTAACTAGTTCTGGACTAGTGGATACATCTTCTCTACGTCTATCCTATCAAACCCCTTCATAATTTTAAAGACCTCTATCAGGTCACCCCTCTGCATTATCTTTTCTCGAGCAAACAGCCCCAGCCCGTTCAGCATTTCCTGATAGTTAGAAGTAGTGCAGCAGCTTTCATTCAGCGACCCTGCGCTCTGAACACAGCTTGGGTTGGAAGATGGACAGGAAAAGCCCCAGATTCCCCAAGCCATGCTCACCGCTAGCGAGGCACTGGGAGTGCGCCCGTGCTGACCTCGTCCGCCCGTGCTGACCTCGTCCGCATGATGGAGGCTGGTGCGCTGGGCAGGCTATCTCATCGTGGACTGCCCACAAATGCTGCCGTTGCCAGGCTATTTTGGGAACCTAGGAACAGGAGGAGGCCTGTTCCGCCATTCAATCAGACCATGGCTGATCTGTATCGGAACGCCATCTAGCCGCCTTAATACCCTTACCCAACAAAAATCCATCAATCTCATTTGTGAAATTTTCAATTCACCTCCCCCAACCTCGAAAGCTTTTTGGTGGGAGAGAGTTCCAGCTTTGTGTGAAGAAGTGCTTCCTGATTTCACCCCTGATCAGCCAGGCTCTAATTTTAAGGAGATGCCCCCTTGTTCCGGACTCCCCCGCCAGAGGAAATAGTTACCCTCTCTCTACCCTATCGAATCCTTTAATCATCTTAAACACCTCGATTAATCTTCTAAACTCGAGGGAATACAAGCCCAGTCTGTGCAACCTGTCCTCAGAATGTAGCCTTTAAAGCCCGACTAATTTTAATAAACAAACACTTTCAAGTGTTTCAGAACTAGATACTAATTCAAACACAAAAACACATTAAAACATACAATTGGTTCCAGGGGCCAGGCAGTAATCGCTAACAATTTTAGTTTTACTTTTCTGTTAACAGATGTTTCATCCTTGATTGGGTAACTCTAATGTGCTATTGCGATTCTTTAATGCAAATGAGAAATGATAAATATGGAGCATTTAATAGACAGAATTTCCTTCCTGATCAGTCAAGCAGCACCACAATAGTATCGTTTCCTGCTCTGTGTTTGACTGCACGCAATGCAAAGGGAGATTCGAGAGAGATTGCTTAAAACTGCTCAGCAAGATTTCCGTTTATAAAAAAAAAGACGCAGAGACAAGAGCAGCAGCTGGGAGAACCTTGGCATGTGACAGAATCAGCCAATCGCCCCTCACACCGGCAGCACCAGTGAAGAGCGAGGAGCCCTGGGGAAACGCTCAGTGAAGACAGCATCAGGCATTAAACAAAACAAAGGGAGTGGCTCAGGCACTGAGTGAGTAACGCTTGGTGTAGCAGGCCTGTTGGATTCGAACTGCAACCTCAACCTTCCGATCAGCCTCAGCTCCCCAGGTACATTATTACTGAATTATAAGGTGGCTACTCCCCCTCTCTCATTCTCCTTCCTGCTTAATTATGGCTTACAGTCCCACCCCAGATGAGTGAGTCCAGGCCAAACGCCTGCACGTGTCAGGGAGAGAGAGCGAGAGCCCAGGCTCCTGGTTACAGTGGAAAACCCTGGTGAGCTGGCCTTATTTCATGATGAGAGATTTAGCAGCGGTGCCTTAGCCAGCTCGTACCAACCACCCTGTTAAAGTAAACACTGTGTGTGTGTGTGTGTCCTCCCCCAGCGACGTTTCCTCAGCATACCCTAGGGAATAAACAGAGAAATCTTCAAAAAAAATCAGTACAGGAAACAGCTGGGGAAAAAAGTGGGGTCCGCAGTGGAATTTGAGCCAGTAACTGCTGGAAACACTCAGCAGGTCAGGCAGCATCTGTGGAAAGAGAGAAGCATAGGGTTAATGTTTCAGAACTCCATGTGGGGGATGGGGATGTAGAGGGAGGGGGGAGGATGGAAGTGTAGAGGGAGGGTGCGGTGGGGATGGGGATGTAGAGGGAGGGGGGAGGATGGAAGTGTAGAGGGAGGGTGCGGTGGGGATGGGGATGTAGAGGGAGGGGGGAGGATGGAAGTGTAGAGGGAGGGTGCGGTGGGGATGGGGATGTAGAGGGGGTGGGAGGATGGCAGTGTAGACGGAGGGTGCGATGGGGATGTAGAGGGAGGGGGGAGGATGGCAGTGTAGAGGGAGGGTGCGGTGGGGATGGAGATGTAGAGGGGGTGGGAGGATGGCAGTGTAGAGGGAGGGTGCGGTGGAGATGGAGAGGGAGGGGGGAGGATGGAAGTGTAGAGGGAGGGTGCGCTGGGGATGTAGAGGGGATGGGAGGTCTAGAGGGACTCTCCTGGGACAAGGCTCTCACCATCACGTTCTGGGGGCAGTGAATGCCAGCTTTGCCAGTGATGTCCGTATCCTGAGAATGAATTTCAGAAAGGCACTCCTTCTAAATGGCACCATGGCGGAAACCTAAGCGGCAGAGCGGGGCTATAAAAGTCCCCAGAGACCAGGTAAGGCCTCACAGCGTCGGCGGGAATCCTGAGCGGCAGAGCGGGACGATAAAAGTCCCAGAGACCCAGGTAAGGCCTCACAGCGTCGGCGGGAATCTCGAGCGGCAGAGCGGGGCTATAAAAGTCCCAGAGACCAGGTAAGGCCTCACAGCGTCGGCGGGAATCCTGAGCGGCAGAGCGGGGCTATAAAAGTCCCAGAGACCAGGTAAGGCGTACCAATCTCCCGTCTGGAAGGAGAGAGGTAAAAAGTAATCCAAGTGTGACGTCACCAGAAAGCGGGTAAGTGATTGGTTGGTGAGTATTTCTCCCTTTTAAGCTTAAATCTCTTTGGTTTATAGTTTCTAAGGTGTGATATTCACCATCTAGAATCGGGGCAGAGGATATTTAAGAATAATATTAATAAATTTAATTAATTACATAGAATGGGAGATCAGGCAATGTGTTGCTGCTGCAATATGTGGGAGCTGGTGAACACCATTGATGCTCACGGTGATCACATTTGCAGTAAGTGTTGGCTGCTCGAGGAATTCCGGCTCCGTGTTGAAGAGCTGGAGTCCGAGCTTCAAATACTGAGACACATCAGGGAGGGGGAGAGTTACCTAGACTGTGTATCAGGAGGTAGTCACACCAATTAGATTAATTAATGCAGATGTAGTCCGTGGCCAGGGTCAGGATGGTGTGACTAGAAGTAAGGCAGGTACGGGGATCCAGGAGGTAGTGTTGGAGGAGCCGCAGCCCTTGCACTTGTCCAACAGGTTCGAGGCTCTTACTCCCTGTGGGGACAGGAGTAGGGACTGCAGGGAGGATGAGCAACCTGGCCACAGCACCGTGGAGCAGGGGGCCATTCAAGTGGGGGGAGTTAAAAGAAATGTTGTAGTGGTAGGGGATAGTATCGTTAGGGGGATAGATAGAGTTCTTTGCAGCCGAGAGCGAGAGTCCCGAAGGCTGTGTTGCCTACCCGGTGCCAGGGTTAAGGACATCTCCTCTGGGCTGGAGAGAAACTTGGAGTGGGAGGGGGAGGATCCAGTTGTCGTGGTCCATGTTGGTACCAACGACATAGATAGGACAAGGAAGGAGGTTCTGCTGAGGGAGTTTGAGCAGCTAGGGGCCAAATTAAAAAGCAGAACCACAAGGGTAATAATCTCTGGATTATTACCTGAGCCACGAGCGAATTTGGCTAGGACAAATAAAATTGGAGAGTTAAATGCGTGGCTCAAAGACTGGTGTGGGAGAAATGGGTTTTGCTTCCTGGGACACTGGCACCAGTACTGGGGCAGGAGGGAGCTGTTCCGTCGGGACGGGCTTCACTTGGCCAGTGCTGGGACTAGAGACCTGGCGGATCATATAACTAGGGCTGTAGAGAGGGCTTTAAACTAACTAGTGGGGGGGAGGTTCCTAGAGAGCAAATAATAAAAATGACAACAGAGAAGGTCATAGACTTAGGTAGCAGTGGGGAAATTAAAAACCAGAGCGTGTCAGGAAGGGGCAGAAGGTATGGAGTAAAAGGTAAAGTAATAAAAAGGGCAAAAGCAGGAACTAAGTGTCACAAAACATCTTTGAAAGTTCTCTATCTGAATGCACGTAGCATTTGTAACAAAATAGACGAGTTAATGGCACAAATAACTACATATGGGTATGATCTTGTGGCCATTACAGAAACATGGCTGCAGGGTGACAATGCCTGGGAATTAAACATACCAGGTTATTTAACGATCAGGAAGGACAGGCAGGAAGGAAGGGGAGGTGGGGTGGCTATGTTAATAAAGGAAGGAATCACTGTAATACAGAGAAATGATTTGGGGTCAAAAGATCTGGATAATGAAACAGTTTGGGTGGAGGTAAGGAATAACAAGGGGAAAAAAACACTAGTGGGCGTAGTCTATAGGCCGCCGAACAGTGGCAACTCTGTTGGACGGAGTATCAATCAGGAAATAGTTGAGGCTTGTAATAAGGGAACATCTATAATTATGGGGGATTTTAACTATCATATTAATTGGACAAATCAAATTGGGCAGGGCTGCCTTGAGGATGAGTTCATTGAGTGTATTAGGGATGGGTTTCTTGAGCAGTATGTAACTGAACCGACCAGGGGGCAAGCAACCTTAGATCTGGTCCTGTGTAACGAGACGGGATTAATTAAAAATGTCCTGGTAAAGGATTCCCTTGGAATGAGCGACCATAACATGGTTGAATTCCATATTCAATTAGAGGGTGAGAAGGTTGGATCTCAAACAAGCGTGCTAAGCTTGAATAAAGGAGACTATGAAGGTATGAGAGCGGAATTGAGTAGAGTGGATTGGGAAAATAGATTAAAGGGTAAGACGATACATGATCAGTGGTGTACATTTAAGGAGTTATTTTACAACTTCCAAAAGAAATATATTCCACTGAGAAGAAAAGGGTGTAAAAGAAAAGACAGCCATCCATGGCTAAGTAAAGAAATTAAGGATAGTATTCGACTAAAAACAAGGGCATATAAGGTAGCCAAACCTAGTGGGAGGATAGAGGATTGGGAAAACTTTAAAAGACAGCAAAAAATAACAAAAAGATTGATTAAGAAAGGGAAGATAGATTATGAAAGTAAATTAGCAAAAAATATAAAAACAGATAGTAAGAGTTTTTATAGTTATATAAAAAGAAAAAGGGTGGCTAAAGTAAATGTTGGTCCCTTAGAGGATGAGACCGGGAAATTAATGGTGGGAAATATGGAGATGGCAAAAACACTGAATATTTTGTATCAGTCTTTACAGTAGAAGACACTAAGAATATCCCAACACTGGACAAATAGGGGGGGAGGAGCTAAACACGATCAAAATCACTAAGGAAGTGGTACTCGGTAAAATAATGGGACTCAAGGCGGATAAATCACCTGGACCTGATGACTTACATCCCAGGGTCTTGAGGGAAGTGGCGGTAGGGATTGTGGATGCATTGGTAATAATTTTCCAAAACTCCCTGGACTCGGCAAAGGTCCCGGCAGACTGGAAAACTGCAAATGTAACACCCTTATTTAAAAAGGGCAGTAGACAGAAGGCTGGAAACTATAGACCGGTTAGCCTAACATCTGTGGTAGGTAAAATTTTGGAGTCCATTATTAAGGAGACAGTAACAGGACATTTGGATAATCATAATTTAATAGGACAAAGTCAGCATGGTTTTATGAAGGGGAAGTCATGTTTGACAAATTTGCTGGAGTTCTTTGAGGAAGTAACGTATAGGGTGGATAAAGGGGAACCAGTGGACGTAGTGTATTTAGACTTCCAAAAGGCATTTGACAAGGTGCCACACAAAAGATTATTGCTTAAGATAAAAAAATCACGGGATTGGGGGTAATATTCTGGCATGGATAGAGGATTGGCTATCTAACAGAAGGCAGAGAGTTGGGATAAATGGTTCATTCTCAGACTGGCAATCAGTAACTAGTGGTGTTCCGCAGGGGTCAGTGCTGGGTCCCCAACTCTTTACAATCTATATTAATGATTTGGAGGAGGGGACCGAGTGTACCATATCAAAGTTTGCAGATGATACTAAGATGGGAGGGAAAGTAGTGAGTGAGGAGGACATAAAAAACCTGCAAGGGGACATAGGCAGGCTAAGTAAGTGGGCAGAGATTTGGCAGATGGAATACAATACTGGAAAGTGTGAGGTTATGCGCTTTGGCAGGAAAAATCGTAGAGCAAGTTATTATCTTAATGGCAAGAAACTGGAAAGTACTGAAGTACAAAGCGATCTGGGGGTCCTGGTGCACGAAACTCAAAAGGTTAGTATGCAGATGCAGCAAGTGATTAAGAAGGCCAATGGAATCTTGGCTTTCATTGCTAGGGGGATAGAATATAAAAATAGGGAGGTATTGCTTCAGTTGTACAAGGTATTGGTGAGACCGCACCTGGAATACTGCGTACAGTTTTGGTGTCCATACTTAAGAAAGGACATACTTGCTCTCGAGTCAGTACAAAGAAGGTTCACTCGGTTAATCCCGGGGATGAGGGGATGGACATATGAGGAGAGGTTGAGTAGATTGGGACTCTACTCATTGGAGTTCAGAAGAATGAGAGGCGATCTTATTGAAACATATAAGATTGTGAAGGGGTTGGATCGGGTGGATGCGGGGAAGATGTTCCCGATGATGGGCGGAACTAGAACTAGGGGGCATAGTCTTAGAATAAGGGGCTGCTCTTTCAAACTGAGATGAGGAGGAACTACTTCACTCAGACGGTGGTAGGTCCATGGAATATGCTGCCCCAAAAAGCTGTAGAAGCTACATCATTACATAAATTTAAAACAGAAATAGACAGTTTCCTAGAAGTAAAGGGAATTAAAGGTTACGGGGAGCGGGCAGGAATTTGGACATGAGTCTAGGTTCGGATCGGTCATGGCCCTGTGGGTAGCCTGATCCTGCTCCTATTTCGTGTGTCTAATTCTGTTAGATTCAGGAGATGGTTCTATGATAGTGGATTGGCGGTTAGGATCAGATCAGCCATGATCTTATTGAACGGCGGAGCAGGCTCGAGGGGCCGATTGGCCTACTCCTGCTCCTATTTCTTATGTTCTTATGTTATGTTCTTATGTAAGCAGAATTCAGAAATACCTGCAGTAGAGAAAGAGACATTGTATTGGCAAAAGAACCAGAGGGGAGATGAAGAGAATTTTTTTACTGTTGTGATCTGGAATGCGCTGCCCGAAAGAGCGGCGGAAGCAGATTCAATAGTAATTTTCATAAGACAATTGGAGAAATACTTGAAAAGGGGAAAGGTTACAGGGCCATGGGGAAAGGGCAGGGGGGAGTGGGACTAGTTGGAGAATCTTTCAAAGAGCCGGCACAGGCACGATGGGCCGAATGGCCTCCATTTGTGCTGTGAAATGTAATGATTGAAATGAATGGAGCCCTGAGACCAGCTGATTGTTGAGGCCATGCAGCAGCTCGGAGTGTCAGCCTAATATCAGTTGGAGCAAGTTCTTTCCCTGAAGGCGGCTCCAGGGATCCGGCAGCCTGATGTGTCCCGGTGCAAGGTCGGAGGTTCATACCCGTGGTCCTCCACTCATCAGACAGGCACAGAGCGCTGGTCAAACACTTGTCCATGGGGTGGGAGGTGCGGGGGGAGGTCCCACATCTCCCAGTTCGGGTTACCAGCCCTGCAGAATTGTCCTGGAGGCTCCAGGAATTGGTGGTTAATTTCCAGGACACGCCCGGAGAAAAATCATAGGGCTCTTGAACAAGATTGTGTTTTATCGTTTTCTTGGAACAATTAATATTAAAATATTGGAGATGGGAGATTGGGGAAAAAGCCTGCTTGCCTGACTGTCAAGATCAATCCAATTATGTAACAAAGGGTCTGTTCCCTTTCCGATTGGCTGGGGGAAGGCAGTGTGCCTGGAGAATGGACCAATGGCGGAAGAGTGCGGGCAGGTCGGTTCAAGGCAGGAGGTCATGTGATGAAACCTCCAGGAACAAGAGAGTTGGCAACCCCCCCCAGTCCCAGTGGCCTCTCAGAGCGGCTGCAGCAAATGCAGGAGAGAGTTCGCCCACCCCACCCCCATCCCCTGATGCAACGGAAGGGGGCACAGCACAGAGAAAGCCAGTCAGTGGAGAACACGCATTACAGAGAGTGTCAACCTCAATAACAAAAGCCCACGGCAGCCTGACACTCGGGAGATAAGCTGCTGTAACTGTAGCTGCAGCTCTGTGTCAGAGCCACTGTTTTGTGTTCGGTTGTCATAACGGAAGCAGCAAAGTTGTCAGGAGATGGGTGGGGACCAGAGAAACACTCTCAGCTCAATGCAACACCTGCGTCAGCATCTCCATGAGGTTTCTGAGGTCGCGTCTGAGTGGGTGAGGGAGTCAGCCTGGGTTCCAGCTTTAATGCAGTGGTTTACATACTCCAGAGTTTACATATTCAGCAGAGTGCTCGCAGAGGCTGTGAACATTAGTGCAGTGGGTTAGAAGGTGGGTTTGACATTTTGACATTACAACTTAGCAGAGATGGGTCTTAGACTGCATTTAGTTGAAGTGAATCCCAAACAAAGAAAGACTTGCATTTATATAGCACCTTGACAGCTACTGCCATGCCACATTATGCTTTAATCAGCTAACTAAAGTTATTCAACGCCAACTCGCATTGACTTAATATAACATAGGAATCACCAGAGGAAAAATGACCCAGGTCCATCTAGTTCGCCCTCTCCCATCCTGGTAGTCTCAGGATCCAATGATAATGGAGTTGTTGACTAATCACAGCGATCAATCTCAGCGATCAATCTCTATCAATGGGGTCGATTTTCCTGAAGCTGTCGGATAGAAAGCGGGACTACAACTTTCGGGTTTTAGACCCGCCTACTTTGACGTCCGGCCAATCCGCGCAATTTTCCCTTGATTGACCTTGTTGAGCCCGCCCAGCGGGCTCAGCGGGCCAATTAAGGGCCACCCGGCAACAGGTGACATCACAGACTGCAATTTCATCTGTCAAGAGATCTTGACAGATGAAATATCAGTGTCTCACAGCTGTTTGAAGCTGTGAAACACAGACAGTCTGAGTTCTAACATGAGTCCTTCTGCACAGACTCAGTTAGAACTCTCAGCAGCACTCAAAGCTGAAGGCTGTCACTTTTCACATCGCAGCCGTTCAGCTTTAAGTGCCGGCTGAGTGATGGGCTCCCGACGGCTACAGGAAGAAAGGCTGTTAAGGTAAGTACAGGTAAGTAAAAGTTCTTTACACACTTTAGACACACCAAACACACTAACCTTTGCACTTATGCACCCATCGCTCACCTGAGCACCGACATCCCGACCCCTCCAACTCCTTCAACCCGACGGCCCGCCTGCTCTAACCTGGCGTGGTTTGGAGCCGTCGGGAATCCCACACGAAACCCCTCAAAATAGGGATTAGGCTAAAAACTGCCTGTTAACAGGCAGTTAATTGGCACTAATCCCTTCCCCCCTGGTTTCGGCGGGTCCCAATGCGGGGCGGGTACCCGCCGCCCCTGAAACTTGCGTGGGGCGGGGTTTTTTGCGGGATGGTGTCGGGACTCCCAAATTCGGGATTTCCCCCCCCCCCCCCCCCCCCCCCACACACCTGAAACCCCGCCTGACGGCTCCAGGAAAATCGACCCCAATGAGTCTACAACAGATCCAGACACGAGGCGAGGAAAACCCCCAGTGATGGAGAGCTTTGGGAACCAGAGGTCCAAACTCACCTGTTCCTCCCGAGCTCGCTACACTCAACACACACACACCATGTCGATAATTACTCATACACCATGTCCCCAAATTTTCTTTCCTGAAAGAAATCTAATTTCAATTTGAATGGACTGCTTTCACTGTCACCCCAGCGAGCCAGTTCCATAGATTGACCACTCACTCACTGAAATGATGTTTCCATGGATTAGTTTTGCGTTTACCCTCCCTTCAAGCGCAGGCCGTGTCCTCTGGTTCTACTGTTCTGGCTTCACCCCAGTATAAATATTGGCCCAGGACACGGGGATAACTCCCTCTGCTCTTCTTCGAAATAGTGGCCGTGGGATCTTTTACATCCACCCGAGAGAGCAGACGGGGTCTCGGTTTAACATCTCATCTGAAAGATGGCTCCTCCAACAGTGCGGCGCTCCCTCAGCACTGCACTGGGAGCGTCAGCCTGCATTTTCTGCTCAGGTCTCTGGAGTGGGACTTGAACCACGCCTGACACCTTCCCACTTATGTTCCTGATTAAACCAAGTGTTCCTGACTTTGTTGCAGGAGATTAAGCCAGTCACCATGTCAGAGGAAGAGGCGCAGACCGTGGCAAAGGTCAGCAGGGGCATCAAGATGCTGAGTGCGACGGAGGAGGTCAAGAGAGACCTGGAGCTGATCATGAAGCCCTACGCCAACTGGGAGGAGTTTCTGACACCCGGGCCCGTCTCCATAGCGATCTTGGGTGAGCTGATATTCATTTCCGCCGCGGAGGAATTCCAGGTGAAGCTCAGCGCGGGCGGGAAAACGTTCCGGTATTTGAGGCACCCCGAGTCGTTCCACGCCTGCTTGATGCAGGTGAGTGACCAGGGGTGGAAGGCCTTCAGCAAAGCCCACAAGAACATGGACCAGATCCGACTCTACTCCTTGACGACCCCCAGGCACCTGGGCAACGCGGTGCAGGTGCTGAGCCGCGACCCGAAGGTGGTCAAGGCCATGCTGCCCAGCCGCCTGAAAAGCATCAAGAAGGTGGCAGACGACTGCCAGTGCTTGGCTGCCTCTGTCGAGGACGAGTTTGCCTCGCTCATCGAGCTGGTTCAGGAGCTGCTGGAGTTCTGCGCCAGCTCCCGAACAGACCACCACACGAGCCTAGCCGAGGTCAAGCAGACCCTGACGGAGTCCCAGTCCCGGAAGGAGGCAGCGGAGAAGGAGAAGAAGAGGGTGGAGGCTCAGTTCTCCAAGATGTGCGTCGAGATGGAGGAGGCCCGCGCCGTGTACCACAAGGTGGTGAAGATGATCCCCAGCGGCAAGACCCTGGTGGGAGTTTACGTCACACAGTCATTGCTGGATCTGGCTAACAGTATTGCCACGCAGCTGGTGATGATGAGCATGGCCGAACCTCTGAGCCTGGCCATTGACGTTAGCAAGACCGTGGCACAACACATAAAGGAAAAGGTCCAGAAGAAGAAGTCACTTAGCTCCCCAGATGAAGACGCAGGCAAGAGCTTGGGGAACTTGACCAGCATCTACCTGAAAGCGATCGAGATGCTAATGGCCAGCGTGCTGCTCCAGGACCTGATCTCCGAGAGCGGGGCCATCGACCCCTGCAAGCTGCTCAGTGCCAGCTCGCAGAACGACAACTCCAGAGGCTGCAAGCCCATGTTCCAGAGCAGCCTGAGCAAGATCGAGCAGGAGGAGGACTCTAGCACCAAGGAAGCGGCCCTGAAACTGTGCAAGGAAGGGATCACGACGTGTGAGCAGCTGGAGGAGATTGCCAAGTGCGAGAAGCCCGATAAGGCCCAGTTGGAAAGCCTCGCCGCAGCCATCAAGAAGCAGAACGCCAAAGTGCTACAGTACCTTTCGGACATCAAAGGGTCCACCAATGCTCCAGCCTTCGCCCCCCAGCCGCCAAATCTGACCAATGCCGCCGAGGTGGAGAAGGTGCAAGAAAGTCTATCAAGAATGGTCCTGGGCCAAGCCTGCTTCAGGGTGGAACAAGCCAAATGCCAACTGGATGCCACGAGAGAGCAGTATCAGAAAATGTCTGAGACAAAGGACAAGGTGACTAAGGACCTTGATGAGATCTTGATCACCATGAGGAAGTGTCAGGTGAAGGAAATAGACTACAACACAACGCTCAGGCTGCTGGTGACAGGCCTGGGTGCATTGAGCCAGGTCAAGGAGCAGTGGGCTAAGATGAGCAACTTCTTTCAGATGATGTCCAATCTGATTAAGGTCTCTCTCAACGACGCCCTCACGCAGTTCACCAGCGACGGTGAGGCTTACGAGGCATTCCCTGGCTATGACCAGGACTCTTTCGTCAAGGACATGATCTACACCGAAGCCTTTCAGGCCTGCAACATTGCTAACCTCTGCCACATGATCTCGGAGACTTACGTGGAGATCTCCCAAAAGCACCTGATGGACCAAGTCTGCAGTTTGGAGACGTACATCAATCTGAGCCCCTCCGACCCTCAGTTTAACGTGAAGCGAATCAAACTTCAGAAAGACTATATGGTCACAAAGGAGGCCATCAACAAGCTGGCCATGAGGAACAAGCTGCAGTTTGAGATGCAAATACAACAGAGAATTGATAACATCAACTCCACATTAAAGGGCATCCTGCCTCTCACAGGACAATAAAGCAAGATATTTGAGAGCAGCCTGAAGAATGATCATGAATTGGTTTTTAAGACGTTCCACTAACAGGCTGAAGACTGCAGACAGACTGTGAATGAGCAGCCATGCTTTGGAAGTAATGCCTTGAACTTTCCCTCATGTACAAAGCTTCTGCTTGAGTCATATGCTTGCACAGAATTAACCCTGTAGCACTCTTTCCCCCCTCCCACCAACCAACACGCAAATTCAAGGAGGTTTGCACATGGTCCGATGGAAGGGAGGAGTTGGCTGGGCCTGGGGCCAAGCATTTGTACCCGGCACACATAGTGTTGTCCTCTCCACATGTGTCCTGGAGGAGTCTGGGCCTCATGTATAGAGGAGGCCCGGTTTCCAGCAAATCCCCACAAGGACACTCGTCTGGTGATTCCTCTGCCCCTTTACTGTCTTTCGAATTACGAAAGAAAACAATAGTTTTTATAAATATAGAAAGACTTGCTCTTCTACAATTCGTCCATAGATTCAACCTATCACCGTTGGCTGTAGATGCTGAGCAGCCACCATAGGCCAGGCTAGCATGATGGCCAATTTCTATAGCAGAGTATATCAGCTCCAAGTTCCCCTCCAAGTCACACACCAGCCTGACTTGGACATATATCATTGTTCCTTCGCTGGGTCAAAATCCTGGAACTCCCTAAAGAGAAAGCAAGACTTGCATATATATAGCGCCTTTCACAACCTCAGGATGTCCCAAAGCACTTTACAGCCAATTAAGTACTTTTGAAGTATAGCCACTGTTGTTTTTAAGGAAACGTGGCAGCCAATTTGTGCGCAGCAAGCTCCCTCAAACAGCAATGAGATAAATAGTCAGATAATCTGTTTTAGCGATGTTGGTTGAGGGATAAATGTTGGCCCAGGACACTGGGGAGAACTCCCCCGCTCTTCTTCGAAATAGAGGCCGTGGGATCTTTCTCATCCATCTGAGAGAGTAGACTGTAGACTACCTAACAGCGCTGTGGGGCCGACCACCACCTTCACAAGGGCAGTTAGGGATGGGCAATAAATGCCGGCTTTGCCAGTGACACCCAATTCCGAGAATGAATGAAAAAAAAAAAGTAACTGTCCTGGAAACCAGATAGCAAACCCAGTCCGAGTATTAGGGAGGTACACACCTCCAACACGCCCCGCACCTCTCTTGGCACTGAGTATGAGCTGGGATGGTCTCCAGATGTAAAGGGAGTTAAAATAAAAATCCACATTTGGTTCGAATTTGAAGAGTTTTTCCAGCTTGCTAAAGCTGCAATATCCAACTCCAGAAGAACACACCCACATCACCCGAGCTAAGTCTGGGAAGATAAACTCCCCGATAGGAATAATCTTACCGAACATTGTGAAATCATGTCAGCCCTGCTAAGACAGCACCTCCTTTGAGTTCGTGATTGATGCGCCGCTGATGAGCGCACAATGTATTTGTACCTCAGTCCAGTCATAGAATCGTACGGTCCATAAGTTAGGAGACTTGCCGTGGGGGGGGGTGGCGGGTGGGCGGGTTTCTGTAATATGGGTGGGTGCCACGTCCACCTCACATAACAGCCAATGGAAATTCCAATCGGTAGGGGAGGGGGAAATGGTTGAGTTTTCCACCCGCCCCTCCACAGGCTAATGCACAGCACTGATGGGGCATGGGCGGAGGCGATTGCAAGTTATCCCAGGAAATCCACCCAGTCCTCCACCGATAGGGCCCAACAACAAGACCTACGCCAGAGGAGACCTGACCTGGGATGGGTCCCGAACTAGGCCTTTCTAAGGCGCCGGCAAAGATAATCCATCCCGGGGGGGTCGATTGCTGTCAGAGTGTTGCCCGGTTGTCAATTCAGATTGGAGAGATTAAAAATACATCTGATGCACCCTGCTGTTTTACATCCATCTGAGAGAGCAGACATCAGTTTAACGTCTCATCCGAAAGGCTACAGATAATTATACACAGTCGATTAGGGAAGGTGCAGTATGGTGGTGTGGGATAGGAGTGGGAAGGGGAGGGAAGGGGACAGGAGAGGTTGGGTGGGGAGGGGAGGGGAGAGGTTGGGTGGGGAGGGGACAGGACAGGTTGGGTGGGGAGGGGACAGGAGAGGTGGGGTGGGGAGGGGACAGGAGAGGTGGGGAGGGGAGGGGACAGGAGAGGTTGGGTGGGGAGGGGAGGGGAGAGGTTGGGTGGGGAGGGGAGAGGTTGGGTGGGGAGGGGAGGGGACAGGAGAGGTTGGGTGGGGAGGGGAGGGGACAGGAGAGGTTGGGTGGGGAGGGGAGGGAGGGGACAGGAGAGGTTGGGTGGGGAGGGGAGGGGACAGGAGAGGTTGGGTGGGGAGGGGAGGGAGGGGACAGGAGAGGTTGGGTGGGGAGGGGAGGGAGGGGGACAGGAGAGGTTGGGTGGGGGACAGGAGAGGTTGGGTGGGGAGGGGACAGGAGAGGTTGGGAGGGGAGAGGTGGGGAGGGGAGAGGTTGGGTAGGGAGGGGAGGAGACAGGAGAGGTTGGGGAGGGGAGAGGTTGGGTAGGGAGGGGAGGGGAGAGGTTGGGTGGGGAGGGAGGGGACAAGACAGGTTGGGTGGGGAGGGGAGGGGAGAGGTTGGGTAGGGGAGGAGACAGGAGAGGTTGGGTAGGGAGGGGAGGGGAGAGGACAGGAGAGGTTGGGTGGGGTGGGGAGGAGACGTTGCACTCCTGAGAAAATCGAGACCTCAATATCAAAGTCCACTAAAACAGATAAGTAATCACTGTGAACAGATAGCAAATCTAAATAGGGAGAACATCAATAAATTATGTGAATGAGGTTTGATTTCAATATGCAAATGAGCTCAATCGGCTATATTGAATGTATTCTGGCAAAAGCAGAAAATAAGTTTTAAGAACTAATAATTAAAAGGCATTGTAAAAATGTATTTTTCACTCTTTCCTTCGGTATTGCACATCACTCGCTGGCTGAGCGTGGGGTCAGAGATCCAGGGAGGGAGAGCACCGTACAGTGGATCATGCTCTCCTCGGCTTTCCTTGACTCCCACTGGGAACGTGCCTGGCCTCCACTGGGCCTCGTCTCCTGACAGGATGACTGAGGCCATGAGTTGGAATCACTGGCTACAAAACCCATCTCCGACCACATGTAGCCCGGCACGCCGCTGCTCTGCGGTGGAAATGAAAGGGAAAATGTCGAGCTTCTCCCAAGCGATGTTCTTCTGTTGGAGAAATGTCAGCATGTTTCCTGAGCACCGTTAAAAAAGGATTGTGATTTCTGTTTTCCCCAGGCATGATTAGCCCCTAATATGTGTGCTACACTCATCCATCCAACATAGCAGGCAACACAAACCTGGCCACCAGTTCAAGCAGCTTCAGAACTTGTCCAGCAGAGCAGATGATCCCAAGTGTTGTCTTAAAACAATGTTCTGTTGTTCACTTGAGTAGTGATGAATTCAGTCTTCCGGTTATAATCATTTTAGATACATAGAAACATAGAAGATAGGAACAGGAGTAGGCCATTCGGCCCCTCGAGCCTGCTCCGCCATTCAATGAGATCATGGCTGATCATCCAAATTCAGTACCCTGTCCCTGCCTTCTCCCCATATCCTTTGATCCCTTTGGCCTTTACAAATATATCCAACTCCTTCTTGAATATATTTAATGAACTGGCCTCCACTGTCTTCTGTGGTAGAGAATTCCACAGGTTCACCACTCTCTGGGTGAAGAAATTCCTCCTCATCTCAGTCCTAAGTGGCTTACCCCTTATCCTTAGGCTGTGACCCCTGGTTCTGGACTCCCCGGCCATCGGGAACATCCTTCCTGCATCTAGTCTGTCTAGTCCTGACAGAATTTTATAAGTTTCAATGAGATCCCCTCTCATTCTTCTAAACTCCAGCGAGTACAAGCCCAATCGACCCAATCTCTCCTCGTACGTCATTCCTGGCATCCCAGGTATCAGCCTGGTGAATCTTCACTGCACCCCCTCCATGGCAAGAAAATCCTTCCTCAGATAGGGCGACCAAAACTGCACACAATTTATTCTCTAACTTCAGCATAAAAAGCAATTTACAAGCTGCATCTAGTCACAGATAGAACACGCGAGCCTAGGCATGGGTCCTGTCTCGTGCTGCTTGAACAGAGGAGAAAGCTTATGTTTATACACGGTTTTCTTATCAAACTGGAGCAGGCATTGCCTAATATGGTAGTCTCTGGCCACTGCATAGTCCAGAAACACAACTTTTCTTCAATATACATCAACAACATTAGAAGCACATAAAAACACTGTGGCCTTGCTGTGCTAAGCATAAACCTTCTAGTCTAGACTTTCTTATCATACCATAACATTTCTAATCTAAACATTCTATTATAAAAATATCCACGGTCGGTTGGTTGCGAACACCGGTTGTTGCTAAGTGAAATCTGTATCTCTCTCCAATGATACCAACCACATTTTTTCCCGATATTGAATGAATTACTGTAAACAAGAACACATTTCAGAAGCTGAATTAACTGAGTTCCAACACCAAGAATCCAGTGGAGCTATCTCCAACTAGCCATGGCAGCTGGTTTTGGACACACTCCACGTTAGATGCCCGTTGCCCCACTCCACCTTGCTCCACTCTGACTCCAAAGTGTGGTATTCGCACTGAAGCACACTTCACGCCTCAAACACTGAGCCTTAGAATTAAGACACCTGCACAGAGACTACGGGCCAGAAATTGACAGCATAATGCCCGCTTTCAGGTGAGAAACGGTCACATAGAAACATAGAAGATAGGAGCAGGAGTAGGCCATTCGGCCCCTCGAGCCTTTCCGCCATTCAATGAGATCATAGCTGATCATCCAAATTCAGTACCCTGTCCCTGCTTTCTCCCCATACCCCTTGATCCCCTTAGCCTTAAGAAATATATCTAACTCCTTCTTGAATATATTTAATGAATTGGCCTCAACTGTCTTCTGTGGTAGAGAATTCCACAGGTTCACCACTCTCTGGGTGAAGAAATGCCTCCTCATCTCAGTCCTAGATGGCTTACCCCTTATCCTTAGACTGTGACCCCTGGTTCTGGACTCCCCCACCATCGGGAACATCCTTCCTGTGTCTAGTCCTGTTAGAATTTTATAAGTTTCAATGAGATCCCCTCTCATTCTTCTAAACTCCAGCGAGTACAAGCCCAATCAACCCAACCTCTCCTCATACGTCATTCCTGCCATCCCAGGTATCAGTCTGGTGAATCTTCGCTGCACTCCCTCCATGGCAAGAACATCCTTCCTCAGATAAGGCGACCAAAACTGCACACAATACTCAAGTTGTGGTCTCACCAAGGCCCTGTACAACTCCAGCAAGACATCCCTGCTCCTGTACTCAAATCCTCTTGCTACAAAGGCCAACATACCATTTGCCTTCTTAACCGCCTGCTGCACCTGCATGCTTACCTTCAGCGACTGGTGCACAAGGACACCCAGGTCTCGTTGCACTTACCCTTCTCCCAAACTATTGCCGTTCAGATAATAATCTGTCTTCCAGTTTTTGCCACCGAAGTGGATAACCTCGCATTTATCCACATTATACTGCATTTGCCATGCATCTGCCCAATCACCCAACCTGTCCAAATCATACTGGTGGGTACAACATGCCACGTGCCATGCGTGAGTTCAGTCCGCGATGGAAGGGTAGGAGTGCCTCCTCCTGGCTCCACATTAACACTGCAGGCTGCTGCCCCCTTCCCAATTGCCTCACTCCCTCCCCTCACGGACTGACGCCCTCGGCCAGTGTTTCGGCCGGTTGATCTTGCTCAGCCCCACCCCAGCTCCCCCCCCCCGCCCCCCGCCTCTGGAGCCCTGACTGGTGCTCGCAGCTTGCCACTAATATAAAAACGAGACCAGCAGATCAACTTTAAGTGGCCCTATCACTGGCCTCATTAAGGTGTCGATGCACCCAGATCGCAACGGGTGACCAGAAAGCTGCCTATGGGACGGCGTGTACAGCGAGGTTATCCACTTCGGTGGCAAAAACAGGAAGACAGATTATTATCTGAATGACAATAGATTGGGAAAAGGGGAAGTGCAACGAGACCTGGGTGTCCTTGTGCACCAGTCGCTGAAGGCAAGTATGCAGGTGCAGCAGACGGTTAAGAAGGCAAATGGTATGTTGGCCTTCATAGCGAGAGGATTCGAGTACAGGAACAAGGATGCCTTGCTGCAGTTGTACAGGGCCTTGGTGAGACCACACCTTGAGTACTGTGTGCAGTTTTGGTTGCCTTATCTGAGGAAGGATGTTCTTGCCATGAAGGGAGTGCAGCGAAGATTCACCAGACTGATACCTGGGATGGCAGGAATGACGTATGAAGAGAGATTGGGTCAATTAGGCTTATATTCGCTAGAGTTTAGAAGAATGAGAGGGGATCTCATTGAAACATAAAATTCTACCGCAAGGATCGGTCCTAGGACCCCAGCTGTTCACAATATATATTAATGATGATCTGGACGAGGGAATTGGATGTAATATCTCCAAATTTGCAGACGATACAAAGCTGGGTGGTAGAGTATGCTGTGAGGAGGATGTCGTGAAACTCCAGTACGACTTGGACAGGTTGGGTGATTGGGCAGAAACATGGCAAATGCACTATAATGTGGATAAATGTGAGATTATCCACTTTGGTGGCAAAAACAGGAAGGCAGACTATTATTTGAATGGCAATAGATTGGGAGAAGGGGAAGTGCAAAGAGACCTGGGTGTTCTTGTGCACCAGTCGCTGAAGGTAAGCATGCAGGTGCAGCAGGCAGTTAAGAAGGCAAATGGTATGTTGGCCTTCGTAGCAAGAGGGTTCGAGTACAGGAACAAGGATGTCTTGTTGCAGTTGTACAGGGCCTTGGTGAGACCGCACCTTGAGTATTGTGTGCAGTTTTGGTCGCCTTATCTAAGGAAGGATGTTCTTGCCATGGAGGGAGTGCAGCGAAGATTCACCAGGCTGACACCTGGGATGGCAGGAATGACGTATGAGGAGAGATTGTGTCGATTGGGCTTATACTCACTGGAGTTTAGAAGATTGAGAGGGGATCTCATCGAAACCTATAAAATTCTGTCAGGCCTGGACAGACTAGATGCAGGAAGGATGTTTCCGATGGCCGGGGAGTCCAGAACCAGGGGTCATAGTCTAAGGATAAGGGGTAAGCCATTTAGGACTGAAATGAGGAGGAATTTCTTCACCCAGAGAGTGGTGAACCTGTGGAATTCTCTGCCACAGAGGGCGGTGGAGGCCAGTTCATTAAATATATTCAAGAAGGAGTTGGATATATTTCTTAAGGCTAAAGGGATCAAGGGATATGGGGAGAAGGCAGGGACAGGGTACTGAATTTGGATGATCAGCCATGATCTCATTGAATGGTGGAGCAGTCTCGAGGGGCCGAATGGCCTACTCCTGCTCCTAACTTCTATGTTTCTATGTTAATAGTGCAGTGGTTATGTCACTGGACTAATAATCCAGAGAACGTGAGTTCAAACCCCATCATCGAAAGTTTGAGAATTTGAATTCAGTTCAAATCAATAAGTAAATAAAAATCTGGTATCAATAAAAGTGACCATGAAACTGTCGGTTTGCCATTAAAAAGCCCAACTGGTTCACTAATGTCCTTAAGGGAAGGAAAGCTGCCGTCCTTACCCGGTCTGGGCTTATATGTGACTCCAGTCCCACTCAACGTGGTTGACTCTTACAAAAGCTATACTGCGGATGCTGGAAATCTGAAATAAAAACAAAAAATGCTGGAAATACTCAGCAGGTCAGGCAGCATCTGTGGAGATAGAAACAGAGTTAACGTTTCAGGTCGATGACCTTTCGTCAGAACTGGACAAAGTTACAGATGTAACAGATTTCATTGCTAACTGCCGGCGTGACATCGGCCGTCTCAATGTCTCTGCTCCCCTCACTCACTCCAACCTACCTCCCTCTGAACTTGCAGCACTCCATTCTCTCAGATCCAACCCCGACATTGTCATTAAACCTGCTGACAAGGGTAGTGCTGTTGTTGTTTGGCGAACTGACCTCTACCTTTCGGAGGCTGAACGCCAACTCTCCGACACCTGGTCCTACCGCCCCCGGACCATGACCCCACTATCGAAAATCAAGCCGTTATTTCCAAGACTGTCACTGACCTCATCTCATCTGGAGATCTTCCCTCCACGGCCACCAACCTCATAGTTCCCCAACCCCGCACAGCCCGCTTCTACCTCCTTCCCAAGATCCACAAACCGGACTGCCCTGGTAGACCCATCGTTTCAGCCTGTTCTTGCCCCATGGAACTTATCTCTTCCTATCTTGACTCTATCTTTTCTCCCCTTGTCCAGTCTCTTCCCACCTACATCCGCGACTCTTCGGACGCCCTTCGCCACTTTAGCAGTTTCCAGTTTCCTGGCCCCAACCATTTCCTTTTCACCATGGACGTCCAATCCCTCTACACCTCCATCCCCCACCAGGATGGCCTGAGGGCGCTCCGCTTCTGCCTTGAATAGGGGCCCGACCAGTCCCCATCCACCACCACCCTCCTCTGCCTGGCTGAACTTGTTCTCACATTGAACAACTTCTCCTTTGACTCCACTCACTTCCTCCAAATTAAAGGTGTTGCTATGCCTGCTTTTTTATGGGATACGTGGAACATTCTTTGTTCCTATCCCACTCAGGTCCCTTCCCTCACCTCTTTTTCCAGACTGTGTCGGTGACATTTCCTGCTCTCACCCTGAACTAGAAAATTTCATTCACTTTGCTTCCAATATCCATCCTTCCCTCACCTTCACATGGTCCATCTCCGACTCTTCCCTTCCCTTCCACGACTTCTCTGTCTCCTTCTCTGGGGATAGGTTATTCACTATAAGCCCACTGACTCCCACAGCTACCTGGACTACACTTCCTCCCACCCCGCTTCCTGTAAGGACTCTATTCCATTCTCCCAGTTTCTCTGCTTCCGACATGTCTTCCTTTTTCCTCAACCGAGGATTCCCCTCTACCGTGGTTGACATGGCCCTCGACCGTGTCCATTCTATCTCCCGCACTCCTGCTCTCACCCCTGCCCCTCCCTCCCAGAACCACGATAGGGTTCCCCTTGTCCTCACTTTTCACCCCGCCAGCCTCCGCATTCAACGGATCATCCTCTGCCATTTCCGCCACCACCAGCGTTATCCCACCACCAAACGCATCTTCCCCATCTCTCCCCTTTCAGCATTCTAAAAGGACCGCTCCCTCCGTGACACCCTGGTCCACTCCTCTATCACCCCTAACACCTCTTCCCACGGCTACTTCCCGTGCAAGCGCAGGAGATGCAACACCTGCCCTTTCACCTCCTCCCTTCCCACTGTCCAGGGTCCCAAACACTCCTTCCAGGTGAAACAGCAATTTACTTGTACTTCTTGCAATTTAATATACTGTATTCGCTGCTCACGATGTGGTCTCCTCTACATTGGGGAGACCAAACGCAGATTGGGTGACTGCTTTGCGGAACACCTCCGTTCAGTCTGTAAGGGTGACCCCGAGCTGCCGGTCGCCTGTCACTTTAATTCACCGCCCCATTCCCACTCTGACCTCTCCGTCCTCGGCCTCTTGCATTGTTCCACGGAAGCTCAGCGTAAGCTCGAGGAACAGCACCTCATCTTTCGATTAGGCACTCTACAGCCTTCCGGACTCAATATTGAGTTCAACAATCTCAGATCATAACCTTGGCCCCTAATTTTTTTTATTATTTTTTTCCTTTTCCTTTTTTCTCTCTCACATGGCAGCTGTCGATCTTTCTGCCATTTCCAATTACACTTCATCTAGAGCCATCTTTTGTTTCTTTACTTGTCCCATTTGAGGATATAGAATGCAAAAAAATGGTAACAACTCGCTTCGCATAGCCAAGGACCCTGTCAATCTAAAATGGAGGATCCTGTCAGCATAAAATGGTGGTGAAATGTCGACATCGCTGAGTCACTTGCATATTGTAAGAAATGATCATGTTAACTCAAGAAACTGTGAAGGCAGCAGGAAGTAAAATAAAAGAAGCTAAATGATCTGTGGCTGCTAATATGGCTGGCACCCACGATGTCACACCTTGCTGGTGGAAACAGTGTAGGGCGGAGTGCAGAGGTTATACAGACAATAGGCGATCAGAAAACACATTACCATGATTGCAAACGCATTACCATAATGATTAGGTGATCGTGAAACCATTACCAGCATATTTACTTAACCATAAACCATTCAGTGAAATGTGACTTCTTTGTTTCATACTGCCAGGCCAGGAAATCAAATTAAATGTATACGTGTACAGCTCGGGCTTGGTGCAGACTGTACGATGTGTTAATGTCTTCTCAAATGCAAGTATAATAATGTGGCACACTGTATGAAAGATTGCTTGCTCTGGTGTAACCTGTCGGGACTCTTCTGGAGTCAGGACTGTGCTGTATCAGAGTAAGTCTCCCGGGATGACGGAATAAAAACTGTTGAACTCCACCAGTATTCGACTCAGTGTTTGTACTGAACCAGATTGAGGACCAAAAGAATCCGTTTCAACATTTGGTGTCAGAAGTGGGATCTCAACGGACGATCACCGAGAATTCGCGAAATTAAGAGCCGAACTAGTTTTGGACGTGAGAGGAGGAAATGGGCCCCCGGAGTGAGTATGTTTAAATTTACCACCTCGGTTTTCCTCTGATCCGTAAGTCCGATAAAAGTTTTGCCACTCGCTAATTCTTGCGTGGTGTCCCGACGAGATCTGGGTCAATCTGGCGAATACTGTGTAAACTTAGGAAATAAGTATCCAAGTCGGGTAACGCGCCGGCCTCGTATTTCACTTGGTCCGCTCAGGCTCCGATTGGACTAAAAAGTAGATAAGTAGTGATTTTAGAGAAAGAGAAAAAGAATACTTGAAAGAAAGTAAAAAGAGAGAGTCGGGGACTCTAGAGCTCGAGCAACTTGTACTCGGGGATTGCAAGATAAGGGTCGTATAAGTTGAATAATTAGAGTTTAAGAATACCTGTACCAGGCGGTGACAGAGGCTAAATTTACGATTTGAATAATTAGGCTAAGAATACCTGTACCAGACGGTGACAGAGGCTAAAATTACTATTTGATGAATATAGACGACTCACTGTGTTTTTGTTTGGTCTAAGTATTGTAGTTATTGTATTGTGGTGTTTAGTTTTGTGTGCCGGGTCCGTGAAATATACGAGACACTTTTAAAAACGTAACTCGAATCCTGAAAGGGAGCCCTTAGTGTAAGAGAACCATGGGTAATTACCTAGACACAACAAGTGACGAGGGCAGTGCCTTACAAACATTATGTGACAAATATCCGGATAAAGCCCAACAATTGAGACTACTCTCAGGGGGTTTAAATAAAAAATTAGGCAGCGAACAATGGCCACTAGGAGGTCCCAAACGTTTAGAAACGGTTAAACAAGCTCAAGAAATGATTTGGAAAAAGAACATGGGAAGCAAGACTAAAAAAACTAATTGGACTCTGGCGACAGTACTGCCAAGAAATTAAAGACAGTTCCCTATTAGCCAGCTGGCAAGAAAATGCTGTTAAATTAGGAATAAAGTTAACCGAAGGAGGAAATCCTAAACCCATTGAAATACTTAAGAAAGAATGTGCACATGAGAAAAGGTCAAAATCTGAAAAGGCGCCAGATAAAAAGGATAAAAATGAACTACGTAGTTCAATGGTTGGCCTTAGGTTGAAAGAGGGAGACGGAACAGATGAGGACTTAGACAATTGGATGTACAGAACTCCTAATGCGCCACCTCCTCAGCCACCCCAGTACATCAACATTTACCCCTCCCTTCCAACATCGGCCTCACTAGCGATGCCTAATACTACCCCTCCAGCAACCCTCTCCGCAACCAGTCCCCCATTCACTCCAGGAATACCCGCAACCACCTTACCCGATAGTGCCACAGGCGTTACTGATCCCATAAGTAGTCGGACCCGGTTACAAACGGCAGGACAGACAAACCCTGTGCCAAATTATACTCCTACCCGGAGTGATAAGAAAAAGAAAAAGAAGGAAGAAGAGAAACGGGGAAATAAGAAAAGAGTCAGACAGTTAGTTCAACATAAATCCACTCAGGAAAGCGACACTGAGTCATGTAGTGACTTTACCGATTCGGAGGATGATTTATCACCTCCTGAGGATCATGAGTCAGAATCAAAGAATCATTCCGGTAACCCACCCAGGAACCTTCCAGTGAGAAAGATGCCAAACCTGGATCAGGCTAATGCCGCAGCTAACCCCACCATAGATGTATTCTTCCCATGGAAGCCTAATGAATTAATGTCTATCCTAACTAATGCGCCGGATCGCCACAAAGCGCCTCAAAAGTTTGTGGACTTTTTACGAACCACCATTCAAGTGTACAACGCTGAATCCCGAGATTTATGGGCTTTAATCCAACAAGTACTGACCCCCTCGGAACATACTCGATTCTTAACTCACTTGCGACATGCTAATCTGACAGCCCTAAATGTGGCCATGGGGAATGACAATGATAGAATAACAGCCATGCTTACGGCTGCTAGTCAAACACTTCAGAAGCCTATTAACATATCCAATGTCCTAGATACTAAGCCAAAGAAAGATGAGGGACCTGAGGAATTTTTGGAGAGATTCTGTGAGGTTTATCAGGGACAGTCGGGGGACACCAATTATCAAGGAGGAGCCAATTCACCCCTATTCTGCGCCATTCTGATGAACTGTCTTCCGGCTGCTGTGGCGACAGCCATTAAAACCAATAATATGAACTGGGCAGAAAACAGCCCGACTCAAATGACTAGAGCTGCGAAATATTACTGGAAAGAAAGTAAGAGTGCAGAAAGTCAACCCCACGTTAAGGTCAAGGCGGAATATGTAATGAAGCGAGAGGACGTGCCCATACAGCCAAAAGTAGGGCCAGACCTAACAGGATATCAAATGGAACCCCAGTATTGTGTTCCAGGATGGGTAGACTCCCAAAACTATGGGTATTACAATCACCCAACTGGACCCGACGCTCCTGCTTATGGCCCACCCTATGCGCCCCCACGACAAAATTATGGGGGAAGAGGAAGGGGCAGAGGACAAGGACAAGGTCTATGCTTCAATTGTGGTCAGCTTGGCCACTGGAGTAAGGAGTAAGGAGTGTCCGGCCAGACGACAAGGAAGGGGAGGTCAGACCCGAGGAAATAGAGGCGGTTGGCAAGGAGGTCGAGGAAGGGGAACATACACTGATTTCTCCCAAACCAATCCGTTTCCACATGTTACAACATGTTACAACCAGATCGAGAACCCCTATTAATGCTTCAGATTCAAGATCAATGGCATCCCTTTTTGGTCGATACAGGGGCCGCTATGTCATCTGTTCAATCAGACCTTAAACTCCCCAAATCGAAAGAAACTCAAAGCTTATCCGGCTTTCAAGGACAAGTATCTCAGTATGCGATGACGGAAGCAGTCCGAGTAACATACAAAAACGAATCCGTGATTATGTATACAGATGGCAGTTCTTCAATTGATGAGAAGGGAAAACGAATTTCTGGTTATGCAATTGTAAATCGGGAAGGTGTCACCTTAGAATCAGCCGCCTTTGAATCCCCTTTTTCTGCCCAGCAAGCCGAACTGTTTGCACTCATACGAGCTTGTACTTTGGGAGAAGGATTAAAAATCAATGTACATACAGACTCTAGATATGCCTTTGGAGTAGTTCACGACTTTGGACAATTGTGGAAAAATAGAGGTTTTCTGACCTCTTCGGGCAGCCAGATCTCTCACCGTCAGTTAGTCTCAGATCTCTTGCAAGCCCTTTTACTCCCCAAACAGATAGCTGTGATTAAATGCTCTGCCCATACCACTGGCCAAAACCCGGTAGATATAGGAAACCGCCGCGCTGATGAGGCGGCCAAAAATGCTTCTAGGAGTCACCAAATGATTGTGCCCCGAATGATGAGGCAGACTAAAAATTCCAAAAAGAATCAGTCTACCTCGGAAAAACTAATGCCAACCATCCAAGAGGTGATTAAGTTGCAGGAGGACGCTCCTGATAGTGATAAGCATTTGTGGAGAGAATTGGGATGTGTATATAACCCTTTATCAAAACTCTGGACTACTCTCGCGGAACAGACTTGCATGTCTGATGAGCTAGCTTTATGGGTTATTGAATGTGTACACTTTGCAACTCATTGTGGTGCCAGGGCAGTGGGTGATTTGCTTCTAAGTACTTGGTGGCATCCAAGGCTTCAAGCAATAGCACAGAACATTAGCGATCGATGCCTGACTTGTCAACAACACAACCCTGGAAAGGGAGTGCCTTGCGAATGGGGAAAAACCCCTTTACCTGAGGGTCCCTTTGAGACCCTGCAAATGGACTACATTGAGTTGGAAAGATGTCAGTGTTACAAATACGTACTTGTCATTGTAGATGTATTTAGTAAATGGATCGAGGCATATCCAACCACAGACAATAAAGCCTCTACTGTTGTTAAGGTATTGCTGAGAGAGATCATACCTCAGTATGGTATTCCAACTCGGTTAAGTTCTGACAACGGTCCTCACTTCACTGCCGAAGTGAACAAGGAACTTTGTACCCAGTTGAACATTCATCAGCAATTGCATTGTGCTTATTGACCACAGGCTGCAGGACTTGTCGAAAGAACCAATCAGACTCTGAAGAACAAACTTGCTAAACTGGTAGCCGAAACCGGCTCCACTTGGTTGAAATTGCTTCCTGTGACTCTCTTTCAGATCCGCACCACACCAGCGGGTAAAGCATGACTTACACCTGCTGAGATTATCTATGGTAGACCACTCAAGACTCCCTGGAACCAAAATGCTCCTACAACGGTGCATTTTCACCATATGACTGAAGAAATGACGACCTATGTCTTGGCTATTACTAAGGTTTTGCGTGGGCTGCATTCACAGGTCCGTGCTGCATATGGTGAACTTCCTGACTTATCTGGTTCTCTAAAAATTGAACCAGGTTCGTATGTGATGGTTAAGAACTGGACTCGTAAAAGTCTAGATCCAAGGTGGGAAGGTCCATATCAGGTCTTACTAACAACCCCGACTGCAGCTAAGGTCGAGGGAAGAAGCGCATGGGTGCATTTCCACCACTGTAAATTGATTGGAGCAACCAATCAAAAGGGGGAGAGATAATCAGTAGTAAATCAGTACAGTATATAGTAGATTTTACGAACAATCATTAATTTTATTTTGATTGATCAGCCATTGATAGGAGACTACAGAACTCGTGCTCGGCCTTGATAGAGGTGACTGCAGCTTTTACGAGGTCTGGTGTTGTGTTTGGATTGTTCTGGCCTGCTGAAATCCTACTCTTATTATACTTATTATACAATTTAAATTTTTAATTTTAAGTTTTAATATTTTAAGTTTTTAACTTTTGATCTTGTGTAAGCACTTTGTTTTCCAGATTAATAGTTAATAAGTAGCATTGATTGATCACCAAGAATCAAGATGAGGACTTTATTACTGCTTCTGAGCGTTATCCTGCTCGCGGGCGGGGCGTTCAATCGACTGAAGAAATGTAAGAAAATCACGCCTGGAAAAACAGTCCATCTGTGCCGAAGAGATATTCTCCAGTGCAAAGACAAGAATCTTAAAGCTTTCGGATCCTGGAACGTGACTAAATGGGACTTCTGTAATGGACTATTAAAACAGGAACATCGGGAAGTACATTTGGACAATAGAAACAGATGGGGTTTGCCATAGAATCACTGGGTACCTTAGATGGTTATCATGGAATGATAAAAGGGGGGAATGAGGATATAGAATGCAAAAAAATGGTAACAACTCACTTCGCATAGCCAAGGACCCTGTCAATCTAAAATGGAGGATCCTGTCAGCATAAAATGGTGGTGAAATGTCGACATCGCTGAGCCACTTGCATATTGTAAGAAATGATCATGTTAACTCAAGAAACTGTGAAGGCAGCAGGAAGTAAAATAAAAGAAGCTAAATGATCTGTGGCTGCTAATATGGCTGGCACCCACGATGTCACACCTTGCTGGTGGAAACAGTGTAGGGCGGAGTGCAGAGGTTATACAGACAATAGGCGATCAGAAAACACATTACCATGATTGCAAACGCATTACCATAATGATTAGGTGATCGTGAAACCATTACCAGCATATTTACTTAACCATAAACCATTCAGTGAAATGTGACTTCTTTGTTTCATACTGCCAGGCCAGGAAATCAAATTAAATGTATACGTGTACAGCTCGGGCTTGGTGCAGACTGTACGATGTGTTAATGTCTTCTCAAATGCAAGTATAATAATGTGGCACACTGTATGAAAGATTGCTTGCTCTGGTGTAACCTGTCGGGACTCTTCTGGAGTCAGGACTGTGCTGTATCAGAGTAAGTCTCCCGGGATGACGGAATAAAAACTGTTGAACTCAACCAGTATTCGACTCAGTGTTTGTACTGAACCAGATTGAGGACCAAAAGAATCCGTTTCAACACATTACCATCTCCTTTTGCCTTGCACGATCCATACCTTTTTTCTTTTAATCTCTCCTGACTACCATCCTATCACGGACCATCCCCTTTGTTCTTTCCTCCCCTCCCCCCTTTCCCTGCCCCTGCATTTGCTTAAAAATCTGTTACATCTCTAACTTTTTCCAGTTCTGACGAAGGGTCATCGACTTGAAACGTTAACTCCGTTTCTCTCTCCACAGATGCTGCCTGACCTGCCGAGTATTTCCAGCATTTTCTGGTTGACTCTTAGTTGCCCTCTGAAATGGGCCAGCAAACCTCTCAGTTGTATCATTTCTTCACCCCAGGGACTGTGGTGTTTCAACAAGAAGGCCCACCACCACCTTCAAGGGCAATAACTGCCGGTCTTGCCAGCGGCAACCACATCCCGAGAGTGAATAACAAAAATAATGTGGATCCGATCCAATTTCTAGGCCCTTGCAATGGGCAATGTGACGCAAAGCATAGGGAGATCCAACAGACTGGTGCCACTGGGTGATAGGACATAGCCTCAGGTGTGCGCTTGCCTGAGGAGACTGCCTCAAATGCCCCATCATGGGAGAGGTTGAGAGTGCAGCCCAGATTGTATTCCATAGGGAGGGAGGAACGACCCAGGGGATGGAGCACACTGCAACCTTCTCTTTGCCAAACAGCAGCAGCTGATGTCAAAAACAGGAAGGCAGATTATTATCTGAATGGCAATAGATTGGGAGAAGGGGAAGTGCAACGAGACCTGGGTGTCCTTGTGCACCAGCCGCTGAAGGTAAGCATGCAGGTGCAGCAGGCAGTTAAGAAGGCAAATGGTATGTTGGCCTTCATAGCGAGAGGGTTCAAGTACAGGAACAAGGATGTCTTGCTGCAGTTGTACAGGGCCTTGGTGAGACCACATCTTGAGTATTGTGTGCAGTTTTGGTCACCTTATCTGAGGAAGGAGGTTCTTGCCATGGAGGGAGTTCAGCGAAGATTCACCAGGCTGATACCTGGGATGGCAGGAATGACGTATGAGGAGAGATTGGGTCAATTGGGCTTATACTCACTGGAGTTTAGAAGAATGAGAGGGGATCTCATTGAAACTTATAAAATTGTAACAAGACTAGACAGACTAGATGCAGGAAGGATGTTCCCGATGGTCGGGGAGTCCAGAACCAGGGGTCAGAGTCTAAGGATAAGGGGTAAGCCATTTAGGAAAGAGATGAGGAGAAATCTCTTCACCCAGAGAGTGGTGAACCTGTGGAATTCTCTACCACAGAAGGCAGTAGAGGCCAATTCATTAAATATATTCAAGGAGTTGGATTTATTTCTTAAGGCTAAAGGGATCAAGGGATATGGGGAGAAAGCAGGGACAGGGTACTGAATTTGGATGATCAGCCATGATCGCATTGAATGGCGGAGCAGGCTCGAGGGGCCGAATGGCCTACTCCTGCTCCTATCTTCTATGTTTCTATGTTGATGCCCGAGGAACAGGCTGCCTGATTCTCTTCTCCGCTTGGCTGGGCGCCCTGCTGAAGGAAACAATGTATCACGAAGGATTAAAAGCCAGTCGCTGCAATCAGTCCAAAGTCACCGTTCCCCTTCGCCTGAGTCCAGCTCCAAAACCCCAAGGCTCCTGCGCCGAGATTTGATCCAGTAATTAAACCTCCTCTCTGGTAATCAGAGGACTCTCCATCGCTGTAAGAAATGTGTACCAGCACAAATCCTTTCAACGCCTTAGAGATTCTCTCCTCTTTTCACTACCTTGTCATATTTTCAAAGAAAATTGTACAATGGTCAACTAATCCTCAATAACAATGTATTAACTGTTTACAATTGATGCCTATTGAAAGGATCATTTATTTCGGATTCTCTGCTCTTTTCCCACTCATCCACGCACCATCACTTGGCTGAGAATGGAGCCTGGGATTTCCTGGGACTCAGCACCCCAACCACATTGCTTAGAGACTGGGCATCTCCACCACCTATTTTGTTAATGAATATCCCCACAAACAGTAATCTGGTTTCCAGCCCCCCTTTACCAATGAGCCATTTGTCCCTGCAGGAAGCTCGTCAGTTTTCCCGGGTGCTAAATGGTTAAATATTGATAAATGTTAATTACAGTCATTAAATGAAGTCCTTATTGCCTTCTCTATAAAATCTAGGGACCCTGGGCTATCTCAGCGGCCCAGAAAGGACTTCTCATCCAATTGGAGGCTCAGTCCAGCCTCAGACCTTATTTCATCCCCATCCTTTCACAAAACCAATTGGCACATCCACCAATTGCCGTAATCCATCGCGTTTGACAAATACTTCTCCAGGCTGAGTCCAATATGAAGGCCCTTCCTGCAAGAATGGATTGTGTCGTAATCTTTCATCTTTGTTCATGAATGCGAATGGTGGCCTGTCTCGCCTACATTCATCTTTATGTTTTATATTCCTCCTTTATGTCGTCCTTCATGACTTTCTCACCTCCCACACAACCCATTCTTCGCCTGACGGGGAGGACAGCTACTTTTACTCTGGGGATTTCTTCACCAGTTACTGGGTATCACTGATCTGTTGGATTGAGGAGGAAAGAAAGAAAGACTTGCATTTCTATAGCGCCTTTCATAACCACTGGATGTCTTAAAGCGCTTTACAGCCAATGAAGTACTTTTGAAGTGGAGTCACTGTTGTAATGTGGGAAACGCGGCAGCCAGTTTGCGCAAAGCAAGCTCCCACAAACAGCAATGTGATAGTGACCAGATAATCTGTTTTTGTTATGTTGATTGAGGGATAAATATTGGCCAGGACACCGGGGAGAACTCCCCTGCTCTTCTTCGAAATAACGCCATGGGATCTTTTACACACGCCTAAGAGGGTAGACGGGGCCTCGGTTTAATGTCTCATCCGAAAGATGGCACCTCTGACAGTGCAGTACTCCCTCAGCACTGCACTGGAGTATCAGCCTAGCTATATGTGCTTAAGTCTCTGGAGTGGGACTCTGAACCCACAACTTTCTGACTCAGAGGCGAGAGTGCTGCCCACTGAGCCACAGCTGACAGAAGGAGGATTCTCACATGGCGTCAGACCAGTCACTGATGTGTGACTCGCACGAGGGCATCCAATTAGTAATTCTCTCAGTGTACATCATTTATTGTGATTTGGACGAGGCTTTTAATAAGATTAAGGCTCATGAATTGACTGGCAAATTGGATTGAAAACTGGCTTGGCAGCAAAAAAAAAATAGAATTTGCTGAGACAGAAAAAGACCCATCAGGCAGGTCATAAGTCACCTATTTACATTATTGATGAACAATATGGAGTAGTCAGCTCAGCAGGACTTAATGCCTTGAGCTATAAAGCAAATTATCACATACTAAAGTAAAAAGGAAATGCTTAAACTATCTAAATCATTGGGTCGGCCACAGTTAGTATATTGGCTTCAGTTTTGGGCACGTTCAGGAAGGTTGTCAAGGCAATGGAGAGGGAGCAGAAGAGTTTCACTGAGATAATACCAGGGATGAGATACTTTAGTTAGGAGCAGAGAGCAGCGACAATGGGCCTCGTTTTATTGGAACAAGCAATAAGTAAAATTCGTGCCACACAAGTGCCAGACAATGACTATCTCCAACAAGTGTGAGTCTAACCACCGCCCTTGACATTCAACAGCATTACCATTACCGAATCCCCCACCATCAACATCCTGGGGGTCACCATTGACCAGAAACTTAATTGGACCAGCCACATAAATACTGTGGCTACAAGAGCAGGTCAGAGGCTGGGGGCTGGATTTTCATTGAGGAGTCGAGTAGGAGGCGGGACTACAACTTTCGGGGTTGTAGTCCCGCCTCCATCGAGTTCTAGCCAACCCACGCAATTTTGCCTTGATTGACCTTGTTGAGCCCGCCCAGCGGTTAATTGGCATTAATCCCCTTCCCGCCTCAGGGAGGCGGGTCCCAGTGCGGGTCGGGTACCCGCCACCTTTGAAACTGGCATGGAGGCGGGTTGGGGGCAGGATGGGTTCGTGCCCCCTGATTTCAGGATTTTAACCCCCCACACGCCTCTAATCCCACCTCCACGGTCCAATGAAAATCCTGCCCTGGGTATTCTGCAGCGAGTGTCTCGCCTCCTGACTCCCCAAAGCCTTTCCACCATCTACAAGGCACAAGTCAGGAGTGTGATGGAATACTCTCCACTTGCCTGGATGAGTGCAGCTCCAACAACACTCAAGAAGCTCAACCCCATCCAGGACAAAGCAGCCCGCTTGATTGGCACCCCAACCACTACCCTAAACATTCACTCCCTCCACCACCGGCGTACCGTGGCTGCAGTATGTACCATCTACAAGATGCACTGCAGCAACTCACCAAGGCTTCTTCGGCAGCACCTCCCAAACCCGCGACCTCTTCCACCTAGAAGGATCAAGAAGGCGGCTCACCACCACCTTCTCAAGGGCAATTAAAGATGGGCAATAAATGCTGGCCTTGCCAGCGACAGGCCGTGAATGAATTTAAAAAAAATTGGGTTTATGAAGTAAATAGGGAAGACCTACTTCCACTGGTCAATGAGTCAGTAACTAGAGGCAATAAATTTAAGATGATCACCTTAATAGTGACAGGAGAGTAGAAGGGTTAATTTTGCAAGGTTCTTCTCAATCATCCTTACCAGTGACGAGTGTGGTTTGATATTGTGGATGCAACGTGTGGTCCATTCTCCATTACTCTGCTCCCCGCTCACCACTCATGACGCCGTGTCTGGGATTAGGGGCTCACTCAATTACCCCCATAAGTGCAAACTGAGCATGCCTGAAGCGGGAATAGAGATGAGGAGGGTTATTGTCTTCCCACAGAGTAGAATAGACTCCCAGTAAAAGGGGATAATGTTCCATCAATTAGCTGCTTTCAAAAGGCGTGTGGGAATGAATAACAAAACGAGTGATAGGATTTGTACCTCTGTGTCCGTGTTTAATCCTGTGTGGGACAAGATGGTTCCTGTATTGTTGCGATCATCGGAATGACATCTATGGAAAGCAACCAGTCAGGTTTGAGTAGATTATAATGTTAGACTGATATCCTGGAGCTTTTGGTGCTGGAGATATTCCCCAGGAGTTTGTCCTCTTGAAGTAGTCACTGTAGTTACATAGATACATAGATACATAGAAGATAGGAGCAGGAGTAGGCCATTCGGCCCTTCGTGCCTGCTCCGCCATTCGATGAGATCATGGCTGATCCTTTAATTCAGTATCCCGTCCCCGCCTTCTCTCCGTAACCCTTAACCCCTTTTGCCCGTAGAAATATATCTAATTCCCTCTTAAATATATTTAATGAGCTGGCGTACACTGCCCTCTGTGGCAATGAGTTCCACAGGTTCACCACTCTCTGAGTGAAGAAATTCCCCCTCATCTCTGTCCTAAATGGTTTAGCCCTTATCCTTAAATTATGTCCTCTAGTTCTGTTCTCACCCGCCAAGGGAAACATTCCTTCTGCATCCAGTCTGTCTAGACCTGTCAGAATTTTATACACTTCTATGAGGTCCCCTCTCAATCTTCTAAACTCCAGTGTGTACATCCCTAAACTACATAGTCTCTCCTCATAGGTCATTCCCGCCATTCCTGGTATCAGCCTGGTGAATCGCCGCTGCACCCCCTCCATGGCAAGAACATCCTTCCTCAGATGAGGCGACCAAAACTGTACACAGTACTCGAGGTGTGGTCTCACCAGTGCCCTGTACAGCTGCAGCAAGGTATCCCTGTTCCTGTATTCTAACCCTTTTGCTATGAAGGCCAGCATTCCGTTTGCCTTCTTGACCGCCTGTTGCACCTGCATGCTCGCCTTCAGTGACTGGTGTACAAGAACACCCAGGTCTCTCTGTACTTCCCCCTCTCCCAATCTATTGCCATTTAAATAATAATTTGCCCTCCCGTTCCTGCACCCAAGGTGGATAACTTCGCACTTGTCCACATTATAGTGCATCTGCCATTTATCCGCCCAATCGCCCAGTCTGTCCAAATCGCTCTGGAGCTTCCTGGTCTCTTCCTCTGAGCCCACCCCCCCTCCTAGTTTAGTGTCGTCTGCAAATTTGGAAATGCTGCATCCGACTCCCTGATCCAGGTCATTAATGTAAATTGTGAACAGCTGGGGGCCCAGGACAGATCCCTGTGGTACCCCACTTGTTACTGCCTGCCATTCAGAAAATGAGCCGTTTATTCCAACTCTCTGTTTTCTATCTGACAGCCAGTTCCCTATCCACGCCAAAACTTTCCCCTTTATCCCATGAGCCTCAATTTTCCATGCTAATCTTTTATGTGGGACCTTATCGAAGGCCTTTTGGAAGTCCAGGTACACCACATCTACTGGCTCTCCCCCATCTATTCTACCAGTTACTCCCTCAAAAAATTCCAATAGATTAGTCAAGCACGATTTACCCTTTGTAAATCCATGTTGACTCTGTCCTATCCTGTCCCCATTTGCTAAGTGCTCCGCTATTTCATCCTTAATGATGGACTCCAGCATTTTGCCCACAACTGATGTAAGGCTTACAGGTCTGTAATTACCTGCTTTTTCCCTACCCCCCTTTTTGAATAGTGGGGTAACGTTAGCTACCCTCCAATCCATCGGCACTGTTCCCGAGTCTAATGAATTCTGAAAAATCATCCTTAGTGCATCCGCTATCTCTAGGGCCACCTCCTTCAGTACCCTAGGATGCATGTTATCAGGCCCTGGGGATTTGTCCACCTTCAATCCCTTTAGCTTCCTTAACACCATATCCTTAGAGATATTGATTTGCGTCAGTTCCTCCTTTGCCAATGTCCCTATTTTTCCCGATATCCCAGGGAGGTTTTTTGTGTCTTCCTTCGTAAAGACTGACCCAAAGTATGCATTTAGTTGATCTGCCATTTCCTTATTTCCCATTATATATTCCCCCGTATCTGACTGCAATGGACCAACTTTGGTTTTCACCAGTCTTTTCCTTTTGATATACTTATAAAAGCTTTTGGAGTTAGTTTTTATATTTTCCGCCAGCTTGTTTTCGTAAGCTATTTTGCCCCTCTTGATCATGCCCTTTGCCCTCCTTTGCTCTATCTTAAACTGTTCCCAATCTTCCGCTCTGGCGCTTTTTTTGGCTATTTTATACGCCCTATCTTTGGATTTTATGCTGTCTCTAATTTCCCCTGTTATCCACGGTTGAGTCACCTTTTTAGATTTCCTTTTATGCCAGATTGGTATAAACAATTTTTGCAATTTTGTCATTCTATCTTTAAATGTTTGCCATTGTTTATCTACCTCCAGTCCTCCCAGGAACGTTGTCCAATCAGACCTACTCAGTTCCCGTCTCATGGCATCATAATTCCCCTTGTTTAAATTCAGGACCTTAGTCTCTGAGTCAATTTCTTCGCTCTCCATTTCGAGTGAGAAATCGATCATGTTATGATCGCTCTGACCCAAGGGTCCCCGTACAACAAGATTACTGATTAGTCCCTTCTCATTGCACAGTACCCAGTCCAATATAGCCTGTTCCCGAGTTGGTTCCTCGACATATTGATCCAGATAACCATCCCTTAAACACTCAAGGAATTCCTCCTCCTCATTATTTTTACTGATTAGGCTAGTCCAATCTATATGTAAGTTAAAGTCACCTATGATGACAGCTGTGCTCTTATTGCACGCTTCTCTAATTTCCCTCGTGATGCCCTCCCTAACCTCTATTTTACTATTTGGAGGCCTATATACCACTCCTATTAATGTTTTTCGCCCCTCGCTATTTCTTAGCTCCACCCATATAGATTCTGTATTAACTGAGTTAATATCCTTCTTTTCAATTGCATTTATCCCCTCTTTTACTAGCAATGCTACCCCTCCTCCCTTTCTTTTTTGTCGATCCTTCCTAAATACTGAATACCCCTGTATGTTAAGCTCCCAGCCCTGCTCACCCTGCAACCATGTTTCCGTAATCCCAATTAGATCATAATTATTAACCTCTATTTCCACAGCTAATTCATCTACCTTGTTCCTGATGCTTCTCGCATTAAGGTATAAAACCCTCAGGCTTTTTTTATGCTCACATTTTTTATGAATTAGTTTGGCCCTTTGAGTTTGTCACCTCTCTCTCGGGGATTGATGCGCAGATGTTTTTGGAGCAATGTTTGTCTGACATTGCCCTGTCCCTTATTTTAAAGTAGATATTAACCCGTATTGCAGCACCACCCCCGGGTCCGACATCAATGTAAGCCCTACTTTCTTTACTTCGTAGACAGTTCCGCAGAAGGAAAGAGGAAAAAGTCAACAGGATGGACTCTGCTTGGCATTTTCACTGCTACCTTGATCAAGTGTTCCCTGTGCTTGCCCTCAGTTATGTAGAACTATCTGCAAGTCGGAATGAGTTACTCGGCTAAAACTTGTCATGAGGTGTCAGCTGTGACTCAGCGGACAGCGCTCTCACCTCGCCCAGTGCAGTGCTGAGGGAGTGCTGCACTGTCAGAGGTGCCGTCTTTCAGATGAGACGTTAAACCGAGGCCCCGTCTGCCCTCTCAAGTAAAAGATTCCACGGCACTGTTTCGAAGAAGAGTAGGGGAGTTATTTATCCCTCAACTAACATCGCTAAAACACGATATCTGGTCTTTATCACATGTTTGTGGGAGCTTTCTGTGCGCAAATTGCCTGATTAGCATTTAGAATCAGTGTTTCCCGCCCGCAGCCAGTCAGATGGAGGGGCTGGCTGTCTAGTCGGGCGGGTAGGCCTGCGGCACCATGCCACAGAGAGGAGGGAGGGAGGGATCGAGAGGGTGATTGGAGGCCAGAGGGGGAAATCAGGAGCCGGAGGGGTGAGGTCGGAAGGCTGGAGGCTAATCGGGGGCCTGAGGGGTGAGGTCGGAAGGCCGGAGGCTAGTCGGGGGCCTGAGGGGTGAAGTCGGAAGGCCGGAGGCTAGTCGGGGGCCTGAGGGGCGAGGTCAGAAGGCCGGAGGCTAGTCGGGGGCCTGAGGGGCGAGGTCAGAAGGCTGGAGGCTAGTCGGGGGCCTGAGGGGTGAGGTCGGAAGGCCGGAGGCTAGTCGGGGGCCTGAGGGGCAAGGTCAGAAGGCTGGAGGCTAGTCGGGGGCCAGAGGGGCGAGGTCAGAAGGCCGGAGGCTAGTCGGGGGCCTGAGGGGCGAGGTCAGAAGGCCGGTCGCTAGTCGGGGGCCTGAGGGGCGAGGTCGGAAGGCCGGTGGCTAGTCGGGGGCCAGAGGGGCGAGGTCAGAAGGCCGGAGGCTAGTCGGGGGCCTGAGGGGCGAGGTCAGAAGGCCGGTCGCTAGTCGGGGGCCTGAGGGGCGAGGTCGGAAGGCCGGTGGCTAGTCGGGGGCCTGAGGGGCGAGGTCAGAAGGCCGGTGGCTAGTCGGGGGCCAGAGGGGCGAGGTCAGAAGGCCGGACGCTAGTCGGGGGCCTGAGGGGCGAGGTCAGAAGGCCGGTGGCTAGTCGGGGGCCTGAGGGGCGAGGTCGGAAGGCCAGCGGCTAGTTGGGGGCCTGAGGGGCGAGGTCAGAAGGCTGGAGGCTAGTCGGGGGCCAGAGGGGCGAGGTCAGAAGGCTGGAGGCTAGTCGGGGGCCTGAGGGGTGAGGTCGGAAGGCCGGAGGCTAGTCAGGGGCCTGAGGGGCGAGGTCAGAAGGCCGGTGGCTAGTCGGGGGCCAGAGGGGCGAGGTCAGAAGGCCGGAGGCTAGTCGGGGGCCTGAGGGGTGAGGTCAGAAGGCCGGTGGCTAGTCGGGGGCCTGAGGGGCGAGGTCGGAAGGCCAGCGGCTAGTTGGGGGCCTGAGGGGCGAGGTCAGAAGGCTGGAGGCTAGTCGGGGGCCAGAGGGGCGAGGTCAGAAGGCTGGAGGCTAGTCGGGGGCCTGAGGGGTGAGGTCGGAAGGCTGGAGGCTAGTCAGGGGCCTGAGGGGTGAGGTCAGAAGGCTGGAGGCTAGTCGGGGGCCAGAGGGGCGAGGTCAGAAGGACGGAGGCTAGTCGGGGGCCTGAGGGGTGAGGTCGGAAGGCTGGAGGCTAGTCGGGGGCCAGAGGGGCGAGGTCAGAAGGCCGGAGGCTAGTTGGGGGCCTGAGAGGCCGAGGATTGAAAGCTGGAGGGGGGGGGATCGGGGATCGGAGATCGGAGATCGGTGCCCTCATGCGGGGGATGGGTGGAGCAGTTGGAGGCCTCGGAAGGGAGGTCAGGGGGAGATCAGAAGGGTCGGGGAGGTGTCTGATCGCAGGGAGGCGAGGCAGGGACGCTGGATCCAGCCGGTAAATGGAAAGGCACTTACCTCCTGGATCCAGCAGTCCTCACCTCCCTTTAGCTGATGGGTTCCCCGAGGCCCGGGAAACCCAATCAGCCAGAGTTAAATTTAAAATAGCGGATCACCATGAGGCACGGAGCCTCATTAAAATATTTATAGTGCCAACCCGCCTCCTGGGAGCGGATTGGCTGTCCGTCCCCCGTCCCGCCTCCGTTAAAACCGGAAGTGGGCGGGTTGGGCTCGGGATTCAGTTTTTTAACTCTGTAACCTCCCGCCCGACCCCAACACACCCATTGTTTGGAGTTAACATTCCCCCCCAACATTTTGAATTTGCCCCCCTTTAAGCACAGGCCGTGTCCTCTGGTTCTAATGTTCTGGACACGGTGAAACAGCTCATCATGGTCGACATTATCCCGTCCCTTTAGAATCCTAACATCAGCAACCCCTCAACCTATTGATGCTGTTTATATTTAAACTGGATGCCAATGTTCTCCCTGTTTTTTAGTGTATTGTTATCGGGCCATCGTACAATTGTTCAGTTAGGGAAATTAAAAATGATTTTGTGCAAATGATGACTGTTATAAATCTCATCATTCATCAAGAAACTACTCGTGAAATAATGCTGGACAGCCAGCTGGTGGCGCAGTCCAAGGAGTATAAATACTCGGGCGTGGGCCCCAGCTATCCAGGGACATTTTGTAAGACAAGGAACTAGTGAAGTACAACTAGACCTCCATGTTCTGAAACAAGTTTATTAAAGCCTTGCTTTTTGCTCAAACCAAGTGTGTAGTGAGTTTTATTACATCAGTGACCTTGTTTTTTTGTTGTTTTATTCTTTTAGGGACCTTGAATGAAGGTAAAATCAGGAATGAGGACCAAACTCCTGGGACAGCAAGGAGCAGCCTCACGCAATAAATGCCAGCCTTGCTATCGACGCCCACATCCTAAGGATTAACTTTTTTTTTTAAGTGAAATGAACTAGGGGCATTTACAGCCCAGGTCTGAGCAAACAGCCGAGGTGATCACTGGAGGCAGGAGATTGAATGGGTGGTGAGCGCACATGGTCAGTGGGAGGAGAGGCTTTGCTGGGTTGAATAGCTCTTTCTGACACTTCTCCTTGAGTTGAGGTGCAATATATTAATGGGATTCCTCTTGCACCCAGCCCATCATCTGTCTGGGCCTTGATATTCCATAGGGCCTCTACCAGTCTCTCCTGATGGCAGACCAGTCAAACCCCAGGAAACAATGCAGCATGGAACACAGGAACAGGAGGAGGCCATTCAGCCCCTCCAGCCTGTTCTGCCATTCAATGAGATCATGGCTGATCTATATCTTAACTCCATCCACCCGCCTTGGTTCCGTATCCCTTAATACACATGCCTATCAAAAATCTATCAATCTCAGTTTTGAAATTTTCAGTTGACCCCCAGCTTTTGGGGAAGAGAGATCCAGATTTCCACTATCCCTTTGTGTGAAGAACTGCTTCCTGACATCACCCCTGAACGGACTGGCTCTAATTTTAAGGTTATGCCCCCCTTGTTCTGGACTCCCCCCACCAGAGTTATCTAGGCCCTAAGCTCTGGACTTCCCTCCCTAAAGCTCTCCGCCTCTCTCTCCTCCTTAAAACCTACCTCTTTGACCAAGCTTTCGCCGCCAGGCCTGATATCTCCTGATACAGAAGCAAAACACTGCGGATGCTGGAAATCTGAAATAAAAACAGAAATTGCTGGAAATACTCAGCAGGTCAGGCAGCATCTGTGGAGAGAGAAACAGAGTTAACGGGCTCGAATTTCCAAGCCTCGAGGAGGCGGCTTTGGAGGCGGGAGTGGCGGGAAAATTGCAGAATCGGGGGGCAGGAACCCATCCCGCCCCAACCCGCCTCCGTGCCAATGTCCCAGGAGGCGGGTACCCGACCTGTGCTGGGAGCCGCCTCCCCGAGGCGGGAAGGGGATTAGTGCCAATTAACTGCCTGTTAACAGGTAGTTACCAGGCAGTTTTTTGGCCTAATCCCTATTTTGAGCCCTGAAGTGTGGGCTGTCTGATGGCTCCAAACCACGCCAAGTCAGCGAGGCGGACCGTGGGTCTGCAGGGGTTGGAGGGGTCGAGATGTCCATTGTGCAGG
The DNA here is from genome assembly GCF_052327205.1 of Somniosus microcephalus. Taxonomy (NCBI): domain Eukaryota; kingdom Metazoa; phylum Chordata; class Chondrichthyes; order Squaliformes; family Somniosidae; genus Somniosus; species Somniosus microcephalus. The sequence continues at coordinate 11,773,192 of NC_140989.1, forward strand.
TGAGTGATGGGTGCATGTGTGCAGAGGTAAGTGTGTGAGGTGAGTGTAAAGTGTTTTAATAAGTTTTACTTACCTTTACTTTCTCCTGCAGGCTTCCTTCCTTCAGTTCTCGGGAGTCCCTCAGCTAACCGGCACAGAAAGCAGAATGGCCGCTGAACTGTCAAAAGCTGCAGCCTCTGCTTTCTGGTCTGGAGAGATCTCTAACTGAGTCTGAGTAGAAGGACTCAAGTTAGAAGACAGATTGTCAGTGTTTGACAGCTTCACAGAGCCGTCAAACGCTGATTTTTCATCTGTCAAAAGCTCTTGACAGATGAAATGTCAATCGCTGACGTCACCAGTAACCAGGTGTCCCTTTGGCCTGCTGAACCCGCTGGGTGGGCTTAACAAGGTCAATCAAGGGAAAATCGCGTGGGTTGGCAACAAGTCGATGGAGGCGGGACTACAACCCAAAAAGTGGGAGTCCCGCCTCCAAAAGCTCCCCATTGACAAAACCCAGCCCAACATTTCAGGTCGATGATGAAAGGTCATCGACCTGAAACGTTAACTCTGTTTCTCTCTCCACAGATGCTGCCTGAGCTGCTGAGTATCTCCAGCATTTTCTGTTAATATCTCCTGATGTGGCTCGGGGTCAAATTTTGTTTGATAAGAGCCTCCGGACGTTTTACTACATTAAATGCGCTATATAAATACAAGTTGTTGTTGTCCCGTTGGAAATTGAGCCGAATGAAATGTAGTAGATCGGAGTGAAGATAAAGGCTCTCTAAAGGAGAGTAAGCGACTGTGTGTAGACAGAATTAGAACTGATCAGAGTTCCAGAGGTACTTGTATTTTACATTCCTGCTCAATTTTGAAGATATAACTAAACAGAATGAACCTGGGATATGTTGTAGTTCACACTAGTCTGTCGCACTGTAGGGTGAAAGAGGCAAGCTGACATGAACCTGTCCGTCTATGTTTCAGCAGCTTTGGTCCAAATCCCTGGTACACTGCGGGAAATCCCCCCTTGGATTACACCATCCTCTCCGATCTTTGGATGATGCAATGGAGGCTGTAAAGGGTACCATTAGCAAATCCCGTAATTGGCAACCTGAAAGCCTGGGGGGTGAGTATTTGCAAATCACCACGTTTGTTTCAGGTAAGTCACGGGCAGGATGGGACAAATGGTCCCAATCTGTGCTATAAAATTCCAGGTCCCTTTTCCTTTAAGGCGCTGTCCCTGTGATGCCACTTAAAGAATGCTCTTCAACCGGCTAAACTGGATTAGTGACTCACGGTGAATACCATCAGATCCTGTGCAGCAAAAGCAGGCACTCCCATTGATCCCACTGCAACACTGTCCAGTTCAGTCTCCTGAACTTGTGTTGTTGATAAGACAATTACTTACATTAAATCACAGCCTACAACCTAAATCACAGCCAGCTACACTGAGTGAACGCAACCTCCCCCAGAACGGTGTCCCCAATACACCCCAACACTGTGAGTGTAACGTGCTGTTGGAATCACAGTGTCTGTGCAATCACATGTAGAGATAAACAAATTGTTAATATTATGGTCTTGCAAATTAAAGTGATGAACTTTTCTAGGATTTTGTTGTCTTTGTTATTTCGCCTTAAGGAAGTAGAACCAACCACCGTATGAAGATATCTGTGTATAGTCAGTAATGCAGCTAGTTGGAGACCACCGAGTTGAGCCACACAATGCTGGGGTGCAGGTTTGATCCCTGACCAAGTCCCAGATCTCAGATACTCTACTGTCAACACATGTCGGGTGAGGCAAAAAGAGAGAGAAAGAAAGTAAAACATATCATCCAGAGCCTGGCTCGGAATACTGTTACTGGAGGCCTGCAGACATGCAATCTTCTAGCTTGCAGTCAGTCCATAACCTGGAGACCAAGAGGGATAAGGACATAGAAACATAGAAACATAGAAGATAGGAGCAGGAGTAGGCCATTCGGCCCCTCGAGCCTGCTCCGCCATTCAATGAGATCATGGCTGATCATCCAAACTCAGTACCCCGTTCCTGCCTTCTCCCCATACCCCTTGATCCCTTTAGTCTTAAGAAATATATCCAACTCCTTCTTGAATATATTTAATGAATTGCCCTCTACTGCCTTCTGTGGTAGAGAATTCCACAGGTTCACCGCTCTCTGGATGAAGAAATTCCTCCTCATCTCTGTCCTAAATGGCTTACCCCTTATCCTTAGACTGTGACCCCTGGTTCTGGACTCCCCGCCATCGGGAACATCCTTCCTGCATCTAGTCTGTCTAGTCCTGTTAGAATTTTATATGTTTCAATGAGATCCCCTCTCAATCTTCTAAACTCCATGGTGTGGAGATGCCGGAGTTGGACTGGGGTGGACAAATGTAAGAAGTCACACAACACCAGGTTATAGTCCAACAGCTTTATTTGAAATCACAAGCTTTCGGAGCGCTGCTCCTTCTTCAGCAAATTACCCAGCTTTCAGGAGAACAGCGACCACAACACCACACAACCCTGCCACAGCAACCTCTGCAAGACATGCCAGATCATCAACACAGATACCATCATCACACGTGAGGACACCACCCACCAGGTACATGGTACATACTCATGTGACTCGGCCAACGTTGTCTACCTCATACGTTGCAGGAAAGGATGCCCCGGAGCATGGTACATCGGCGAGACCATGCAGACACTGCGACAACGGATGAACGGACACCGCGCAACAATCACCAGGCAGGAGTGCTCCCTCCCAGTCGGGGAACACTTCAGCAGTCAAGGACATTCAGTCTCCGATCTTCAGGTAAGCATTCTCCAAGGCGGCCTTCGAGACACACGACAACGCAAAATCGTCGAACAGAAACTGATAGCCAAGTTCCGCACCCATGAGGACGGCCTTAACCGAGATCTTGGGTTCATGTCATGCTACATGTAACCCCACCTGACGCAGGGTCATCCAGACTCGAGTCGACATTGGCTTGTTCTCTCTACACAGATGCGGCCGGACCTGCTGTGATTTCCAGCCAAAAAAAAATGTTTTTTGTCTGTTTTTTTGTTTTTCATACAGACCCCAGCATCTGCAATATTTGACCCCTTGTGACCCCACCTCATTGTTCTTTGATGTAATGTTTCCCTGACTGACCTGTTTGGGCACCATTCACACCTTTGACTGCTGTGATTATCTCTCTGCCGAGGTGTGATAAATGGCAGTTGGAAAGGTTACCTGTAAACATCTGACATGATTCTCTGACTATATAAGCTGTGTCTTTATGCATTTCTCCACTTCACCTGAAGAAGGAGCAGCGCTCCGAAAGCTTGTGATTTCAAATAAAGCTGTTGGACTATAACCTGGTGTTGTGTGACTTCTTACATTCTAAACTCCAGCGAGTATAAGCCCTATCGACCCAATCTCTCCTCATACATCATTCCTGCCATCCCAGGTATCAGTCTGGTGAATCTTCGCTGCACTCCCTCCATGGCAAGAACATCCTTCCTCAGATAAGGCGACCAAAATTGCACACAATACTCAAGGTGTGGTCTCACCAAGGCCCTGTACAACTGCAGCAAGACATCCTTGTTCCTGTACTTAAACCCTCTCGCTACGAAGGCCAACATGCCAATTACCTCCTTAACCACCTGTTGCACCTGCATGCTTACCTTCAGCGACTGGTGCACAAGGACACCCAGGTCTGACATGTAGACCAGAAACCCCCCAAGGCTACAGTCAGTCCATGAACTGAAAAGACTGAGAGTTTGAGAAGGCAAAGGTGCAGAGTTACTCTCCAAATCCAAAATGTGTGATGCAGAACAAGAGGGAATGTTGTAACATGCGTCCACATCCGTGACTCTCCTCACAGCAAGTTCTTAATCTCAGCTCTGTAGCTCTCACGAGGGAAGGAGGAGAAGTAGGAGAGTTTACCCAGGTCCACCATCCCAGAGATTGGCTTTGACCATCACTTGTCCCACTTTCTCTGCTCGATAGTGTGAGGGAGGCAATGAAAGAGGACGGGAGGAAAATTGTGGCCACCTTGAAATGGAAACCAATGATATGTTGATGACGTGTCTCACTGTTGTTGTGTACCGAAGTCTCACTATTCTGCAGTATTTCATTGAAAATATAATCAGAGCTTCACATAAGCTCAGTTCTCAGAACAGCCAGAAAGAGCCCGATTCAAAGATTCTGTGAAGGACACCCCACCAACCTCAGACAGCCTCTGCCGTAGCACGAGACTCAGTCAAAGTGACTTTAATCATTTTAAGGCATGTGATTTTCATAGAATAGATCCACAGCATCAGATATGATTGCTGAAGTGATCTATCTTTCCTCTGACTGTAAAGAGTGCCAAACTTGTTTCTAACATGAGATATTATTGTCTAGAGGTTTCCCTTTAGCAGTTCATTTTTTCCACTGGTGATCTTGTTTTCCACTGCACTGTTTATCTGCCTGGAATATATTCCAAAGGGTGACTAACACCCAGTTAGTGCTGTAACACTGAGGCAGTTCTGCAGGGAGTGTTTTTTTTGTTAAATGTGCTGGCTCTTCTATGTACACTGTAGCTGGGTTCAAATAAACAGATTGAGAAAGGGGCCACGGTGAATAATTATGGGAAGAGACCGCACTCTGCCAACACACATAGGAAACAAAAACCGAGAGAGAAATCCACTCTGAGACAAGGATCGGACGACATTAAACTAATGCATTTAACAAGAATGGCAAGAAAGCAGACACGGTAAAAGCCACTTCATCAAAATGGCAGCTTGTACAAATCTAGGCCCGTGCAGGGGCCAGACAACAATGTTCACAGAGGCTTTTTCTGAAAGCTAAAGTTTAGAAAAAGGAAGGTTCGATTTGGTTTTTATTTGCGATGCAGTTGAATTGTATTTCACCCTTGGCCTTCACTGCATGTGGGACCCACGTGTAATCTGCTTTAAGGGAGTCTTTATCGCGTCGACTGTTCATGCCAATATAGTTGCATGTGTTAAACAGCGGATTGTATTTTTGGGTCATTTAGCGGGTAGAATGGAGACTTACTTCCTGTTATGGTCAATCCATATCTAGGCAACCAGTGTTCCTGTTACTGTTTAAAAAACACATTAATCTGCCAGCTCTTTAAACTGGGTCATTCCCACTGAAACAGCTTACAAAGTACAATTAGGAAAAGAGTGCTGTGTTGAAATGATCTATTGAATAACTTCAGAATTGCTTTCTCTTTCTTGTCTGAATTGCAACAGCACAGATCTCATAATTAAAGAATAGCCTTTGTTTCAACAGAACATCCTGTCTGCAAGAGTTCTGTGCCCGCGACAGGAAGCATCTGGCCTCAATTGACTCGCAGACACAAACAGCAGCTTCTGTTACCTGTGCTTCATTGTTGTTTGAACAAGTTTTGCACCTCACTGTGCAGCCTGGCAGCTATTCAAGGTTATCCCTTTGCACCAGACTAATCTCAGTATGTAAACGTTTACTCTCAGGAATGCTGCCCTCACTGAGAGCATTGACCTGTTACCCCCGAATCTTGCGTTCCATTCTGGACAGATTGATGGGATGAAAGTCCCTTTGTTTTGCCAGTCGTAAAAGTCCTACATGTAATGACTTCAGAACAGTGAATAGTGTCTTAACAATGCAATTCTGGTCGCCATATTATAAAAAGGATATAGAGGCACTGGAGAGGGTGCAGAGAAGATTTACAAGGATGATACCAGAAATTCGAGGGTATACCTATCAGGAAAGGATGAACAGGCTGGGTCTCTTTTCTCTTGAAAAAAGGTGATCTGATAGAGGTCTTTAAGATTAAGAAAGATTTTGATAGAGTGGATACAGAGAGCGTGTTTCCACTTGTGGGGAAGAGCATTACTAGAGGCCATCAATATAAGATAGTCACCAAGAAATCCTTTAGGGAATTCAGGGGAAACTTCTTTACCCAGAGAGTGGTGAGAATGTGGAACTCGCTACCACAGGGAGTGGTTGAAGCGAGTAGTATAGATGCATTTAAGGGGCGGTTAGATAAGCATATGAGGGAGAAGGGAATAGAGGGTTATGCTGATAGATTTAGATGAGGAAAGATGGGAGGAGACTCGAGTGGAGCATAAACGCCGGCATGGACTGGCTGGGCCGAATGGCCTGTTTCCGTGCCGTATATCTACCCCGAGAGGTGCCGGGGGAAGGCCCTGAGAATCATCAAAGACGCGAGCCACCCCAGCCACAACCTCTTCGCCCTGCTCCCGTCCGGTAAGAGATACCAAAGTATACGGTCTCGTACCAGCAAGTTTCGAAACAGCTTCTACCCCCAGGCCATAAGACTCATGAACGAATAATTTATTATTATTTATTACTGTTGTCTTATTTATTATTACTGTATTTCTATTAGTATTTTTATCATTGCTATGCCATATTTATTCCAATGTTGGGAGGACTCGTAAAAATCAACATTTCATTGTGCAGTACATATGTCTGCTGCATATATGACAAATAAAATTGAATTGAATTGAATTGAATTGAATATATCCTATGTAAGGTCACAGTACACAACTGATCACAATCCTGCACCAGGGCTCACACCAGGAAGCAGCACTGTTGTGGGAAAGAGGAGCGACAAACTGATGCGCTATTGGATGCTGTGGGAACAAAATGCATTGATGGGGACAATGTAGCGGGATCTTGCTTTGCTTTTCAGCCATGCCTTACCTTTCCTGCGAACCCTTGGTAGGACAAGGCAGTGAAAACTTTATCGACATCTTACAGTGCATTTATTTCTGTATAAATATTTTATATTCATTCTGGGGATGGTGCCGTTTATGGCCCATCCTTTGTTGCCTTGACAACTGAGCGTCTTGCTTGGCCACTTCAGCAGGTGGTTAGGAGTCAACCTTGTTGGTGTGGGACTGGAGTTGAACATAGGCCCGGACCGAGTAAGGACAGCAGGTCAGTAGCAGTACAAAAGCAAAACATTGCGGATGCTGGAAATCTGAAATAAAAACAGAAAATACTGGAAATGCTCAGCAGGTCAGGCGGAATCTGTGGAGTGAACAGATGAAACAGCGATTTACTTGTGCTTCTTACAATTTAGTGTATGGTATTCGCTGCTCACGATGCGGTCTCCTCTACATTGGGGAGACCAAACGCAGATTGGGTGACCGCTTTGCGGAACACCTCCGCTCAGTCTGTAAGCGTGATCGCGAGCTTCCGCCTGTCACTTTAATTCTCCGCTCCACTCCCACTCTGCCCTCTCTGCCCTCGGCCTCTTACACTGTTCCAACAAAGCTTAACGTAAGCTCGAGGAACAGCACCTCATCTTTCGATTAGGCACTTTACAGCCTTCTGGACTCAACATCAAGTTCAACAATTTCAGATCAAAACCTTTGCCCCTATTTTTTCACACAGCAGCTGTTGATGATTCTGTCATTGCCATTTACACCTCATCTAGAGTCATCTTTTATTTCTTAACTTGTCCCATTACCATCTCCTTTTGCCTTGCACCAGCATCCCTTTTGTCATTTAATCTCTCCTGCCTTCCACTCTATCACAGACCTTCCCTTTCATTCTTTCCTCCCCTCCCACCTTTCCCTGTACTTGCTTAAAATCTGTTACAACTCTAACTTTTTCCAGTTCTGACGAAGGGTCAGTGACCTGAACCGTTGACTCTGTTTCTCTCTCCACAGAAGCTGCCTGACCTGCTGAGTATTTCCAGCATTTTCTGTTTTTAGGTCATTAGCAATATTCCCCCAATTTTAAATTTGGGTGGGCGGCCCCTTTAACGGGCTGCGTGGACCATTCAACGTTTTGCGCATGTGGATAATTTTACATTGGAAAAGTTGGTCGCGGGCTGCGCGGGTCCAGCACAGAACTACAAGGCCGCATGGCCACACAGCTCAGCGGAAATGTTGGTCATTAGTGAACCAGTTGAGATTTTATGATTGTGAAGCTGAATGAGAGTCCCTCCTCTAGGGCTGACCGGACACCAGGTTGAGGCGGCATTTATAGTATAACTGCGGTCTTAGTGCCAAGGGAAACTGCTTCATGCTGACACTGTGGCTGCAATGAAGTGTCAGCTCAGTGGGTAGTACTCCCGCCTCAGAGTCAGAAGGCCGTGGGACCGAGTCTCAGCGTCTGGAGCACACAACCCAGGCTGATGCTCCAGTGCAGTGCTGAGGGAGTGCTGCACTGTCGGAGGTGCCGTCTTTTGAATGAGGCATTAAACCGAGGCCCCGTCTGCTCTCTCAGGTGGACATAAAAGATCCCACGGCACTATTTCGAAGAAGAGCAGGGGAGTTCTCCCCGGTGTCCTGGGCAACACTTATCCCTCAACCAACATCACTAAAAACAGATGATCTGGTCATTATCACATCGCTGTTTGTGGGAGCTTGCTGTGTGCAAATTGGCTGCCGTGTTTCCTACATTCCAACAGTGACTACACTTCAAAAGTACTTCATTGGCTGTAAAGCGATTTGGAACATCCGGTGGTCATGAAAGGCGCTATAGAAATGCAAGTCTTTCTTTCTTTAATGTAAATGCCATGGATTTTCATAATCAGGGGGCAGTACTGTGTGGTGGGGGCAGGTTGGTAGAGGACCTTTGTCTTACGGATGTTTAGTGTAAGGCCCATGCTCTCGTATGCTTCGGTGAAGGTGTTGACGATGGTTTGGAGTTTGACCTCCGCGTGTGCGCAGACGCAAGCATCGTCTGCATACTGTAATTTGACGACAGAGGATGGGACGACCTTGGATCTGGACTGGAGGCGATGGAGGTTGAACAGTTTCCCATTTGTTCTGTAAATTAGCTCCACTCCAGCGGGGAGCTTACTGAGGGAGTAAGGCCTTGGACAACGTGGACCATTTTCCATACCTCGGGAGCCTACTGTCGACAAGGGCAGACGTTGATGACAAAATCCAACACCGCCTTCAGTGTGCCAGTGAAGCCTTCGGTCGCCTGAGGAAGAGAGTGTTTGAAGACCAGGACCTCAAACCCGGCACCAAGCTCATGATCTGCAGAGCAGTAGTGATACCCGTCCTCCTGTATGCTTCAGAGACATGGACTATGTACAGCAGGTACCTCAAAGCACTGGAGAGGTACCATCAACACTGCCTCCGCAAGATCCTGCAAATCCATTGGCAGGATAGGCACACCAATGTCAGTGTTCCCGCTCAGGCCAACATCCCAGCATCGAAGCTTTGACCACGCTCGATCAGCTCTGATGGACGGGTCACATTGTCCGCATGCCCGATACGAGACTTGCAAAACAAGCGTTCTACTCAGAGCTCCGACACGGCAAGAGAGCCCCAGGTGGGCAGAGGAAACGCTTCAAGGGCACCCTCAAAGCCTCTTTCAAAAAGTGCAACATCTCCACCGACACCTGGGAATCCCTGGCCTGTAAGGGGTTTTGTCTCCTGGGATCGCAGAGGTTTCTCTCTCTAGAGGCCTCTCTCTCCCTTTTGCACAGTAAAACTTTGAGTGGTTCGACCCACTCACCCCTTAGGTTCTAGACACTGGACTTAGGTGCAGGAACTACAATGCAGAGAATACTCTTATAGACCAAGTTTAATGAAACAAAATTAAATTTTATTGCATAAGGAAAAACAAATCAAATGCAAGCAAATAAGAGGGTACATGGGAGGGAAAAACACAAATCATAATACAGTACTAACTAGGATACAGGCATATTATACTTTATGAAGATCATCATGAAATGGGGAAAAACACAGACCATCGAGGGACAACAACTCATGTTAATTATACCCAAAATGTCCACCCCCTTAAACCTATCTAGATCTGATTATGAAGGGCCAGAAACATGCTCACCAATCCAGCTAGGAATTGCAAAGTTTTGAAACAGGTCTGCGTTTTGATCCTTTCAGGCGTCCTGTTTCCTCGTGGTCAGTGCTGCGGGCTGCAAGCTGCAACACACCTTCCCTTCCTCGAGGTGAAGGTCACGGACAGGCTGGATCTCAGCGGGCCTGGATGTCGATGTGAGGAAGAGACCATCTGCTTGACCACCGTTGGAAGCCTCTAGCCGGCTTTCATACAGGTTTCTTCTGTAGTTTTCTGCCTCTTTTGTCTCATCAAATGGCCCAGGGTTTGTCGACGATCTCCCGATGGTTACCCCGGGGCGAGACGCAGACTCGAATCGCCTTCTTGGTCTCCCTTTCTGCTCGCTATGGCTAGTAGCTGCCCTCGATGACTATTAGCTTCCACCCTTCTACCGATGGCTCCCGATGGTCACGGCTGGTTTCCCTTTCTGATGGCTACCCCCGGGACCCCAAATATACTTCTCAAAAGAAGCCTTTGTCTCCTGCCAAATCAAGGTAAGTCTTTGTGTAACTTTTGGCGGGCTTGGATCGCAACGGGGAGTTATTATATTTTAAACTGCTTTGGGATGGCCGGTAACGGCTATCTCTGGTCTGGAATGACCTGGTAATGTTTTAATGTCTTCTTGATGTCTTAAACGGGTCTTTGATGCGTTCCTCATGAATATGAAACTGTTCCCCTTTGTCCGGGTAAATATTTAGATGGCCTTTATCTACAGGCCGATCTTGACTGGATCTGCATCCAATCTATATGTATGTGGTTGTGTCTGGTTTCGTTCTCTCAGAAACGGCTTCCAGAACTTACTGTGGGTTGAATCCACAAAGGCTGTCTGGGGACTGCAGGAACCATTTAAAAAATGTTCAAAAGTCAGTCACGGGGTCTGGTGGCCATTTTATGTGCCCCTTTATCTGGGCTTCTTTTAAAACAGTCTTTTAAAATCAAGGTTTCTTCTGCCATTAGACCCTAACAATATAATATTAATTTTGCGGATCCTACAGGCCCAAGACCGCACAAAGTGGAGGAGAAGCATCTGGGAAGGCGCCGAACACCTCGCGTCTCTTCGCCGGGAGCAAGCGGAAGTCAAGCACAGGCAGCGCAAGGAGCGCACGTCAACCCAAGCACCCCACCCACCCGCCCCTTCAACCACCGTCTGCCCCACCTGTGACAGAGACTGTAGGTCCCGCATTGGACTCATCAGTCACCTGAGAACTCAGCTTTAGTGTGGAAGCAAGTCATCCTCGGTTCCCAGGGACTGCCTAGGAAGAAGAATGTAAATGCACCCCAGCCTGACCTGGCCTGGAACTTTTCAAAAACTGTTATTTTGTTGGGAGAATATGGAGTAGGTGTTGATGAAGCCCATGTCACTGTTTCCATAGAGGTGCTGCTCTCGTGTGCACCTTTATTTCGTGGAGAGCGAGAGTCAAAAAATTGGAAAGCAACATTAAAATTCTCAGCACTGCTCAAGTTATTCATCACCAAGGACTCATGAATAGGGATAATACCCACATCCTTTCAGAATTGAGCTAAATTACATAATCTGAGCCTCTCTAAAGCACACAATGGTGAATCAGGAAACGGGGCGTCACTGTGTGATAATACATTCGCCTCTCATTTCAGAAACATTGGCTTGAGTCCAACACAGACTGACTGAACAAATCTCTTCTATCTGCTGTCCCAAGACACCAACACTATTGCCGAGATAAACAACAGAAAATGCTGGGAAAACTCAGCAGGCCAGGCAACATCCGTGGAGAGAGAAACAGAATCAACGTTTCAGGTCGAAGACCCTTTGTCAAGACTGGGCCACAGCTCTAAACTGCCTGTAATTTGATGCAGGCGGAAGTGATAAGATGGCTGGTGTGAAAGGGAAGGGGTGGGTGGGTGGAGGAAATAACACTGGCACTGCAGCCGATTTGCTGATAGTGAGTTTAAGACACATTTTTGAGACAATACAAAGCAGCTTTAATAAATAAGCCAAGCTGTGACCCGACCCTGAATGTCCTTGATGCTGACACTTGCTGCCAACAAATGGAAAAGTTCTTCAAAGTTGGCTTTCTTGATCTTAAAATGAGCCCAAAAATTCACCAAAAAAGGTATACTATGGGATAGCATCTGTAGTGTATGTACCCGTCTACCTTTAAGGAAACTATTGTATGTAACCGTTCACCTTTAAGAGAACTACTTTAGGTGTGGCACTACTTGTTTGGCTTCTGTATACTGTAATACCGACAGTGACCACACCAGTATATAAGTGTTGTGGCAGGATTGCTGGGGCAGATTCGCCCTGACCTTCGAATAGTAAAGACCCGTTGTTTGTTACTCCTGAAGTCTGTGTCGTTATTAACAGTACAACCCACAGACTTTACAGTGGCGACGAGTCCGATCGTACCCTGCGGCAAGACTACCAAAGCAACTAAAGAGCGTCGAAGAGAGGCAACCGCCCTCGTCGTGCTGCTGGGAGAAAACACGAGGCTGCAGCAATAGAAAGGAAGAAGACTTAGCAACAAAAGCTTCCATCAGCAACAGGCACTGACTACCCTTCTACCACGGTGCGGAGTGAGCCGATCAGCAGGAAACAAGGCGGCCGCGGAGACTGTGAGTAGGGGAAAGTGTAACGAAATCCGGAGGATAAGGGCTGTGCACTCGACCACGGTCGAGGGGGAGCAGAGCTGGTCAGGAAGGCGGGTCCAACGGCGTCGTGAGATAGCCGGACCGCGATCGGCGGGAAAAGCCGGGCAGCGACCGAAGCCACGAAGCGCTGAGACCGGGAGCAGGCGCGGGAAGAGAGAAACTCAGCCGCAGCCGGGGAGGGAAGCACCGGACTGCGTGAGGGCTGGGAGGCGAACGGGAGCCGGGCGTGTGGGAGAGGCAGAGCCGACCAAAGGAGGCTGCGCGAGAGCCAGTCCAGCGGCTGAACTGTTCTCCACCAATGGGGTACCCAGCGCCGGTAGAGCCGAACGTGGGGGAGAGAGAGACAGAGCCGAGCAAGGGGAGAGAGACTGCGCGAGAGCCAGTCCAGCGGCTGAACTGTTCTCCGTGAACGGGGTACCCAGCGCCGGTAGAGCTGTGCGAGCGGGAGAGAAAGACAGAGCCGAGTAAGGGGAGCTGTGCGGAAGCCAGCCCAGCGGCTGAACCTGTCCGCTGTGGGGAAAGCGTACCCCTCCCACCAGGGAAGAAACGCGGGAAGCCGCCATTAGGCGGAGAAGACGACAGACGCGGGAGACCGCCATTGAAGGGGCGGGGAGAGAAGGAAAGAGCGGGAAACCGCCATTTTCGCGGGAAAAACTGCCATCTTAGAAATAAATAAATAATAAATAAGAATTTAAAGAAATACTTGTGCTGCTCCCAAGGAAAGGAAGATGCCTAAGCGAGGGAATATTAACGATTTTAATTCTGAGATAGAAGACTGGGCCACGTACGTGGAACGCATCGAGATCTATTGTGAAGCCAACAAAATAGAGGAAGACGACAAAGCGATAACATTGCTAAACTCGATGGGCGCAAAGACATACGGGCTATTGAAGCATCTACTAGCACCAGCTAAACCGGCGGATCAGACTTTCGAAGGGATTGTGGCTGTTCTGAGGGACCACTTGAACCCCACACCGTTGATGTTGGCTGAACGATTCAAATTCTATGCAAGAACGCAACGGAAAGACGAAAGCAACGTGGAATATTTGGTCGAACTGCGTAGGCTAGCGAAATGCTGCCAGTTCGGAGGGAATCTGACAGAGGCACTGCGAGACAAGTTCGTATGTGGATTGTCCAAAGAAGGGACGCAAAAGCGACTACTGGAAGAGAACGACCTCACACTAGACAGGGCTGTTCTTATAGCTGCATCGCACGAAGCCGCAGCGAAAGGAACGGCAGAAATGCAGCTGAAGGCGGCGGCACTCGGGGTGGACCAAATTACCTCGAATACAACAAAATGCTATCGTTGTGGGAAGACAACGCACGACCAGAATCAATGCTGGTTTAAGAACCAAGAATGTAGGAAATGTGGCAAACTGGGTCACATCGCAAAGGTATGCCGGTCAGGGAAGAAGACCAACAACCAAAGGAAGCCACCACAAGAAAAGTACAGCAAGGTACACAAGGTGGCTGAGAAGAGTTCAGACGAACAGAATTCAGACTCAGACCCAAACAACCAGGAGCTGGGTAGTCTGAGAATTCACAATGTGGGGAGGGAAGCTGATCTACAAACTATCTGGGTCATGCTAAGAATAGCTGGAGTCCAAGTAAGAATGGAGTTGGACACTGGACCAGCTCTATCAGTCATCAATCGAAGGGACTACCACCGGCTATTCTCTCACATACCCTTAAGGAATACCAAGTTCGTATTACAGACATACACGGGGCATAAGGTATACCCCATGGGGAAGATAAGAGTCAAGGTGAGAGATAGGGGTAAAGAACACCCAAGAATGAACTTGTACGTATTATCTGAGGGAGGACCACCACTTCTAGGACGAGAGTGGATCAAGAAAATAGACATGGAATGGCACTATCTAAAAGCCATAATGAGTGAGGACTCGGTGCAAGCTATCAGCTCAGATTCTGAAACGGATGACGATAAGACCAACTCAAATATGGAAGACAAGGCTAAAATGAACTTGCCAACTATGGTGGAGAAAACGAAGACATGCATAAAGGCTTATGCTACCGAGAAGAATAAAACTTCAGAGCAGAACTCCAGTTTGACAGAGAATTCTGAGCCTGTTCAAGTTAAGGACTTATCCACGACGGAAGAACACCGAACTCGGACTCAAACTTATTTCAAAGTACGACAACAATTAGAACAGTTGAGTTACCGTCTCGTACAAGAGATGAAAACAATGGAAAAGTTCTGGGACACCGAATAGGAGAACCTGGAAAGACAGCAGAGGCAGCTAGCTCAAGCAAAGAGCGACCATAGAGCCATCGTGACCAATTACCGATCACATCTCCCTTATGATGTTCAGGAGTTAGAATATTTGCATGATCTAGAAATACAGCATAAAGGCAAACCACGCTACTCTGAGGATTTTGTTCTGCAATTGGAGACGGAGCTAGGGCAAGCAAGGTTAAGAGAAGCTGAATCGCAGTGTGCACTTAAAGATATGCAGAAAAAAATCTTGGACATGGAAAAGAGAAACGCTTCTTTACCTGATGTGAATAATGTGGCCATGTTGCAAGAGGAGCTTATAGGGGCGAAACTGAAAGAAGCTAAGCAAAGGATGTTGGAACTTGAAACACAGAACCAAATCAGCAGTAACCAGCTATGTCGAGCAGAGAAGGAGTGCTATGGTCTACGTGAGAAGGTGCAATATCTCTCAGCCCAGAATAAGGGACTACTCACTCAGTTAAATGAAAATAATCGGAAAATGGCTGAGATAGACTGCAAGAATAAAGAAGATTTGATGGCAGTGAGACTTCGAGAGGCAGATAGCATAGCAGCCTTGGCTGAACTCCAACAGGAAATTGCGAAAGAAGCAAATGAAGAGGAATCTTCAGGAAGCCAGGATGTTATTCCAGTTCTTCTCTACAACTCCTTACAAGCAGAGTGTGAGAAGTTGAACAGTATGAACAGGCCCAGGCTACAATTCTGGAGGGGGTTAACTCGGCAACCTCCGAAAAGCTAGTTTCAGTAGAAGCATATGAACAACTAAAGGTTGAACATGAGAAAGAAGTCCAAAGGCTGCAGGAAATTCTTGATGAGCTCAAGGCCAAGACAGACTCATCGGTAGAAGTTCCATCCATAGATGAGAAATTAGAGGTGAAAGACATGGCAGAACATGAAAGACAAGATGTCCAAGAACTCATAAAAATATTGAAGGAAACCCAAGACAAATATGAGGCGGCAATGTCCGAGGTTCAACAACTTGAAGAACAGATTCAACTGGGAATCCTTTCAGTGGAAGAAAAGGAAACTGTAAGAAACACAGAGACTGTAAGAATGGTCCCTGAACATGAGCTAGAGAGCATCAGGGCACAACTTTTCCGAGCGCTGAAAGCCAAAGTACAAGAGGAACAGAAGGTGGAAGCATTGGAGGAAAAGGTGGATGAAATGGAGAAGACTCTGATCCACAGTGTTCCCGTGGAAGAGTTAACGGTCAGCCAACTCCTTCATATGCTGAGGGAAAAGACTCTGCAATGGGAACAATCTGAACACGAGCTTCAATCTTCAACGGGAAGGAGTTCGGAGCTCTCAAAAGTTTGGGAAATAGCTGAGGTTGCAAAACAGACTTTACTGGGATGCCAAAAGTACGCTGAATCGCGTCTATGTGAACAACAGAATGTTGAAACAGCTGCTCCAGTAGAAGGATTGAATAGCCCGATCAATCAATCCCCGAGGGAAGGGGAAGTGTTGAAATCACAAATGAGGTCATTAGTGAAGGATTTGCAGGAAACCCAGGAAGAGCGGGCTGAAGATGAATGCATGAAGAAGTCTTTTCAAGAAAGATGTCTAGGGAAGGAACCACAGTCGGCTAACGTCCAGATGGGTAAGGAGGAAGTAGAAGGCCCTCTCGCTGGCCTAACTCAGGACGAACCCGAATATTACCATGACCTGTTGAGTGACACTGAATATTACGAGGATGTGGTCTGCCCAGTTTGTGAGGAAAACTCCCAAAGTGTTGAAATCAGGATGAAACACTTAAGGTCTAAGGAACATAGAGAGTTGGTGGCGCTACAGCTGGCAGCCGAGAAAGGAGCCCCGAGAGTCTCAAAAAGGCAGAAAAGAAAAAGAAGAGGCAGAAGACAATAACTATCTAAAATATTATCACTTCTACCAGCTCAGGAGGGGACCTACGAAAGGAGCTAAATTAGTTGAAAAGTGGGAAATTATCAAGACAGCCAGTTGGTTATAAAAGTCGGCACTGCCGGTTCAACAGGACGAAAGTTCAAGCTGTTACGTCAAGGAAAAGGCTATGGAGGAGTCACACTATCCATGTGAACCGGCTACACCAAAGAGATGTTGTTCGGACCAAGTCAAGATCGGAGACTGAATCTGTGAACTGTTCCCGCAGAGACTGACTTTGTGGACTGTTTCCCACCGAGATTATATCTGTAAAGTGTTTTATATGAAGTTGAAGATATGTATGTTAATGGGACTCTGTAAGTAATAAGCTAAAAAGGGAGGATTGTAGTGTATGTACCCGTCTACCTTTAAGGAAACTATTGTATGTAACCGTTCACCTTTAAGAGAACTACTTTAGGTGTGGCACTACTTGTTTGGCTTCTGTATACTGTAATACCGACAGTGACCACACCAGTATATAAGTGTTGTGGCAGGATTGCTGGGGCAGATTCGCCCTGACCTTCGAATAGTAAAGACCCGTTTGTTTGTTACTCCTGAAGTCTGTGTCGTTATTAACAGTACAACCCACAGACTTTACAGCATCAACTTAGATATCATGAGCACGGTTAAATACTTTTGACAGGTCAAAGGAACATGAAGCTGCACAGATACTGGGGTCTGCCACGGAATGAGACAGCATGAGTTCCCAACACATACTATACCCTCGATAGTAAAAGAATGTTTTTCCATTAAAAATATGATTCTGGACATCTTAAAAGGAACATGAAGTCCATATCAAGGCTTTCTATTTGGTTTAGAAGTGAACAGCTAATGATATACAGATTTAAAAAGTGTAATTTTAGCACTGTGCAGTGTTGGCTGGGTCAGACCAGGCCTCGTGTCCACACGCACAATGACAGAGGAAGTTTCAAAGAGTCGTCATGGAAACAACCGAAGGATCCAATCTGGAGGAGCCAGTCAGTGTGATAAAAATAAAGGCTTGATGTAGAGTTAATATTGCGTCATTAGATACCAGCAGCATACTTAGTGAATGTTAGACCAAACTACAAGGGTCATTCTCTGACAGAGACCTTACCATGAGTGGCGGGGATTCAGACACACACAGCCCACGATTTCCTGACCATTAAAATTAATGGTCAGCATAGTTCAAGGTCAGAAAGTTACTCCTCACAAGGTTTGCTACGATCGGAATAACATTATCATACTAACTGTTGCTGCTTTTGACTTCATGAACCTCATAATGAATTCCTGAGACTCGCTTCTGAATGAATAGCAAGTTTCTGAATCACGGCTCTGGTAATGCTGCACAAGGTTTATTTAATTTACTGTCTAGGCTTGGCCTTCTGTTCCAATGGTCTAATGTGTACGTTGACTGTGTGTGGATGATGGATACTCCACGCCCAAACGGCCTAACAGACTAAAGTAACCCAACATAAATCATCACTGAACAATCTAGAAGTACCTGCTCGCTGCCATTGTTTAGTGAAAGCCACCGTGGTTTTACTAAACCACATCTCATCCAGGATGTGACAACTAGACGGACCACCACCTGGCACATCCTGAAGGTCCAGGTGGAGCAAAATAAAAGGTGAATAGTCCTGCATTTAAAATCCTTAGAGAATGACACAGAGCATCCACTTGCCTGGATGAGTGCAGCTCCAACAACTCTTAAGAATCTTGACACCATCCAGGACAAAGCAGCCCGCTTGATCAGCACTCCATCCACCACCTTAAACATTCACTCCCTCCACCACCGGCGTACCGTGGCTGCAGTGTGTACCATCTGCAAGATGCATTGCAGTAACTCGCCAAGGCTTCTTCAATGGCACCTCCCAAGCCCTCGACCTCCAACACCTGGATGGACAAGGGCAGCAGGCGCATGGGAACACCATCACCTTCAGATTCCCCTCCAAGTCACACACCATCCTGACTTGGAAATATATCGCCGATCCTTCATCGTCGCTGGGTCAAACTCCCTCCCTAACAGCACTGTGGGAGTACCTTCACCACACGGACTGCAGCAGTTCAAGAAGGTGGCTCACCGCCACCTTCTCAAGGGGCAACTGGGGATGGGCAATAAAATGCCGGCCTTGCCAGCGACGCCCACATCTCGAGAATGAATGCGTGTGAAGCTGGGGAAGCATGACCTGGGAACTGACCACTAAAACGGGCCCAGTTATCAGCCCAGTTATCTCAGCAACATGCACGATTCATGTCGGACTCTGAAAAGGGACAATGCCATCCCTTCTGAGTGAGACAGTGAATTGTGGGCAAGTGAACAGCAATGCCATTTCAATACTGTATTGAAGAACCAAACACGCATGCTGGTTCTTGTTGTAATCACTCTGGGGACAGTTTTAACTTTGGCCGATAGTGTAATATGGGCGATAGGGAACTGGCCGCCCATTATCCACCCCACTGACTCCAATGGAAGGAGAAATCGGGTGTGGCGAATAATATGCGGCTAATGCAAGATAGCCCATATTACACCATCGGCCAAAGTTAGAATGACCCCCTCCATCTCAACACCAGTGAGCTTCAAACACTCCTGGGGTGACTTAACGAGTGTTGACCATCACCTCACACAGGCCTATCTTGCCCCTCCTGGTGAGATCATTCAATTCCCGCAGGCACAACGGGCACACCCTTTGCACTGTGGTGTTGGCATTATTGGTGTCAGCTGTGGCTCAGTGGGCAGCACACTCTTCTCTGAGTCAGAAGGTTGTAGGTTCAAACGCCCACTCCAGAGACTTGAGCACAAAAATCTAGACTGCCAGTGCAGTACTAAGGGAGTGTTGCACTGTCGGAGGTGCCATCTTTTGGATGAGCCGTCAAACCGAGACCCCGTCTGCTTTCTCAGGTGGACAGAAAAGACGCCAAGGCACCATTTTGAAGAAGAGCAGGGGCCAATATTTATCCCTCAACCAATATCTCTAATACAGATTATCTGGTCATTATCACATAATATGATAGAATTTAATGTTGAGTTTGAGAGTGATTTTTCTTTATTCATTCCTGGGATGTGGGCATCGCTGGCAAGGCCAGCATTTAGTTCCCATCCCTAATTGCCCTTGAGAAGGTGGTGGTGAGCCACCTTCTTGAACCGCTGCAGTCCGTGTGGTGAAGGTACTCCTACAGTGCTGTTACGGAGGGAGTTCCAGGGTTTTAACCCAGCAACAATGAAGGAACGGCGATATATTTCCAAGTCAGGATGGTGTGTAACTTGGAGGGAAACTTGGAGGTAATGGTGTTCCCATGTGCCTGCTGCCATTGTCCTTCTAGGTGGAAGAGGTTGTTGGTTTGGGAGGTGCTGCCGAAGAAGCCTTGGCGAGTTGCTGCAGTGCATCTTGAAGATGGTGCACACTGCAGCCACATTGCGCCATAGTTAAGTCTGAAACTAGGGTCCTAAATATGATCAAAGCAATCTATGCAGGTATGAGAGGTGAGTTGGCTAAGGTAGGTTGGGAAACTAGATTAAAAGATATGCCAGTAGAAAAGCAATGGCAAACATTGAAAGAAATAATTCAAAATTCGCAACGAATATACATTCCCTTAGGAATAAAAATGCCACAGGAAAAATGGTCCAACCATGGCTAACAAGAGAAATTAAAGATAGTATTAGATTAAAGGAATAGGCTTATAATGTTGCCAAAAAGAGCAGTAAGCCTGAGGATTGGGAGGATTTTAGAATTCAGCAGAGGAGGACCAAGAAATTGATAAAGAAAGGGAAAGTAAATTATGAGAGTAAACTAGTAAGAGGCAAAAAAACAGACTGTAAAAGCTTCTTTCTATAGGTATGTAAAAAGGAAATGATTAGCAAAAGTAAACATGGGTCACTTACAGGCTGAGACGGGAGAAATGATAATGGGGAATAAGGAAATGGCAGAGAAATTAAACAAATACCTTGGGCTGGATTTTGCTAGCACCGAGGAGGTGGGTTTGGAGGCGGGACTGCCGGTAAAGTTGCAGAAAGTGGGGGCGGCTGGCAAACCCACCCCCCGCCCCACCTCCGTGCCCTTATGCCAGGAGACAGGAAGCCGTCCTGACCCGGGTCCCATCTCCTCGAGGCAGGAAAGGGATTAAATCCTTTTAATTGCCTGTTAACAGGTAGTTAACAGGCAGAAAAAAGGATTAGTCCCATTTTACCTTTTCAAGTGCAGGCTTCCCGACCTCAGAGAACGCCGCCGGGGTGGAGGAGTCGAGTAGGAGGTCTGCGGGGGTCAGGGGGGTCTGAAAGTGCAATGTAGAGGTGAGTGATGGGTGCAAGCGTGGAGTGGTAAGTATGTGAGTTGAGTGTAAAGTGTTAGACAATGTTCACTTACCTTTGTTCCTGCCTACAGCCTTCAGCCGCTCTGGATCCAGAGTCCCGACATCTTCATTGTAGACTTCACAGACTGGCTGTTGGATCCTCCGAACCAACTGTCATCTGATTTCTACAAAATAGAAAGGTTTGATGAGTCCTGAACACAAGGGCTCATCAAACTACACAGAATGTTAGTGTTTGACAGCTTCACAGAGCTGTCAAAGGCTGACATTTCTTCTTTCAAGAAGTCTTGAAAGATGGCACGTCAGGCGTTGACGTGCTCTGTCAGTGACTTCCCCCTAATTGGCCTGCTGAGCCCGCTGGGCGGGCTTACCAAGGTCAATCAGGGGAAAATAGCGTGGGTTGGCCAGAAGATGATGGAGGCGGGACTGAAACCCGACAAACAGCAGTCCTGCCTCCAACACATCTTCATTCAGAAAGTCCAGTCCCTTGTGTCTGTCTTCACAGAAGAAGATGCAAAAAACACTCCAGATATAGTGGAGAACCAAGGGTCTAGCAAGAATGAGGAATTGAAAGAAATTAGTATGAGTAAAGAAATAGCACTGGAGAAATTAATGAGACTGAAAGCCAATAAATTTTTCCCCTTGACCTGATGGACTACATCCTGGGGATTTAAAAGAGGTGGCTATAGAGATAACGGGCTCAAATTTCCAAGCCCCGAGGAGGCGGGTTTGGAGGCGGGAGTGGTGGGAAAATTGCAGAATCGGGGGGCAGGAACCCATCCCGCCCCCAACCCGCCTCCGTGCCAATGTCCCAGGAGGCGGGTATCCGACCTGTGCTGGGAACCGCCTCCCCGAGGCAGGAAGGGGATTAGTGCCAATTAACTGCCTGTTAACAGGTAGTTAACAGGCAGTTTTTGCCTAATCCCTATTTTTAGCCCTGAAGTGTGGGCTTCCCGACGGCTCTGAACCACGCCAAGTTAGCGAGGCGGACCGTCGGTCTGAAGGGGTTGGAGGGGTCGAGATGTCCGTTGTGCAGGTGAGTGATGGGTGCATGTGTGAGAGGTAAGTGTGTGAGGTTCTTGAGGGAAGGGCGGTAGGGATTGTGGATGCATTGGTAATAATTTTCCAAAACTCACTGGACTCAGCAAAGGTCCCGGCAGATTGGAAAACTGCTAATGTAACACCCTTATTTAAAAAGGGTAGTAGGCAGAAGGCTGGAAACTATAGACCTGTTAGCTTAACATCTGTGGTTGGTAAAATGTTAGAGTCCATTATTAAGGAGACAGTAACGGGACATTTGGATAAACATAATTTAATAGGACAAACTCAGCATGGTTTCATGAAGGGGAAGTCATGTTTGACAAATTTGCTTGAGTTTTTTGAGGAAGTAACATACAGGGTGGATAAAGGGGAACCAGTGGACGTAGTGTATTTAGACTTCCAAAAGGCATTTGACAAGGTGCCACACAAAAGATTATTGCTCAAGATAAAAAATCACGGGATTGGGGGTAATATTCTGACGTGGGTGGAGGATTGGCTCTCTAACAGAAAGCAGAGAGTTGGGATAAATGGTTCGTTCTCAGATTGGCAACCAGTAACGAGTGGTGTTCTGCAGGGGTCGGTGCTGGGTCCCCAACTCTTTACAATCTATATTAACGATTTGGAGGAGGGGACCGAGTGTAACATATCAAAGTTTGCAGATGATACAAAGATGGGAGGGAAAGTAGTGAGTGAGGAGGACATAAAAAACCTGCAAAGGGACATAGACAGGCTAAGTAAGTGGGCAGAGATTTGGCAGATGGAATACAATACTGGAAAGTGTGAGGTTATGCACTTTGGCAGGAAAAATCATAGAGCAAGTTATTATCTTAATGGCAAGAAACTGGAAAGTACTGTAGTGCAAAGGGATCTGGGGGTCCTGGTGCACGAAACTCAAAAAGTTAGTATGCAGGTGCAGCAAGTGATTAAGAAGGCCAATGGAATGTTGGCTTTTATTGCTAGGGGGATGGAATATAAAAACAGGGAGGTATTGCTGCAGTTGTACAAGGTATTGGTGAGACCGCACCTGGAATACTGTATACAGTTTTGGTGTCCATACTTAAGAAAAGACATACTTGCTCTCGAGTCAGTACAAAGAAGGTTCACTCGGTTAATCCCAGGGATGAGGGGGTGGTCATATGAGGAGAGGTTGAGTAGATTGGGACTCTACTCATTGGAGTTCAGAAGAATGAGAGGCGATCTTATTGAAACATATAAGATTGTGAAGGGGCTTGATCGGGTGGATGCGGTGAGGATGTTCCCAATGATGGGTGAAACTAGAACTAGGGGGCATAATCTTAAAATAAGGGGCTGCTCATTCAAAACTGAGATGAGGAGAAACTTCTTCACTCAGAGGGTGGTAGGTTTGTGGAATTTGCTGCCCCAGAAAGCTGTGGAAGCTACATCATTAAATAAATTTAAAACAGAAATAGATAGTTTCCTAGAAGTAAAGGGAATTAAGGGTTACGGGGAGCGGGCAGGAAATTGGACATGAGTCTAGGTTCGGAATGGTCATGGCCCTGTGGGTAGTGGAGTGGGCCCAGGGGCCGTGTAGCCTTGTTCTGCTCCTACTGTGTTCTAATTCTGTGTTAGATTTCAGGAGATGGTTTTATTCCTGTTCCTGGCTGGGGTGGAGATCGCCTTTACAGAAGGTAAGTACTGTAGAAAATATAGGGACAGAGTGATCCCCTTGGAGAATTTCGATCGCCTAGATGGGTCGGAGAGGAATTTCCCAGATTTTTTTCTCCCAAATTGGCCATTGGGTCTTTATCTGGTTTTTTGCCTCTCCCGGGAGATCACATGGGTTCGGGTGGATGCAGAGTGATAGAAGATTTGAGGTTAGGATCAGATCAGCCATGATCTTATTGAATGGTGGAGCAGGCTCGAGGGGCCGATTGGCCTACTCCTGCTCCTATTTCTCATGTTCTTATGTTCTTATGTAAGTGTAAAGTGTTTTAAAAGTTTTACTTACCTTTACTTTCTCCTGCAGGCTTCCTCCCTTCAGTTCTCGGGAGTCCCCCAGCTCACCGGCACAGAAAGCAGAATGGCCGCTGAACTGTCAAAAGCTGCAGTCTCTGCTTTTTGGTCTGGAGAGATCTCTAACTGAGTCTGAGTAGAAGGACTCAAGTTAGAAGACAGATTGTCAGTGTTTGACTGCTTCACAGAGCCGTCAAATGCTGATTGTTCATCTGTTAAAAGCTCTTGACAGATGAAATGTCAATCGCTGACGTCACCAGTAACCAGGTGTCCCTTTGGCCCGCTGAGCCCACTGGGCGGGCTTAACAAGGTCAATCAAGGGAAAATAGCGTGGGTTGGCCATAAGTCGATGGAGGCGGGGCTACAACCCAAAAAGTGGGAGTCCCGCTTCCATCACGTCCCCATTGATACATTCCAGCCCAATGGATGCATTGGTTATCATCTTCCAAATTTGCATAGATTCTGGAATGGTTCCGGGGGACTGGAAGGTAGCAAATGTAACCCCACTATTTAAGAAAGGAGGGAGAGAAAAAACGGGGAACTACAGACCTGTTAGCCTGATATCAGGGAAAATGCTAGAATCTATTATTAAGGGCAGGGTGACAGGGCACTTAGGAAGTAATAATAGGATTGGGCAGAGTCAACATGGATTTATGAAAGGGAAATCGTGCTTGGCAAATCTATTCGAGTTTTATGAGGTTTTAACTAGCAGGATAGATAATGGGGAACCAGTGGATGTGGTGTATTTGGATTTTCAGAAGGCATTCGATAGGTGCCACACAAGAGGTTATTAAACAAAATTAGGGCTCATTGAATTGGGGGTAATATACTAGCATGGATTGAGAATTGGTTAAAAGACAGAAAACAGAGATTAGGAATAAACGAGTCATTTTCGGGTTGCAGGCTGTAACTAGAGGGGTACCGCAAGGATCAGTGCTTGGGCCTCAGCTATTTACAATCTATATCAATGATTTGGATAAGGGGAACAAATGTAATATATCCAATTTGCTGATAATACAAAGCTGGGTGGGAATGTAAGTTGTGAGGAGGATGCAAGGAGGCTTCAAGGGGATATAGACAGGCTAAGTGAATGGGCAAGAACATGGCAAATGGAATATAATGTGGAGAAATGTGAACTTATCCACTTTGGTAGGAAAAATAGAAAAGCAGAGTATTTTTTAAATGATTGGGAAATGTTGGTGTTCAGAGGGACCTGGGTGTCCTTGTACACAAATCACTGAAAGTTAATATGCAGGTACAGCAAGCAATTAGGAAAGAAAATGGGATGTTGGCCTTTATTACAAGAGGATTTGAGTATAAGAGTAAAGACATCTTACTGCAATTATATAGGGCCCTGGTGAGACCACACCTGGAGTATTGTGTACAGTTTTGGTCTCCTTACCTATCGAAGGATATACTTGCCATAGAGGGAGTGCAACGAAGGTTCACCAGACTGATTCCTGGGATGGGAGGATTGTCCTATGAGGAGAGATTGAGTAGACTAGGCCTATATTCTCTAGAGTTTAGAAGAATGAGAGGTGATCTCATTGAAACATATAAAATTCTTACAGGGCTTGACAGGATAGATGCACGGAGGATGTTTCCCCTGGCTAGGGAGTCTAGAACCAGGGGTCACAGTCTCAGAATAAGGGGTCGGCCATTTAGGATTGAGATGAGGAGAAATTTCTTCACTCAGAGGGTGGTGAATCTTTGGAATTCTCTACCCCAGAGAGCTGTGGAGGCTCAGGCGTTGAGTATATTCAAGGCAGAAATCAATAGATTTTTGGATAGTAAGGGAATCGAGGGATATGGAGATAGTGCAGGAAAGTGGAGATGAGGTAGAAGTTCAGCCAAGATCTTATTGAATGGTGGAGCAGGCTCGAGGGGCCGAATGGCCAACTCCTGCTCCTATTTCTTATGTTCTTATGCATGTTCTTATGTGTGCTGTTTTGTGGGAGCTTGCTGTGCGCAAATTGACTCCCGGATTTCCTATATTACAACAGTGACTACACTTCAAAAGTAATTCATTGGCTCGGAAGCACTCTGGGATGTCCTGAGGTCATGAAAGGGGCGATAGAAATGCAAGTTCTTTCTTATTTTAATGTGAACTTTGCCTGCTGCTGCCCTCCTCCTATCGCAGCTTTCACAAACTTATGGCACCAGTTCAGGAACAGGACTGCCCCTCTCCTCCCCTCCGCACCCCTCCCCACCCATCTGCCACTTCCGACACCAACAGTTCCTGGGTTTCATTTGCAGTTGTACAGGGCCTTGGTTAGACCACATCTAGAGTATTGTGTGCAGTTTTGGTCGCCTTATCTGAGGAAGGATGTTCTTGCCATGGAAGGAGTTCAGTGAAGATTCAACAGACTGATACCTGGGATGGCAGGAATGACGTATGAGGAGAGATTGGGTCGATTGGGCTTGTACTCGCTGGAGTTTAGAAGAATGAGAGGGGATCTCATTGAACCTTATAAAATTCTGACAGGACTGGACAGACTAGATGCAGGAAGGATGTTCCCGATGGTCGGGGAGTCCAGATCAAATTGGGCAGGGTTGCCTTGAGGATGAGTTCATTGAGTGTATTAGGGATGGGTTTCTTGAGCAGTATGTAACTGAACCGACCAGGGGGCAAGCAACCTTAGATCTGGTCCTGTGTAACGAGACAGGATTAATTAAAAATGTCCTCGTAAAGGATCCCCTTGGAATGAGTGACCATAACATGGTTGAATTCCATATTCAATTAGAGGGTGAGAAGGTTGGATCTCAAACAAGCGTGCTAAGCTTGAATAAAGGAGACTATGAAGGTATGAGAGCGGAATTGAGTAGAGTGGATTGGGAAAATAGATTAAAGGGTAAGACGATACATGATCAGTGGTGTACATTTAAGGAGTTATTTTACAACTTCCAAAAAAAATATATTCCACTGAGAAGAAAAGGGTGTAAAAGAAAAGACAGCCATCCGTGGCTAAGTAAAGAAATTAAGGATAGTATTCGACTAAAAACAAGGGCATATAAGGTAGCCAAATCTAGTGGGAGGATAGAGGATTGGGAAAACTTTAAAAGACAGCAAAAAATAACAAAAAGATTGATTAAGAAAAGGAAGATAGGTTATGAAAGTAACTTAGCAAAAAATATAAAAACAGATAGTAAGAGTTTTTATAGTTATATAAAAAGAAAAAGGGTGGCTAAAGTAAATGTTGGTCCCTTAGAGGATGAGACCGGGAAATTAATGGTGGGAAATATGGAGATGGCAAAAACACTGAGTGAATATTTTGTATCAGTCTTTACAGTAGAGGACACTAAGAATATCCCAACACTGGACAAACAGGGGGCTATGGGGGGGAGGAGCTAAACACAATCAAAATCACTAAGGAAGTGGTACTCGGTAAAATAATGGGACTCAAGGTGGATAAATCACCTGGACCTGATGGCTTACATCCTAGGGTCTTGAGGGAAGTGGCGGTAGGGATTGTGGATGCATTGGTAATAATTTTCCAAAACTCCCTGGACTCGGCAAAGGTCCCGGCAGACTGGAAAACTGCTAATGCAACACCCTTATTTAAAAAGGGCAGTAGGCAGAAGGCTGGAAACTATAGACCGGTTAGCCTAACATCTGTGGTAGGTAAAATTTTGGAGTCCATTGTTAAGGAGACAGTAACAGGACATTTGGATAAACATAATTTAATAGGACAAAGTCAGCATGGTTTTATGAAGGGGAAATCATGTTTGACAAATTTGCTGGAGTTCTTTGAGGAAGTAACATATAGGGTGGATAAAGGGGAACCAGTGGACGTAGTGTATTTAGACTTCCAAAAGGCATTTGACAAGGTGCCACACAAAAGATTATTGCTTAAGATAAAAAATCACGGGATTGGGGTTAATATTCTGGCATGGATAGAGGATTGGCTATCTAACAGAAGGCAGAGAGTTGGGATAAATGGTTCATTCTCAGACTGGCAATCAGTAACTAGTGGTGTTCCGCAGGGGTCAGTGCTGGGTCCCCAACTCTTTACAATCTATATTAACGATTTGGAGGAGGGGATCGAGTGTAACATATCAAAGTTTGCAGATGATACTAAGATGGGAGGGAAAGTAGTGAGTGAGGAGGACATAAAAAACCTGCAAGGGGACATAGACAGGCTAAGTAAGTGGGCAGAGATTTGGCAGATGGAATACAATACTGGAAAGTGTGAGGTTATGCACTTTGGCAGGAAAAATCGTGGAGCAAGTTATTATCTTAATGGCAAGAAACTGGAGAGTACTGAAGTACAAAGGGATCTGGGGGTCCTGGTGCACAAAACTCAAAAGGTTAGTATGCAGGTGCAGCAAGTGATTAAGAAGGCCAATGGAATGTTGGCTTTCATTGCTAGGGGGATAGAATATAAAAATAGGGAGGTATTGCTTCAGTTGTACAAGGCATTGGTGAGACCGCACCTGGAATACTGCATACAGTTTTGGTGTCCATACTTAAGAAAAGACATACTTGCTCTCGAGTCAGTACAAAGAAGGTTCACTCGGTTAATCCTGGGGATGAGGGGATGGACATATGAGGAGAGGTTGAGTAGATTGGGACTCTACTCATTGGAGTTCAGAAGAATGAGAGGCAATCTTATTGAAACATATAAGATTGTGAAGGGGTTGGATCGGGTGGATGCGGGGAGGATGTTCCCGATGATGGGTGAAACTAGAACTAGGGGGCATAGTCTTAGAATAAGGGTCTGCTCTTTCAAAACTGAGATGAGGAGGAACTACTTCACTCAGAGGGTGGTAGGTCCATGGAATATGCTGCCCCAAAAAGCTGTAGAAGCTACATCATTACATAAATTTAAAACAGAAATAGACAGTTTCCTAGAAGTAAAGGGAATTAAGTGTTACGGGGAGCAGGCAGGAATTTGGACATGAGTCTAGGTTCGGATCGGACATGGCCCTGTGGGTAGCGGAGCGGGCCCAGGGGCCGTGTAGCCTGATCCTGCTCCTATTTCGTGTGTCTAATTCTGTTAGATTCAGGAGATGGTTCTGTGATAGTAGATTGGCGGTTAGGATCAGATCAGCCATGATCTTATTGAACGGCGGAGCATGCTCGAGGGGCCGATTGGCCTACTCCTGCTCCTATTTCTTATGTTCTTATGTTCCTATGTAGAACCAGGGGTCACAGTCTAAGGATAAGGGGTAAGCCATTTAGGACAGAGATGAGGAGGAATTTCTTCACCCAGAGAGTGGTGAATCTGTGGAGTTCTCTACCACAGAAGGCAGTGGAGATCAATTCATTAAATATATTCAAGAAGGAGTTGGATATATTTCTTAAGGCTAAAGGGATCAAGGGATATGGGGAGAAAGCAGGGATAGGGTACTGAATTTGGATGATCAGCCATGATCGCATTGAATGGCGGAACAGGCTCGAGGGGCCGAATGGCCTACTCCTGCTCCTATCTTCTATCTTTCTATGTTTCTATCACAAGACTGTTTGACGCTGCCAGACATTCAGCCAGCGAAAAGACAACCAGCAGTGGCAAACAGGGAGGAAAGAATTAGGGAGCAACGCACATACACAACACACAAAACTATATACCCAAACCAATGAGCCAGTGCGCTGCATAATGATACCAAAGACCTGCACTTTGCAATTTTGTTTATCGGTTTGTTAAGCAGCACCCAGGGGATTTCTTCCACGAGACCCGTTCTCTCTTCAATAGCGTCCCTAATTGCCTCTTCCCTGGTAACCTATTACCCTGGAGGGTGAACCAGTTGCGTTTGTTCTTCCCTCCTTGCGCCTAACAGCTGTGTCCCTCCACCACAGAACGCTAGCTGCCGCAATCAGCTTTTGTTAATCGCCTCTTTTAAATCCTGAAAACTTCAAATCAAAATACAAAGAGTGGGGGGGACGTGGAAATGGAGAAAAATGTGCAGGAAAACAAGGAGTTCTTTGATGCCTGAAAGGTCAATGGTCAAGTTTTTAATAGTTTAAGCGGCAGCATGGCGCTCATGTGACTGCTTTGCAGAGAAAGTCTTTTGCATTTTTTCACTTGCAGGCTAGCTGGGCGTGAGTTATTGTATGAATTTTCTCACACGCGTGCACCGTTAACACCGACACCAGTTATTCGGGCTCACAGAGATGCAGCCTATTGAGGGGTCGCTGCACACTGCGAGCTTCGGGGAGGTTGAGGGTTTAAGCCCCACTCCAGAGACTTGAGTACATAATCCAGGCTGACACACCGGTGCAGTACTGAGGGAGTGCCGCACTGTCGGACGGGCAGTACTGAGGGAGCGCTGCACTGTCGGAGGGGCAGTACTGAGGGAGCGCCGCACTGTCAGAGGGGCAGTACTGAGGGAGCGCTGCACTGTCGGAGGGGCAGTACTGAGGGAGTGCTGCACTGTTGGAGGGTCAGTACTGAGGGAGCGCTGCACTGTCGGAGGGGCGGTACTGAGAGAGTGCTGCACTGTCCGAGGGGCAGTACTGAGGGAGCGCTGCACTGTCGGAGGGGCAGTACTGAGGGAGCGCTGCACTGTCGGAGGGGCACTACTGAGGGAGCAACGCACTG
Source organism: Somniosus microcephalus (assembly GCF_052327205.1). NCBI lineage: Eukaryota > Metazoa > Chordata > Chondrichthyes > Squaliformes > Somniosidae > Somniosus > Somniosus microcephalus. The sequence continues at coordinate 11,803,592 of NC_140989.1, forward strand.
TCGGAGGGGCAGTACTGAGGGAGCGCTGCATTATCGGAGGGGCAGTACTGAGGGAGCGCTGCACTGTCGAGGGGCGGTACTGAGGGAGCGCTGCACTGTCGGAGGGTCAGTACTGAGGGAGCGCTGCACTGTTGGAGGGTCAGTACTGAGGGAGCGCCGCACTGTCGGAGGGGCAGTACTGAGGGAGTGCTGCACTGTCAGAGGGGCAGTGCTGAGGGAGTGCTGCACTGTCAGAGGGTCAGTACTGAGGGAGCACTGCATTGTCGGAGTGTCAGTACTGAGGGAGCACCACACTGTTGGAGAGGCAGTACTGAGGGAGCGCTGCACTGTTGGAGGGACAGTACTGAGGGAGCGCCACACTGTCGGAGGGGCAGTACTGATGGAGCGCTGCACTGTCGGAGGGACAGTGCTGAGAGAGCACCACACTGTCGGAGGGGCTGTACTGAGGGAGCGCTGCACTGTCGGAGGAGCAGTGCTGAGGGAGCGCTGCACTGTCAGAGGGGCAGTACTGAGGGAGCGCCGCACTGTCGGAGGGGCAGTACTGAGGGAGCACTGCTCTGTCAGAGGGGCGGTACTGAGGCAGCGCTGCACTGTCGGAGGAGTGGTACTGAGGGGGGCGCTGCATTGTCGGAGTGGCAGTACTGAGGGAGCGTTGCACTGTCGGAGGGGCAGTACTGAGGGAGCGCCGCAGTGTCGGAGGGGCAGTACAGAGGGAGCGCTGCTCTGTCAGTGGGGCAGTACTGAGGGAGCGCCGCTCTGTCAGAGGTGCAGTACTGAGGGAGCACCGCACTGTCGGAGGGACAGTACTGAGGGAGCACCGCACTGTCGGAGGGACAGTACTGAGGGAGTGCCGCTCTGTCGGAGGGGCCGTCTTTCAGATGAGATGTTAAACTGACGCCCCGTCTGCCCTCTCAGGTGGATGTAAAAGATCCTGCGGCACTATTTCGAAGAAGAGCAGGGGAGATATCCCTGGTGTCCTGGCCAACATTTATCCCTCAACCAATTCAGATTAGCTGGTCTTTTATCACATTGCTGTTTGTGGGAGCTTGCTGTGCGCAAATTGGCTGCCACGGTTCCTACATTACAACAGTGACGACGCTCCAACAGTACTTCATTGGCTGTAAATGGGTTTTGTGTCATCCTGAGGTCATGGAAGGCGCTATAGAAATGCAACTCTCTCAGGCACAGCCAGCAGCACCCGTCAGAAGTATTGTCGACCACACCGTCCCCTCCTGGCTCCACAGAAATTTAAAAATAAAATTTCACTCACCCTTTCAGTGGCATCCGCTGCTGGGCTTCATCCGAATCCTGAAACTCTGAGCAGAGGAAGCCTCAGGCTCCATGGAGGGCAACCCAATTTTGGGTGAAGCTCCTTAAACAGAAATCAAGGCCCCTCATTAGCAAGGGGCCGAATGCCTATTTTAGGCAGCCACCCCAGACCCCCGAACAATGGCTCAAACCGATTTCGGGTCAAATGTTTTTCTGGCGTCCCTGGGGCACAGGGCTTTGCTCTCCGAAATTGGGCCTCTTTGTGCCAATTTTATGCCCTTAAAATGGCGCCACAAGGTCCAATTTCTAGCCAATAGAATCGTAAGGGCAGGTGTTCATCTATCTTCAGCCCTGTTTTCAGGCGTAAACAGTGGGGGGCAGTAACGGGACGGAAATTGTAAACAGAAACGCTGGCTTACTGCTGGAGGTCCGCCGTCTCTGTATTTCAGGCTCACCACGCTTTAGGCGGCCAACACTCCCGCTGGAAACAGGCTGGCGGGGTGGGGGGCGGTGGAGGGGGGCTCATTAAAATATTCATATTGCAGAGTCCGAGGACATTGTCAGGCCCCCCGCCACCCCCAAGACCAGTATCAGTCATCGCTGCCACTGCTGCTTCCTCGTCCCGCCCGCAAATATCAAAGATCCCGCGGCACTATTCGAAGAAGATCCAGGGAGTTCTCCCCAGTGTCCTGGTCAATATTTATCCCACAAACAACATCAGCAATTCAGGTTATCTGGTCATTATCTCGTAAATTGCGTAAATTGCAAAATTACAACAGTGACTGCACTTCAGAAAGGATTTGCAAAGCGCTTTGGAACGTCCGGAGGTCATGAATGGTGCTGTAAAAATGGAAGTTCTCTCTTTCTCTCTCTCTTTCTCTCTCTCTTTCTTTCATTCTTTCTTTCTCTCTCTTTCTTTCTTTCTCTCTTTCTCTCTCTCTCTTTCTCTCTCTCTCTCTTTCTTTCTCTCTCTCTTTCTCTCTCTCTCTCTCTCTCTTTCTCTCTCTCTCTTTCTCTCATTCTCTCATTCTCTCTGATGTGCCTCAATAACTCCAAGACTCGAAGTTAGCAGAATAAAACAAGGCTTTTATTAGCAAAGAAAAGATGCCGGTGTCTGCACCTAGCTTCACCTAGTGTGCTGCTGTTCTACTGCAAGACAAGCCTGGACTTGTCTTAAGTAGGGCCAGGTATGGGTGGAGCCGACACACAAAGGGGGCGGTGCCCTATACATAATACCAGGTACAAACACCGGAGCAGGCAATACAATATATACAGTTAACTGCAGAGTCTGATGAATGGCATATTTCATCACATTCACCCCTTCTACAGATTTAGTCTGTCCGGGGGTGTGATAGTCCTCTGTGACCGACGTAACGGTTGCGGTGCCGCGGGTGCCGGCTGGGTGTCCCGGGTGGTCTCCTGGGTCTCTGCCGGGGGCGCCACCGGGGTTGCTGAAGGAGTAGGTGGTGGGGGTACCGTTGGCTGGTGTTCTTCCGGGGGTGATGAAAGAATAGTGGGTGGAGTGGGTGGGTAATAGTTGTTGTGGTTGTTGTTGTTGTTGTTGTAGTCATTGTCGTTGTTGCTGTTGTTACCGGCTGGGGCGAAGTCTTTTATGGACACAGTGTCCTCCCGTCCATCGGCGTGCCGGACATACGCATATTGTGCGTTGGCGTGGAGCAGGTGCACTGGCTCCACAAGAGGGTCCGTCTTGTGACCCCTCACATGCTTTCGCAGAAGTACCGGACCTGGGGTGGAGAGCCATGACGGTATGGATACGCCTGAGGTGGATTTCCGGGGAAACACAAACATTAGCTCATGAGGCGTGGCATTAGTGGCGGTACACAATAGTGACCATTTTGAGTGGAGCACATCTGGGAGGACTTCCTGCCAGCAGGAGATAGGGAGGCCCTTGGTCCTTAGAGTTACACTGACTGCCCTCCATACTGACCCGTTCTCTCGCTCCACCTGACCGTTACCCCGGGGGTTGTAGCTGGTGGTACGGCTCGTGGCAATCCCCTTGGACAGCATGTACTGGCGTAGCTCTTCACTCATGAAGGCCGCCCCCCTATCCGTGTGGACATAGCTTGGCATACCGAACAGGCAGAACAGGCTGTTGAGGCATTTAATGACTGTGGCGCTGGTCATGTCTGGGCAGGGGAAGGCGAATGGGAAACGGGAGTATTCGTCCACAATGTTCAGGAAGTAAACATTGCGGTCGACGGACGGGAAGGGGCCCTTGAAATCTAAGCTAAGCCGCTCAAAGGGCCGCGTAGCTTTGATTAGGTGGGCTCTATCAGGGCGGTAGAACCGAGGCTTGCACTCAGCGCAAGTGCGGCAGTTCCTGGTCAGGGACCGAACTTCCTCAATCGAGTAGGGTAAGTTGCGGGACTTTATGAAGTGGAACAGCCGTGTGACCCCTGGGTGGCAGAGGTCGTTGTGGAGGGTCTGTAGCCGATCCCCGGTGGCGTTGGCACACATCCCTCGTGAGAGGGCGTCAGGGGATTCGTTAAGGGCCCCCGGCCGGTATATGATGTCGTACTCGAAGGTGGAGAGCTCGATCCGCCACCTAAGAATCTTATCATTTTTGATCTTCCCCCTCTGTTTATTATTGAACATAAACGCTACCGACCGCTGGTCGGTAAGTAGGGTGAAGCGTTTGCCGGCTAGGTAGTGCCGCCAGTGGCGCACTGCCTCCACGATGGCTTGGGCCTCCTTTTCCATGGAGGAGTGTCTGATCTCGGGCCCCTGGAGGGTCCTCGAGAAGAAAGCTACGGGCCGCCCTGCCTGGTTGAAGGTGGCCGCCAAGGCAAAGTCAGACGCATCACTTTCCACTTGAAAGGGAGTGTTCTCGTCCACTGCCTGTAGCGTGGCCCGCTCAATATCCTGCTTAATGCTTTTGAAGGCAGCATGGGCCTCAGCAGAGAGCGGGAAAGAGGATGCTTTCAAGAGGGGACGGGCTTTATCGGAGTAGTTAGGGACCCATTGGGCATAATACGAGAATAACCCCAGGCACCTTTTCAGGGCTTTGGGAGTGTTGGGCAGGGGCAGCTCCCGTAGGGGGCGCAATCGGTCGGGGTCTGGTCCGATTTCCCCATTCTCCACCACGCTGCCTAGTATGCAGAGGCGCGTGGTGTTGAAAACGCACTTGTCCTCGTTGTAGGTGAGGTTGAGTTTTTGTGCGGTTTTCAGAAACCTCGCGAGGTTTGAGTCGTGGTCCTGTTGGTTGTGGCCGCAGATGGTGACGTTGTCGAGATAGGGGAAGGTTGCCTGCAAGTGGTGGTCATCGACCATGCGGTCCATCTCCCTCTGAAAGACCGAGACCCCATTCATCACCCCAAAGGGGACTCTGAGGAACTGGTAGAGGCGTCCGTTTGCCTCGAAGGCGGTGTACGAACAGTCCTCTGGTCTGATAGGGAGCTGGTGGTACGCTGACTTGAGGTCGATGGTGGAGAACACCCGGTATTGGGCGATTTGGTTCACCATCTCGGATATGCGGGGTAGCGGGTAGGCGTCTAGTTGGGTACAGATGTTGACTGTTTGACTATAGTCAATCACCATCCGCTTCTTCTTGCTACCCCTCACCACCACCACTTGGGCGCGCCACGGACTGTTGCTGCGTTCAATAATGCGCTCCTTCAGGAGCCTGTCTACATCGGTCGCGATAAACCGCCTGTCCTCCCAGCTGTACCTCCTGCTTTTGGTCGCTATTGGCCGGCAGTTAGGGGTAAGGTTCGCGAATAGCGAAGGCGGCTTTACCTTCAGGGTAGCCAGACCGCACACTGTGAGGGGCGGCTGGGTCCCACCGAACTTGAGCGTGATGCTTTGGTGGTGGCACTGAAAATCCAGGCCCAAGATCACGCTCACACATAAATCCTTCATAATTAACAGTTTAAAATTATTATATACAGTGTCTTTAACGGACAATCGTACCGCGCAGTAACCCGCAATAGTCGATGTCTGGGTTTTGTCGGCCATAGAGATCCTGCCCTGAGTAGGGACTATAGTTAGAGAGAGTCGTTGTACCAGATCAGGGTGAATGAAGCTCTCTGTGCTCCCGCTGTCAATTAAACATTTAACCTTGCACCCGTTTACCTCAATGTCCACCATCGATTTTGATAGTGGGTGCGGTCTGGACTGGTCCACTGTGATCGACGCCACTGTAGTGCCCTGATCGGGACAAGATGGTGGGCCACACGAGGCCGGGTAAGATGGCGTCCACGCTGTCTGCTCGCGAGATGGCGGACCCCACGAGGTTGGACAAGATGGCGTCCAAGATGGCCGCTCCCACGGCGCGCACGCGGCGGTGGCGGTTTTGGCTGCGGGGTTCCCTCTGCACACCTTCCCAAAGTGCCCCTTCTTACCGCACTTAAAGCAGGTGGTGCCTTTCGCCGGGCACAGGTTCCTGGTGTGCTTCGGCTGCCCGCAGAAGTAGCATTTGGGGCCCTGATGCGTCGCGGCGGTCGTAGGGCTTCTGGGGGGAGAGCAGGGTCCCGACGGTGTTAGGCTACCGGGCGGGGAAGCAGAGACGGCGTGGGCCGCGCGGCCTGCCGAGTAGGAGTCAGAGTTCTTCTGAGCCACATCCAACGATCGCGCTGTGTCCACAGCCTGTGTCAGATCTAGGCCCGTTTTCTCTAGCAGTCTCTGCCGGATGTGATTAGAGCTAAGGCCTGCGATAAAGGCATCCTGAATCAGCTTGTCTGTGTATACCGTGGCTTTCACGTCTTTGCATTTGCAGTCTTTGCCAAGCACTTTTAGGGTGACTAGAAAGTCCTCTAGAGACTCTCCGGGTCGCTGTGTGCAGGTAGCAAGTAGGTGCCTGGCGTACACCTCGTTGGTAGGCCGCTGATAGTGGGCCTTTAGAATGTTGCAGGCATCCAGGTAGGTGGCGGCGTCTTGTATGAGTGGAAAACCCGGTGGCTTACCCGATTCTGCAGGATCCCGAGTTTCACGTCTCCGGTGGCTTTAGAGGCTGTGACGGCTTCGGAGTTGGCCCTAAAGAATTCCAAGCACTGGAACCAGTGTCCAAACCGTGCCGATGCATCCGAAGCATGCAGGTGCAAATCCAAGCGTTCCGGTTTCAAAAGTTGATCCATCGTTATAAGTTTGTTAATAATATTGATGTGCCTCAATAACTCCAAGACTCGAAGTTAGCAGAATAAAACAAGGCTTTTATTAGCAAATAAAAGATGCCGGTGTCTGCACCTAGCTTCACCTAGCGTGCTGCTGTTCTACTGCAAGACAAGCCTGGACTTGTCTTAAGTAGGGCCAGGTATGGGTGGAGCCGACACACAAAGGGGGCGGTGCCCTATACACAATACCAGGTACAAACACCGGAGCAGGCAATACAATATATACAGTTAACTACAGAGTCTGATGAATGGCATATTTCATCACACTCTCTTTCTCTCTTTCTCTTTCTCTTTCTGTCTCTCATTCTCTCTTTCTCTCCAATTCACTCAGCCTTCTGAAAGAAGCAACCATTCATGGGCAAAGTTCTCGAGCAGTTAAAGTTGTTTATAAAACTTCGCCCTGACCGCCAGTTTAATTGAGCCTCGCTCCAGAATTTCAGCCTAGCTCTGGTCTACATTGAGCAACACTGATCGAAAGCATTCCACAAATGACATTTCCAAGGCAGCAGGAGTAAATACAAGAGAACGGGCTCGTACAGAGAGAACTTTCATATAAATGTGCTGCACGTTTGTTACAGTCTACAGAAAAAATCAAATTACTTACAAATAAAAATGGATGAGCTATTTGAGCTCAGTGGAGAGCAGCACAAGAGTGTGAGATGGGAGTGAATGACCTGTAGTTCCAAATGAACCGCCTTCGAAAGAAAACAGAGCAGATACGGACAACAGTGACTGACAAGCTGGCTTGTTCCGGCCTCCCAATTCTTGCTACATTTCCTATTCCTCTTGGATTATTGGTGCTCACAGATTGTTACTATGGGATACTTAACAGCAACACATGCCATAAAATTCGGGAGAAAAATTCGATCGCGGCCCCTTTGGGATGCTAACTTCACCGGGGCGCTACTTCTAGTGCCCTGAAAATGTTAGCACCTCCGGGTCGTGGACTGAATGGTAGAGCCCCAAGCCGGAGGTGGGGTGCTACTGGAAGCACTCCCCCTCCTTTCTGGGTTGCTACAGTTCAATATCGCAGTGCTATGTGCAACAGCACCACATGCGTCAGCACGTAGGCCCCCCTCCCCTGATTAAAGGGGAGGGGCCTAGCGCAGTGCGCACCGGGGCCCTGCTGGACTACCGGATCGCAGCCGGCACCCCACAGGGGGAGGTTAGAGGGGGCAGGTGCTGGCAGGCGGCCCAAAAAATGGCTGCCCAGTGTGGTAAACCACTGTTATAGTTATCACTGTATATTGTTCTCACTGTTCTCACTGTCACATCACTACACGAGGTCGCCTCTTGTCGCACTGTTATACCTGGGCTGACCACCTCCGACTCCGCCCATTACCTGCCCAGGTATAAAGGTAGCTGACTGGCTAGTATTCCTCCCTGTTGGATCGGATCACCCACGAGGGTGGGCTCTGTTATTTAGCCAATAAAAACCTTCAGTTACGTTCTTAACTCGTCGCCTTTTATTGGACTAATTGATAGGCATATCAATTTTATTGGCTAAATTTTAAAGATGTCTGATAATGAACAGCAACAGCAAGGAGCTCACCCAGCAGCACAGCAACAGCAGCCTCCAGACAACGGGCCACACCAGCCGGCTTGGCTGCAAGCCTTGAAACCACCATACCTGGATCTAAACCCACAGGCACCAAACTCAGCCAACGACTTCAAACACTGGCTGGACTGCTTCGAATCGTACCTGGAGGAAGCCGTCATCCCTCAGAGATCCAAACTAAGAGTCCTGAAAGCCCAAGCGAGCCCGAGAGTATATACACTCATCCAGGACATGACTACGTACGACGACGCCATCAACCTACTGAAACAGCAGTACCGGAGCCCGGTAAACTACATGTACACTAGGCATCTCTTAAGATCTCGCCAGCAACAGCCAGGAGAATCGATAGCTGAATTTTCACGAGCGCTGAGACAACTCGGCAGGAACTGTGACTTTAAAGCGGTGACGGCTACTGCGAACATGGAAGACAATGTCCGCGACGCCTTGGTGAGAGGCCTACGTTCCGACTACACACGGCAAAGACTGCTTGAAGCTAAGGACATAGACCTGGACAAGGCCGAAGCCCTCGCCCTCACCCTAGAGGCCACCCAGCAAGACCAGGAAGCGTTTGCCAGGTACTATTCGCGACCCTGGGACTCGGGCCCGACCCCCACCCCACCACCCTTCACAGCGCTGCCCCCGGGACCTACCTCAGCGTCTGCATCACGGATCCGACCGGGCCCGCTAGCCCCGGTACCGGCCCCGACATCAGGCAACCCCGATCGGGCCGCTGGCTGCTTCTTTTGCGGCCAGGAGAAGCATCCGAGGTCGCGCTGCCCAGCCAAAAACTCGACCTGCAAAACCTGCCTCAAGAAAGGCCACTTCTCCAAGGCCTGCAGAAGCAAATCCTCAGAAGCCAGCAGTGCCTCATGCGAACCCTGGGGGCGGCCATCTTTGTGCGGGGCAGCCGAAGCCTGCAGAGCCTCATGGGAAAACCAGGGGTGGCCATCTTTGTGCGGGGCAGCCGAAGCCTGCAGAACCTCATGGGAAAACCAGGGGCGGCCATCTTTGTGCGGGGCAGCCGAAGCCTGCAGAGCCTCATGGGAACAGCAGGGGCGGCCATCTTTGTGCGGGGCAAACGATTTAAACAGAGCCTCATGTGAACTACGGGGGCCGCCATCTTCGCCGCCATCTTGTCATGACAACGACGCGCTCATCTACACCCTAGCTTCCGTGACCCTGGATCAAGCCCGCCCGCACCACCTGGCCAGCTCAATGATGGACATCAAAGTCAACGGCCACGCCACGACCTGCCTGTTCGACAGCGGAAGCACGGAGAGCTTCATCCACCCAGACACGGTGAGCCACTACTCCCTCCCCGTCCTGCCAACGCGCAGCCGCATCTCGATGGCATCGAGGTCGCACGCCACAGACATCAGCGGCTACTGTGTCGTGACATTGTCGGTTAAAGGGACAGAGTATAAAAATTTTAAACTCCTCGTACTCCCCCAGCTGTGCGCTGCCGTCATACTAGGGCTGGACTTCCAATCCCACCTCCAAAGTGTAACCCTAGCATACGGTGGACCCCTCCCCCCACTCACAGTCGACAACCAGCGAAAGTTAAACCGCCCACCGCGTAACACCTGCAGCCTATCCACCCTCAAGGTACCGCCACCTTCCCTGTTCGCTAACCTCACCCCCGACTGCAAACCTGTCGCTACTAAGAGCAGGCGGTACAGCGCTGGGGACAGAGCCTTCATTAGCTCTGAGGTGCAGCGACTCCTGAAAGAGGGCATTATTGAGGGGAGCAGCAGCCCCTGGCGTGCCCAGGTGGTGGTAGTCAAGACCGGCGACAAAAATCGCCTGGTTATCGACTACAGCCAGACCATAAACAGATACACCCAGCTGGACGCATACCCCCTCCCCCGCATATCGGACATGGTCAATGAGATTGCACAATACCGCGTATTCTCGACCATCGACCTCAAGTCGGCCTACCACCAACTCCCCATCAGCCCGGAGGACAGCCAGTACACCGCCTTCGAGGCGAATGGCCGCCTCTACCAATTCCTTAGGGTCCCCTTTGGTGTCACCAACGGGGTCTCGGTTTTCCAACGGGAGATGGACCGGATGGTTGACCAGAACGGACTACAGGCCACTTTCCCCTATCTCGATAACGTCACCATCTGCGGCCGCAACCGGCAGGACCATGACGTGAATCTGGAGAAATTCCTCCGTACGGCCCAACGGCTGAACCTCACCTACAATAAGGAGAAATGCGTGTTTAACACAGCGCGCCTTGCCATCCTTGGCTGTGTAGTAGAGAACGGAGTCATCGGCCCCGACCCCGAAAGAATGCGCCCCCTCATGGAGCTACCCCTCCCCCACTGTCCAAAAGCACTTAGGAGAACCCTGGGGCTTTTCGCCTACTATGCCCAATGGGTACCCAATTATGCGGACAAAGCCAGACCCCTCCTGAAAACCACATCCTTCCCCCTCACGGAAGAGGCGTGCGCGGCCTTCTCCCTCATTAAGGGAGACATAGCCAAGGCCACAATGCACGCAGTGGATGAGTCAATCCCCTTCCAAGTGGAGAGCGATGCATCCGACTTCGCCCTAGCCGCTACCCTTAACCAGGAGGGTAGGCCGGTAGCCTTCTTCTCAAGGACCCTACAGGGCCCCGAGACCCGACACTCATCGGTCGAGAAGGAAGCCCAGGCAATTGTGGAGGCAGTATGGCGCTGGAGGCACTACTTGGCAGGCAAACGATTTACCCTCCTCACCGACCAACGCTCGGTTGCCTTCATGTTTAATAACAAGCTGAGGGGCAAGATCAAGAACGACAAAATCTTGAGGTGGAGAATCGAGCTTTCCACCTATGATTATGAGATCTTGTACCGGCCCGGTAAACTGAACGACCCCCCTGATGCTCTTTCACGCATTACATGCGCCAGCGCGCAAAGTGATAGACTTCAGACCCTCCACAATGACCTCTGCCACCCCGGAGTCACCAGACTCTACCATTTCATTAAGGCCCGCAACCTGCCATACTCCATCGAGGAGGTCAGGACCATGACCAGGAACTGCCAGATCTGTGCTGAGTGCAAACCGCACTTCTATAAGCCGGACAGAGCAAGCCTGATCAAGGCCACCCGCCCCTTCGAGCGTCTGAGCATCGACTTCAAGGGGCCCCTACCGTCATCCGACCGTAATGTGTACTTCCTCAACATCGTTGATGAGTACTCCCGTTTCCCCTTTGCCTTCCCCTGCCCAGACATGACCAGTAACACGGTCATTAAATGCCTGAACAAACTCTTCGCCTTGTTCGGGTTCCCGAACTATATACATAGTGACCGGGGCGCCTCCTTCATGAGCGAGGAACTCCGTCAGTTCCTATTGGAGAGGGGTATTGCAGCAAGCAGGACCACCAGCTACAACCCCCGAGGGAACGGCCAGGTGGAAAGAGAGAACGCGACGGTATGGAAGGCCACCCTCTTAGCCTTAAAGTCTAAGGGCCTCCCAACCTCCCGCTGGCAAGAGGTCCTCCCGATTGCGCTGCACTCCATCCGGTCACTACTTTGCACTGCCATTAACACCACCCCCCATGCTCGAATGTTTGTCTTCCCCAGGAAGTCGACTACGGGAACCACCCTACCAACCTGGCTGACCTCTCCGGGACCCGTCTTGCTGCGAAAGCACGTGAGGGCCCATAAAACGGACCCCCTGGTCGAGAAGGTGAACCTCCTGCACGCCAACCCCCAGTACGCCTATGTGGCTTACCCAGACGGACGGGAGGACACTGTCTCCTTACGAGACCTCGCACCCTCACCCCCCCCTCCCAACCCCCCGAGTCCAGCCGAGGTAGACGGCATGCCGGAACCCCACGAGCCTTTGCCGACTACGCAGACACCAGCTTTAACACCGGATAATGTAACACCGCCGCTGCGACGATCGGAGAGGCTAACGAAGCCTCCGGACAGACTGACATACCAGAGCTGGTAATACACTTCACCCCGCCGGACTCTAATCTAAACAAGGGGTGAATGTGGTAAACCACTGTTATAGTTATCACTGTATATTGTTCTCACTGTTCTCACTGTCACATCACTACACGAGGTCGCCTCTTGTCGCACTGTTATACCTGGGCTGACCACCTCCGACTCCGCCCATTACCTGCCCAGGTATAAAGGTAGCTGACTGGCTAGTATTCCTCCCTGTTGGATCGGATCACCCACGAGGGTGGGCTCTGTTATTTAGCCAATAAAAACCTTCAGTTACGTTCTTAACTCGTCGCCTTTTATTGGACTAATTGATAGGCATATCACCCAGCACCTGCCCTTTAATTTGCACCACTGCGGCTGCAAAAACGCCCCCCTGACTCAGTCCAACAGAGCATCCGGCGGTAGGTCAGGGGGTGTGACCGAAGTTTGTGGCCGAGGTGCGAGCGGAGCGATGACGTCATCGCCAGAGGCGCAGTGCCCCGGGGCGCTACCGGTTACCGTCGCCGCTAACCTCCCACTGAACTTCGCGGGAGGCGTTAGCGGCGCCACACCCAGGCGACAGGGGCTTTGCGCCCTGTTGGCGTCCCCCAGGGCGCTAACGGGAGGTGCAAAGCAACCCAATTTCCCCCCTCCACCTACTTACTCCTGGTTCATGTGCACATCCACAAGGAGTTAACTAGGAATGATGTGGAGTTAATTCTACGCAATGTAAACATTTCTTTTAAAAAGTTTTCTCTTGTTTTCCTCTCTGTCCTCCTACCGCAGACTTTCCCAGCTTGAGAAGATGGGCTGGTTTCCTGTTCCCATTCTCCTACCATTCTGCTCCACACCTTGCTGTTTGGGATCGATAACAGTGTATGGGGGAGATCCCCCTCGTACATCCGCAGCCGAGCCTTCCCTCGCGGACCTTCCCAACAGCAAGGCTGAGATTGGGAACTCTGGATTTGGGGAGTTGTGGATCCAATTCGGAAGAGTTCACGGTGTCACGTGCTAGTCCTCCATGTCCTTAGTCTATTGCAGTGGGCAGCCAGTGCTTCCCAATCATCGAGTTCCATTAAGCATGTTGGATGCACTCTGCAGAAATGCTCCAGTGACGCTTGCGTTTGGCTGACAACCTTTGCTTCTAACTGGTGCATAGCACTGACTGGATTTGATGGAAAAGCTTCCAGTTCCTGTCCTTGGTCGCCTGTTTCAGTTTCTGCGACAGATTTGTGTCCTCAACAAAACAACAACAACTGGACTGTCGTGGCCAAATGTAAGCCCACCCGCACCTCCCTTCTTCTATCTTCTATGTTTCTATAGCAGGGACAGGGTACTGAATTTGGATGATCAGCCATGATCTTATTAAATGGTGGAACAGGCTCGAGGGGCCAAGTGGCCTACTCCTGCTCCTACCTTCTATGTTTCTATGTTTCCCCGTCACCACCCATGTCTGACCATCAAAGGTGACCACCAGGGAATGTGAGTGCCCCTCCCCCACACAAACAACAATAGCAACAACAACTTACATTTATGTAGCGCTTTCAATGTAGTAAAACATCCCTAGGCCCTTCACAGGAGGGTTATTAAACAAAATTTGACACTGAGCCACATAAGGAGATATTAGGACCGGTTGGTCAAAGAGGTAGGTTTTAAGGAGCATCTTAAAGGAGAAGAGAGAGGCGGAGAGATTTAAGGAAGGAATTGCAGAGCTTAGGGCCTCGGCAGCTGGGGGCACGGCCACCAATGGTGGAGCGATGAAAATCGAGTCTGCGCAAGAGGCCAGAGTTGGAGGAGCGCAGATATCTCGGGGGGTTGTGGGGCTGGAGGAGATTACAGAGATAGGGAGGGGCGAGGGCCATGGAGGGATTTGAAAACAAGGATGAGAATTTTAAAATTGAGGCGTTGCCAGGCCGGGAGCCAATGTAGGTCAGCGAGCACAGGGGTGATGGGTGAACGGGACTTGGTGCGAGTTAGGACACGGGCAGCCGAGTTTTGGATCACCTCAAGTTTATGGAGGGTGGAAAATGGGAGGCCGACCTGGAGAGCATTGGAATAGTCGAGTCTGGAGGTAACAAAGGCAGGGATGAGGGATTCAGCAGCAGGTGAACTGAGGCAGGGGCGGAAATGGGAAATTTCTTCCAGGAATGATACAATTTCTCTCACACAACACATCAACATGTCTTGAAACAGGTTGGGGAAAAGACTTTCACACTTAAGGTCAAGCTGGGACAATCACCTAGAATTAATTCTGCACTCCCTTCCCTAAGATGTAAAGAAAGAATCAAACAGCATTAATCTACAAACATAGAAACATAGGGGTAGATTTTACCGAACCTGTCGGGAAGAAGGCGGGACTTCAACTTTCGGGTTTTTGACCCGACTACATCGACGTCCGGCCAATCCACACGATTTTCCCTTGATTGACCTTGTTGAGCCGCCCAGCGGGCTCAGCAGGCCAATTAAGGGCCACCCGGCAACAGGTGACGTCACAGACTGCAATTTCATCTGTCAAGAGTTCTTGACAGATGAAATATCAGTGTTTCACAGCTGTTTGAAGCTGTGAAACACTGACAGTCTGAGTTCTACCATGAGTCATTCTGCACAGACTCAGTTAGAACTCTTACCGGCACTCAAAGCTGAAGGCTGTCACTTTTCACAGATCGCAGCCGTTCAGCTTTAAGTGCCGGCTGAGTGATGGGCTCCCGACGGCTACAGGAAGAAAGTGTGAAGGTAAGTACAGGTAAGTAAAAGTTCTTTACACACTTTAGACACACCAAACACACTTACCTTTGCACTCATGCACCCATCACTCACCTGAGCACCAACATCGCGACCCCTCCAAGTCCTTCAACCCGACGGCACGCCTGCTCTAACCTGGCGTGGTTTGGAGTCTGAAACTTACGTGGGGCGCGGTTTTGGGCGGGATGGTGTCGGGACCCCCAAATTTGGGATCTCCCCTCCCCCACATGCCTGAAACCCCGCCTGACAGCTCCCCAAAAATCTAGCCCATAGAAACATAGACGATAGGAGCAGGAGTAGGCCATTCAGCCCCTCGAGCCTGCTCCACCATTTAATGAGATCATGGCTGATCATCCAAATTCAGTACCCGGTCCCTGCTTTCTCCCCATATCCCTTGATCCCTAGTTAGGTAGGTCAGAAACATCTATGACAAATGTATCCTTTTCATCCAGTAGATACTTAGACAGTATTATCCTTGAGATTTCATTGCAGCAGTTTTCATTCCATTTCAGATGATGCATCGTGTGAGAAGCCACAAACATCTAATGGAATGGAAAATTGTCACATCTCCCCATGTGCGTGGAAGAAATTCTTAAGAAAGGCCACGATTGATCGGGAAAAGGCCATAAAATCACCAACACAGGGTCCATGTTGCTGGGGGTAAATGGCAGTCACAGGACTCCACAATGATTAGCTTTGATTTCCAGAAGGACGAATGAGGCCTTCTAGCACCTGTGTCACTCTGATTGGTTACATGAATATAGGGAGACCACCATTTGAATTTAAGATATTAAAATAGAGGCCTAGAAATTCGAGAAGTCCGGAAACCCGCCGGTAACAGCGCCGGCCAAGGCTAACGGCGTAACTTCAACAGGAGGCTGAAGGTCGCGTCTGAAGGCTCGATGCGGCATTCTCGGGCAATCTGCTGTGTCAGAGCATTTGGCGATGGCGCCTTGTAGGTTTGGAGCATCGTGCATTGTGGCACATTGCGAGGCATGTGTTTGTCCATGGCTCCCCTCTTACTTGCGCGAGGCATTTGTCTGGGTCTTGTGTGGGGTCCACAAATGGGTGCCAGACTGCCTGGCACTCCCACCTTCGCTGGCTGCCACAGCCCCACCGACCTTTCACCCAGATGGTTGCTGTGTGGAAGTGTGTGCTCCACCGTGGTGCTGGAGGGCGAGGGGGCTGGGGAAGCACCACCTTGCTGCTCGCAGTGACAGTGCACTGGCCTGCAGATCGCAGAGGGCATTCACTCCCTGCTGAGTGGCTCTTAAAGCACAGGCTCAGATCGGGAGGCACTCCTGCAAAGACAACATAAAGACTGTGGCACATATGTCCTTAAACCGTTGCATGAGACATCAATGGAAAGAAATTTTTAAAAAGGGAAACATGAACCTCTTGGTCAGGAGTTTACTGGTGAAAATGGTGTAGAAGAGAAGTTCAATTAAATCTTTTAGCAAAAGCAGACTTCTGAAGAACTCTTGGTGAGAAAATGCTGCCACGCCTTTGAAATGCAAACTTACAAACCTTGCATATCATTTTATCAGTTCCTGAACTAGAAAACCCCAATGTATACAATTTAACGAAATGCAGCTTTGATTTTTTTCCTGAGATTATTACAACTGTCTTACAGTGCAGTTTATTTTTAAAGTACCACCTATAATGTTTGACTGACCGGGGGGGGCGGAGATTTGATGCATCTCAGTGGAGGCAGTTTTCACTCCAATAGCTCTCCATAGCAAACAGTAATCCCAGCAGCTGTTTACTGTATGGGTTCTAGCTCACCGCCGCTTTCTCCCGCCTCTCCGTGCTGTCACCGGCCGCATGCACGGGCGTGCTTTGGAGAGGGTGGTAAGGGGAGCATCGAGCTCCAAAACGGAAGAGCATGCGTCTGTATGGGTAGAACTGAGAAACACCAAGGGGCAGAAAACGTTAGTGGGAGTGGTATATAGACCTCCAAACAGTAATGCAGAGGTTGGGGATGGCATTAAAAGGGAAATTAGAGAAGCGTGCAATAAGGGCACAGTAGTCATCATGGGTGACTTTAATCTGCATATAGATTGGGCTAACCAAATTAGTAACAATACTGTGGAGGAGGAATTCTTGGAGTGTTTAAGGGATGGTTTCCTGGACCAATGTGTCAAGGAACCAACCAGAGATCAGGCCATCTTAGACTGGGTATTATGTAACGAGAAAGGATTCATTAGCAATCTTGTTGTACGAGGCCCCTTGGGTCGGAGCGATCATAATATGATCGAATTCTTCATTAAGATGGAGAATGAAGTAGTCTACTCAGAGACTAGGGTCCTAAATTTAAATAAAGGAAACTACGATGGTCTGAGGGGTGAGTTCGGTAGGATTGATTGGGGAATGTCACTCAAAGGGTTGATGGTGGATAGGCAATGGCAAACATTCAAAGACCGCATGGATGAACTACAGAACTTGTTTATCCCAGTTTGGCATAAAAATAAAACAAAAAAGGTGACTCAACCATGGCTAACAAGGGAAATTAGGGATAGCATAAAATCCAAGGAGAGGACATATAAATTGGCCAGAAAAAGCAGTAAACCTGAGGATTGGGAGCAGTTTAGGATTCAACAAAGGAGGATAAAGGGATTAATTAAGAAAGGGAAAATAGAATATGAGAGTAAGCTTTCAGGGAACATAAAAACTGACTGTAAAAGCTTTTATAGATATGTGAAGAGAAAAAGATTGGTGAAGTCAAGCATAGGTCCC
The DNA here is from genome assembly GCF_052327205.1 of Somniosus microcephalus. Classification (NCBI taxonomy): domain Eukaryota; kingdom Metazoa; phylum Chordata; class Chondrichthyes; order Squaliformes; family Somniosidae; genus Somniosus; species Somniosus microcephalus. The sequence continues at coordinate 11,820,946 of NC_140989.1, forward strand.
TTGCAGTCAGAATATGGGGAATTTATAATGGGGGACAAAGAAATGGAAGACCAATGAAATACATATTTTGGTTCTGTCTTCACAAAGGAGGACACAAATAACCTTCCAGAGATGTCGGGGAACATAGGGTCTGATGAAAGGGAGGAACTGAAAGAAATCAGTATTTGTAGGGAAATGATGTTAGGGAAATTGATGGGATTGAAGGCTGATAAATCCCCAGGGCCTGATAATCTACATCCTAGGGTACTTCAGGAAGTGGCCCTAGAAATAGTTGATGCTTTGCTGATCATCTTCCAGCATTCGATGGAATCTGGAACAGTACCCATGGATTGAAGGGTAGGTAATGTTACCCCACTATTAAAAAAAGGTGGTAGAGAGAAAACGGGGAATTACAGACTGGTAAGCCTGACATCGGTAGTGGGGAAAATGCTAGAGTCCATTATAAAAGATGTAATAGCAGAGCACTTGGAAAACAGTGATAGGATTGGACAAAGTCAACATGGATTTACAAAAGGTAAATCGTGCTTGACTAATCTACTGGAATTTTTTGAGGATGTAACTGGTATAATAGATAAGGGAGAACCAGTGGATGTGGTGTATTTGGACTTTCAGAAGGCTTTCGATAAGGTCCCGCATAAGAGATTGGCGTGTAAAGTTAAGGCATATGGGATTGGGGGCAAGGTATTGACTTGGATAGAGAACTGGTTAGCAGACAGAAAGCAAAGAGTTGGAATAAACGGGTCTTTTTCCGAGTGGCAGGCAGTGACTAGTGGGATACCGCAGGGATCGGTCCTTGGGCCCCAGCTATTCACAATATATATTAATGATCTAGACAAGGGAACTAGATGTAATATCTCCAAATTTGCAGATGACACAAAGCTGGGTGGGCGTGTGTGCTGTGAGGAGGATGTCGAGAAACTCCAGGATGATTTGGACAGGTTGGGTGATTGGGCAAAAGCATGGCAGATACAATATAACGTGGATAAATGCGAGGTTATCCACTTTGGTGGCAAAAACAGGAAGGCAGATTAGTATCTGAATGGCAATAGATTGGGAGAAGGGTAAGTGCAACGAGACCTGGGTGTCCTTGTGCACCAGTCGCTGAAGGTAAGCATGCAGGTGCAGCAGGCGGTTAAGAAGGCAAATGGCATGTTGGCCTTCGTAGCGACAGGGTTTGAGTACAGGAACAAGGATGTCTTGCTGCAGTTGTGCAAGGCCTTGGTGAGACCACATCTTGAGTATTGTGTGCAGTTTTGGTCGCCTTATCTGAGGAAGGATGTTCTTGCCATGGAAGGAGTTCAGCGAAGATTCACCAGGCTGATACCTGGGATGGCAGGAATGACGTATGAGGAGAGATTGGCTCGATTGGGCTTGTACTCGCTGGAGTTTAGAAGAATGAGAGGGGATCTCATTGAAACTTATAAAATTCTGACAGGACTGGACAGACTAGATGCTGGAAGGATGTTCCCGATGGTCGTGGAGTCCAGAACCAGGGGTCACAGTCTAAGGATAAGGGGTAGGCCATTTAGGACAGAAATGAGGAGGAATTTCTTCACCCAGAGAGTAGTGAACCTGTGGAATTCTCTACCACAGGAGGCAGTAGATGCCAATACTTTAATATATTCAAGAAGGAGTTGGATATATTTCTTGGCTAAAGGGATCAAGGGGTATGGGGAGAAGGCAGGGACCGGGTACTGAATTTGGATGATCAGCCATGATCGCACTGAATGGCGGAGCAGACTCAAGGGGCCGAATGGCCTACTCCTGCTCCTATCTTCTATGTTTCTATGTTTCTATGTCAGTTTGGCGTTGCACGCCGATTGACATCACGCTCCTGTTAATTAAAATACTTTCCACGAGCGCTGCTGACCTGACGAAAATCGCGGGGCCCACCAGAAGCGGGCAGAAGTAAGAACATAAGAACGAGGAGCAGGAGTAGGCCATTCGGCCCCTCGAGCCTGCTCCGCCATTCAATGCGATCATGGCTGATCCGACCTTGGGCTCAGCTCCACTTTCCTGCCTGCTCCCCGTAACCCTTGATTCCCCTGTTTTTCAACTGTCTGTCTATCTCTACCTTGAATACTTCTGATGAAGGGTCCCAGACCTGAAATGTTAACTCTGTTTCTCTCTCTACAGATGCTGCCTGACCTGCTGAGTATTCCCAGCATTTTCTGTTGTTATTTCAGATTTTCAGCATCTGCAGTATTTTGCGATTGTTCCACCTTGAATATATTCACTGACTCCGCCTCCACAGCTCTCTGGGGCGGAGAATTCCAAAGATTCACGACCCTCTGAGAGAAGAAATTCCTCCTCATCTCCGTCTTAAATGGGCGATCCCTTATCCTGAAACTATGCTCCCTGGTTCTAGATACCCCCACTAGGGAAAACATCCTCTCAGCATCCACCCTGTCAAGCCCCCTCAGAATCTTATGTTTCAATAAGATCCCCTCATTCTTCTAAACTCCAATGAGTAAAGGCTCAACCTGCTCAACCCCCTCATCTCAGGAATCAACCTCGTGAACCTTCTCTGAACTGCCTCCAATGCAAGTATATCCTTCCTTAAATAAGGAGACCAAAACTGTACGCAGTACTCTAGGTGTGGTCTCACCAACGCCCTGTACAGTTGTAACAGGACTTCCCTACTTTTATACTCCATACCCCTTGCAATAAAGGCCAAGTGAGGCAGCCACCATTTTTTTTTCAACAAAACAGGCATTAATGGCCAGCACTGACACCTCTAATTCCCAGGCCAGAGGGTTTTGCACCCTCTGACTATCTGAAGTGAAACTGCAAACAGCCTCTGTTAATTCTCTTAGATTCTCTTTGTCCTGTACGACCTTTTACACAGCAGGTGCAGAAAGGGGCCTTCAGAGGTGCAGTTTAGTAGAACAAGGACTGAAACACCAAGCTAGCTTATGAGGCTGTACTAACCAATTGCAGGCAAGGAAACACATCTCTTGACTGTAGAAGCGTCTGAGTTCAGAGAAAGGTGAGTGTGAAGCCAGCTCAGGTATCGTCGCTCGTGTGTACAATGGATTCAGACGGAACCAAAGCTGCCAAGTGGAGCAGAGAACCTTGCTGCCGAAAAGGGGCTCAGTCACTTGATGCGCCAGGACTTAATGCCTGCGACCCAGAAAAGAAGAAAAGAGATTGACTCAACCATGCTGCTCATAAGGATGAGGTTGTGTAAGCCCTGAAACATTGTTGGCCGCCAGTATTGAACTGAATCTGTTGAATATTCTGCCTATTAAGCTGTTAACTTCCCATCTAGGGGTTTAACCCTAAAATAATCCCACCAATGGTAATAATCTCAGACTCTGATCACTGCTATAATTAATACTCATCATTTCTTAATGTTGTATTAAAGCAATACACTGAATTACCTGTGTAATCTCGGCTACTCATTTTGTTAAGTCACTCTGTCTATTAACGATTTGCTATTCAGACTGCTGGATAACTCTGACTATATCTATTCATTACCTATCAAGTGACCGTGTACCCCGCTTTAAACTTAAGTTGAGATTTTGTATCTAATAGACAGACTTATAGTGCACAACTGATTGTCTGACATCTTCCTTGATGATTCAGCAAGAAAGGATTAATTCATTCACTCAGTGACTTGTGCGTCTTCTAATCAGGGGTTGAACAAAGATTTAAATTCAATGTGAACTGGTTAGTGTAAGGGGAGTTTGGTGAACTGACCCACTCCTAAACCAATGTTAGGAGGTAAACCCCAGATCAGTCCAAACAAGGGGGTTAAAGATTTGTGTGTTCCTCGGCTCATATCTATCAGAAACCCAGACTTCTTACAAAGTGCAAACTGTTATTGTTGTCAAACGTACTAAAATGAATCTCTTCGCAAACCATGGACTGGAATATGAATAAATACTCTGCAGGCTCAAAGACCATCAGATTAGGTTAAGGAAATATTTCAGATTGAAGAACAGAATTCACTTTGTCAGATAATACCCATTGCAAAGAATAATAACATTAATTAATAATCCTTTCTTCACTGGGGTGAAGTGAAGATTTCCCACTTGCAACATATTGCATCATACTGCTCCGATTAACTCTCTGCACCGAAATGTCTTGTGCAGTTTATTTTTACGGTTCAAAAGGACTTTAGTCAGGTCATAAACTAAATTACTATTATTAGACTGTGAACAAACAAGATGGATGTCTGCAGCATAATTTACACACTGTTCTCACTGGCAGAACGGCCGATAACCAGAGGGCACAGATTTAAGAGAATTGGCAAAAGAACTAGAGACGAGAATTTTTTTTAATGCGGCAAGTTGTTGTGATCTGGAACGCGCTGCCTGAAAGGGCGGTGGAAGCAGATTCAATAGTAACTTTCAAAAGGGGAATTGGAGAAATACTGGAAGGGGAAAAATTTGCCGGGCTTTGGGAAACGAGTGGAGAAGTGGGACTAATTGGATCGTTCTTTCAGAGAGCGGGCACAGGCTCGATGAGCCGAATGGCCTCCTCCTGTGCAGTATGATTCTATTATTCTCTGATTTCACATGACAGGAAACTCTCGATTTACGGGCACTTAAATAACCGGAAATCTCTGTTAACCGGCAAAATTCAGGAGTAGGTTCAGGTAAGTTTTACTTCATCCTAGTAGCCGTTCCTGGATCTGTGGCCGTGTAACCGGGGTTCCTGCACCTGTTACATAGCAACAGGGACGCCTGGATCTGTTGCTGTGAATGGGGCTCTCGTACCTTTTACTATACCTCTCTGTAATCCGGACTTTTTGATAAACCGGCACCACGCCGGTCCCATCGGTGCCGGATAAAAAAGAGTTTCCTGTACTCCATTTCCCACCACTAGGATATTACACTCTTGGCCATTCCTATTACTGGGGGTTTACAGCCGTTCGGTGTTCAACTGAGAGTTGCTTCAACATCCCTATCACTGCTTCATCCCTAACAAAGTATTGAACGAGGAAATACCATTGGGTCCATCAAACTCAATCGCCCCCAAGCACCATAGACAATTTACACTATATCAACTCTACACAGCTAATTTAATATCCTGTGGGAGGTGAGTAACCACAAGTAAATCCATCCTGGAAGAGCAAAGGGGACATTTCGCTCTGAGCTCCTAATAACTAAGTGCACACTATTGGAAATCAATCCAACTTTGCAGTGCAGATTAATGATCTCTGATGGGATGCACTTAATGGAAGACCAGATATCTGATCTGCATCAGTTCTCATGTTATAGACTTTAATCTGTTCTTTTTTGTCTACTCCCTCTTTTATTAATTAAATTCTCAAACAAAATGCATTCTCGCACATAGTTCATTAAAGCACACTTTCCCATTCCTATTTTATGAAGTGGTTTGTACATTTTGTGTTTGCACTGCCTGAAAGGGCAGTGGTAGCAGATTCAACAGTAACTGTCAAAAGGAAATTGGATAAATACTTGAAGGGGTGGAATTTGTGGGGCATAAGGACATAAGAACATAAGAAATAGGAGCAGGAGTAGGCCAATCGGCCCCTCGAGCCTGCTCCGCCATTCAATAAGATCATGGCTGATCTGATCATAACTGCCAATCCACTATCACAGAACCATCTCCTGAATCTAACAGAATTAGACACACGAAATAGGAGCAGGATCAGGCTACACGGCCCCTGGGCCCGCTCCGCTACCCACAGGGCCATGACCGATCCGAACCTAGACTCATGTCCAAATTCCTGCCCGCTCCCCGTAACCCTTAATTCCCTTTACTTCTAGGAAACTGTCTATTTCTGTTTTAAATTTATGTAATGATGTAGCTTCTACAGCTTTTTGGGGCAGCATATTCCATGGACCTACCACCCTCTGAGTGAAGTAGTTCCTCCTCATCTCAGTTTTGAAAGAGCAGCCCCTTATTCTAAGACTATGCCCCCTAGTTCTAGTTTCACCCATCATCGGGAACATCCTCCCCGCATCCACCCGATCCAACCCCTTCACAATCTTATATGTTTCAATAAGATCGCCTCTCATTCTTCTGAACTCCAATGAGTAGAGTCCCAATCTACTCAACCTCTCCTCATATGTCCATCCCCTCATCCCCGGGATTAACCGATTGAACCTTCTTTGTACTGACTCGAGAGCAAGTATGTCCTTTCTTAAGTATGGACACCAAAACTGTACGCAGTATTCCAGGTGCAGTCTCACCAATACCTTGTACAACTGAAGCAATACCTCCCTATTTTTATATTCTATCCCCCTAGCAAAGAAAGCCAACATTCCATTGGCCTTCTTAATCACTTGCTGCACCTGCATACTAACCTTTTGAGTTTCGTGCACCAGGACCCCCAGATCCCTTTGTACTTCAGTACTTTCCAGTTTCTTGCCATTAAGATAATAACTTGCTCTACGATTTTTCCTGCCAAAGTGCATAACCTCACACTTTCCAGTATTGTATTCCATCTGCCAAATCTCTGCCCACTTACTTAGCCTGTCTATGTCCCCTTGCAGGTTTTTTATGTCCTCCTCACTCACTACTTTCCCTCCCATCTTAGTATCATCTGCAAACTTTGATATGTTACACTCGGTCCCCTCCTCCAAATCGTTAATATAGATTGTAAAGAGTTGGGGACCCAGCACTGACCCCTGCGGAACACCACTAGTTACTGATTGCCAGTCTGAGAATGAACCATTTATCCCAACTCTCTGCCTTCTGTTAGATAGCCAATCCTCTATCCATGCCGTGATTTTTTATCTTAAGCAATAATCTTTTGTGTGGCACCTTGTCAAATGCCTTTTGGAAGTCTAAATACACTACGTCCACTGGTTCCCCTTTGTCCACCCTATATGTTACTTCCTCAAAGAACTCCAGCAAATTTGTCAAACATGACTTCCCCTTCATAAAACCATGCTGACTTTGTCCTATTAAATTATGATTATCCAAATGTCCTGTTACGGTCTCCTTAATAATGGACTCCAAAATTTTACCTACCACAGATGTTAGGCTAACCGGTCTATAGTTTCCAGCCTTCTGTCTACTGCCCTTTTTAAATAAGGGTGTTACATTAGCAGTTTTCCAGTCTGCCGGGACCTTCGTTGAGTCCAGGGAGTTTTTGAAAATTATTACCAATGCATCCACAATCCCTACCGCCACTGTGGGGAAAGAGCAGGGTAGTGGGACTAATTGGAGAGCTCTTTCAAAGAGCCGGCACAGGCACGATGGGCCAAATGGCCTTCTTTTGTGCTGTAAGATTGTATGATTTTGAGCGCTTGGTACCTGCGGGAGGACCTGCACTGATACCTCCAGGTTTCTTTACGACCCACACTTGCACTGCGAGCAAAGTAGGGTGAGGAATTGAGGCAGCTTGATTGGTCAACTTAACTCCATTCTTAACCAGATAGTCACCTGTCCCCTTTTCAAAAGAGTTAATTAGCATGGAATTCATGACTTTTCAAAGGAGCCCTTCTTCTTCTTAGGCAGTCCCTCGGAACCGAAGATGACTCGCTTCCACATTAAAAATGAGTTCGCAGGTGACTGATTAGTCCAATGTGGGACCTACAGTCTCTGTCACAGGTGGGGCAGACGGTGGTTGAAGGGGCGGGTGGGTGGGATGCTTGGGTTGACGTGCGCTCCTTGTGCTGCCTGCGCTTGGCTTATGCTTGCTCCCGGCGAAGAGACTCGAGGTGTTCGGCGCCTTCCCGGATGTTTCTCCTCCACTTTGTGCGGTCTTGGGCCAGGGATTCCCAGGTGTCGGTGGGGATGTTACACTTTTTCAAGGAGGCTTTGAGGGTGTCCTTGAAACGTTTCCTCTGCCCACCTGGGGCTCTCTTGCCATGCCGGAGCTCCGAGTAGAGCGCTTGTTTTGGGAGTCTCGTATCGGGCATGTGGACAATGTGACCCATCCATCGGAGCTGATTGAGCGTGGTCAAAGCTTCGATACTGGGAAAGGAGCCCAGTCCACACGTCTAATACACAACGCACAAATTAAAATTCTTCTACCATTCAGTCTTGTCTGAGGTTTGCCAATGTTGTGCTTGTGCCCTCTGGTCCTCTAGGGCAGCATTCAACATATATCACCTCTCTGCATCGCCATTAACTGTGTCTTTCAGCCTTCTAAAGACTGGATTATGTTCCAATTGATGAGTCTTCTCCCCAATGAAAACAAATTAGCTTCTGTCAGTCTATCCCATAATTGAATTTGAAAGGTAGAGCCTGCCTTTGTTTGGAGAGTTCAAGAGGTCTCCAAACACTTTACAGTCAATGGGTTACTTTCAGAAGTGCTTTCATTGCAATGTAAATAAACTTGCGTGCTGGGATCTTCCTTGTTACATTTCCAATGTAAGAACATCCTTTTGAAAGGAGGATGCTCAGAACCACAGGCAATGTCACCTTCTCCGTCAATTGCACATGGTTAAAGTCATCGATTGTGTCTCATACTCACAATCTATCTCAGTACATTAGACTTACTGATTACAGCCTCACGCTAATTCTCTGAAACAATCGCAACAACAATCTTTACCAATGGGCCCCACCTCCTTGTACACATTCCACCTGGCCTGCACCAGTCTCCATTAGTTTATATTTCCCGCATTAAATTCCAACTGGCGTTCCTTAGCCAATACACTTTATTTGTCAATATCCATTTGAGTTTGAGCATCTGACCACAGAGCTTAATGGAATCGTTAAATTTGATCATTTACCAGCAGTCCCTTCCTGCATACATAGAAACATAGAAACATAGAAACATAGAAGATAGGAGCAGGGGTAGGCCATTCGGCCCCTCGAGCCTGTTCCGCCATTTAATGAGATCATGGCTGATCATCCAAATTCAGTATCCTGTCCCTGCCTTCTCCCCATATCCCTTGATCCCTTTAGCTTTAAGAAATATATCCAACTCCTTCTTGAATATATTTAATGAATTGGCCTCCACTGCCTTCTGTGGTAGAGAATTCCACAGGTTCATCACTCTCTGGGTGAAGAAATTCCTCCTCATCTCAGCTGTAAATGGCTTACCCCTTATCCTTAGACTGTGACCCCTGGTTCTGGACTCCCCGGCCATCGGGAACATTCTTCCTGCATCTAGTCTGTCTAGTCCTGTCAGAATTTTATAAGTTTCAATGAGATCCCCTCTCATTCTTCTAAACTCCGGCGAGTACAAGCCCAATCGATCCAATCTCTCCTCATACAGTTTACAAATAGCAGAGGGCAACAGTCGGACTCCTCTGTAACTTCACTAATCACATCCTGCCCTGTCAGCCATGGTTCAGTGGGCAGCACTCTCGCCTCTGAGTCAAAAGGTCGTGGGTTCAAGTCCCACTCCAGAGATTGGAGCAAATAATCCAGGCTGACACTCCCAGTGCAGTGCTGAGGGAGTGCTGCACTGTCGGACGTGCCATCTTTCGGATGAGACGTTAAACCGAGGCCCCGTCTGCTCTCTCAGGTGGATGTAAAAGATCCCTTGGCACTATTTCAAAGAAGAGCAGGGGAGATCTCCCCGATGTCCTGGGACCAATATTTACCCCTCGACCAATGTCAGCACTCTCATCCCAGAGTCAGAAGTTTCTGGGTTCAGGCAGACACTTCAGTATCGTACTGAGGAAGTGCTGCTCTGTCTGAGCTCGTAAGAGATCTCAAAACATTATTTGGAGAAGGAAAAGGAGTTTTCCCAGTGCCCTGACCAACATTCCTCCCTCAACAACCCCTGGCAATAATGAGTAAGCACTCATACATCCCACGATGCATATGGGATCTTGCTGTGTGCAGATTGGCTGCTGTGTTTGCCTGCATAACAGGAGTGGCTACACTTCAAAAGTAATTAGTTGGAGGTGAAGCACTTTGGGACATCTTGCGGATGTGATAAGCTGTAACAATCTCAGTTCTGCTTTCTAAAGGAAATGGGTTTGATGGGGCAGAAGGAAATAATTTGAAATGTAAAAATATTTTAGCTCTATTTGAATATATTTTTATTTTGCTGATAATATTTTGTGCATTAATGTACTCAGTAGCTTATTTTGCACCTGATGCTTTCTACATTAATGCAATAATTTATTCATGGTTCTGCTGAGGTTTTGTGCATTAACTTAATCATTTATTTATGTTTTGAGAATTGATTCATTTTCATGTATTTTTTTTCTGCCTTTACATATCAGACCGCGAGAGAAGTAGCAGAATATCACTATTGATTTGATTCTTAGTGAATGACCACCAAAATATATTAAACTGGAAAGCTGGAGTTGTTCTCCTTGGAGCAGAGAAGGCTAAGAGGAGATTTGATAGCGGTGTTCAAAATCGTGAAGGGTTTAGACAGAGTAAATTAAAGAGAAACTGTTTCCAATGGCTGAAGGGTCGATAACCAGAGGGCACAGATTCACCGCTCCATTCCCACTCAGACCTCACCGTACTTGGCCTCTTGCATTGTTCCACGGAAGCTCAACGTAAACTCGAGGAACAGCACCTCATCTTCCGATTAGGCACTTTACAGCCTTCCGGACTCAATATCGAGTTCAACAATTTCAGATCATAATCTCGGCCCCTATTACATTTTTACATATATTTTTTACCCACACCTTTGTTTTGGCTTTCCCCCCCCCGCTTTCTTTTTTTTCTCTCTCCCACATGGCAGCTGTCTCCCATTCTGCCAGCACATTTCACACCTAATCTAGAGCCGTCTTTTGTCTCCACTAGTCCTATCACCATCTCGTCTCGTTTTGAATACCTCTTAATGTCTCTTCACTTCTCTTTTGTTCTCTCCCAGCCTGGCCTCTTAATCTATTTCATTTCCTGTGCTTCTTTAGTCTTGACAAAGGGTTCACCCGAAACATTGGGCTAGATTTTGCCGAACCTGTCGGGAAGAAGGCGGGACTTCCCCTTTCGGGTTTTTGACCCACCTACTTTGACGTCCGGCCAATCCGCGCGATTTTCCCTTGATTGACCTTGTTGAGCCCACCCAGCGGGCTCAGCAGGCCAATTAAGGGCCACCCAGCAACAGGTGATGTCACAGACTGCAATTTCATCTGTCAAGAGATCTTGACAGATGAAATATCAGTGTCTCACAGCTGTTTGAAGCTGTGAAACACTGTCTGAGTTCTGACATGAGTCCCTCTGCACAGACTCAGTTAGAATTCTCACTGGCACTCAAAGCTGAAGCCTGTCACTTTTCACAGATCGCAGCCATTCAGCTTTAAGTGCCGGCTGAGCGATGGGCTCCCGACGCCTACAGGAAGAAAGGCTGTTAAGGTAAGTACAGGTAAGTTAAAGTTCTTTACACACTCTAGACACACCAAACACACTTACCTTTACACTCATGCACCCATCACTCACCTGAGTGCCGACATCGCAACCCCTCCAACTCCTTCAACCCGACGGCCCGCCGCTCCAACCTGGCGTGGTTTGGAGCCATCGGGAATCCCACACGAAACCCCTCAAAATAGGGATTAGGCTAAAAACTGCCTGTTAACTACCTGTTAACAGGCAGTTAATTGGCACTAATCCCTTCCTGCCTGGTTTCGGCGGGTCCCAGTGCAGGGCGGGTACCCGCCACCCCTGAAACTTATGTGGGGCGGGGTTTTGGGCGGGATGGTGGCGGGACCCCCAAATTCGGGATTTCCCCCCCCCACACGCCTGAAACCCCGCCTGACGGCTCCCCAAAAATCTAGCCCATTGACTCTATTTTCTCTCCACGGATGTTGCCTGGCCTGCTGAGTTTTTCCAGCATTTTTTGCTGTTATTTGGGCACAGATTTAAGGTGACTGACAAAAGAACCAGAGGCGACATGAGAAAAACTTTTTCACGCAGTGAGTGGTTAGGATTTGGAATGTCCTGCCTGATAGGGCGGTGGAGGCAGATTCAATAGTAGCCTTCAAAAGGGAATTGGATGAACACTTGAAGGAAAAAAATTGCAGGGATATGGGGAAAGAGCGGGGCAGTGGGACTGACTGGATTGTTCTTCGAAAGAGCCGGCACAGACTCGATGGGCTGAATGGCCTCCTTCTGTGCTGTACTATTCTATAAACAAGAGGACTGCATAGTGACCTGGCCTGACCTCTCTTTGAAATGTTGCCTGTGCAGTGTCAAACTGAATGCATCATTTTATGTCGCTAGAAACCTCAGTAAGTTTTACTCGTAAGCCACTCACAATCAACTGGTGCAAGCTGAATTGTCGTTCCCATGGCTACTTTCTTGCCGCTAACAACAATCTAGTGTGTAAATAAAGGGAAACAGTTCTCAGGTTTATGTCAGGGTTGGGGGGGCGGGGGGCGGTGGCGTTGGCAATTCAGTTGAGTCACAGCTCCAGCACTCAGGAACCAGCTACCATTGACCGAGATCCCATTTCTCAATAAGACACGGTAACGTTAACCCTGAAACAACCACTAACCGAGGCAATGCTCAGACAGCGTGGGACAGAGTGTCACTGCAGGGATGTACCGGATCCACTACAAGTTCTTTTCTAATGGCTACTAAGCACAAAGCAGAATTACGCAAATCACATTGAAATTCATTATAGTGTCACATGCAGATATCAACATGACAAAAGCCGTACATAGGAACATAGGAACAGGAGGAGGCCATTCAGCTCCTGAAGCCTGTTCCGCCATTCAATGAGATCATGACCTGAACTCCATCCACCTGCCTTGGCCCCATAACGCTGTTCCTTCTTCCGAAATGACATAGAATTTAAAGCACAGAAACAGGCCATTTGGCCCGTCTGGTCTATGCCGGTGTTTATGCTCCACATGAGCCTCCTCCCACCCCTCGTCATCTCACCCCATCAACATATCTTTCTGTTCCTTTCTCCCTCGTGTGTTTATCTAGCTTCCCCTTCAATGCTTCTATGATATTCACCTCAATCACTCCACATTCTAATGACTTTCTGGGTAAATAAGTTCCTCCTGAAAGCCTTACGGGATTTATTAGTGACTATATTATATTGATGGCCTCTAGTTTGGTCTCCCCCACAAGTGGAAACATTTTCTCTACGTCACCCCATCAATCCGCTTCAGGATTTTACTGACCTCTGTCAGGTCACCCCCTCAGCCTTCTATTTTCTAGAGAAGAGAGCCCCAGCCTACTCAGTCTTTCCTGATTGTGAGAACCTCTCAGTTCTGGTACCAACCTTGTGAATCATTTTTTGCACCCTGCGTGGCAATATGATGTTGTGGCATTAACAGAAACATGGCTTAAAAACGGTGAGGACTGGGCACTTAATATTCAGGTTAGGTACATTCCAACAGAGGGAAGGGTAAGGGAACCAAAGCAAGGGCTCCTTGGATGACGAGGGAGGTTGAGAAGATGATGAAACAAAAAAAAGTGTGTGTATGATGCATGTCAGGTGAATTCTTCAAGGGAGAACCAGACCAAATACAATAAGTTGAGAGGGGAAGTGAAGATGAAACTAAGATTGGCAAAGAGAGAATATGAGAGTAGAATGGCGGTTAACATAAAAGGGAACCCAAAAATCTTCTACCAGCATGTAAACAGTAAGTGGGTAGTAAGAGGCAGGGTGGGGCTTTATGCTTAGAGGCACAGGGAAAGGCTAGAATACACAATGAGTACTTTGTATCGGTGTTTACTAAGGAGGTGGATGCTGACAAAATATCGGTAGAAGTGGAAAAGGTAGAGGAAATGGAAGGGGTGAAATTGATAGACAGGATGCATTAGAAAGACTAATACATCCTGTCTATGCTTAGAGTGGACAAGTCATCTGGTCCAGATGGCTTGCATCCCAGGTTGCTAAGGGAATTAGGGGAGGAGATAGCGGAAGGGCTTGCCATAATTTTCCAATCTTCCCTAGATGCGGGGGAGGTGCCTGAGGATTGGAAAGTGGCAAATGTGACACCATTGTTCAAGAAAGGGTGTAAGGGCAATCCTCGTAACTACAGGCCGGTCAGTTTAACATCAGTGATGGGTAAAGTTTTAGAAACAATAATCAAGGAAAAATTAACGGGCACTTGGAGAGGTTTAAGCTAATTAAGGAGAGCCAACATGGATTTGTAAAAGGCAGATCATGTTTGACTGATCTAATTGAATTTCTTGATGAAGTAACAGAGAAGATCGACGAAGGGAATGCAATGGATGTTGCCTACATGGATTTTAGGAAGGTGTTTGACAAAGTACCACATAGAAGACTGGTTAACAAAATTGAGGCTCATGGAATAGGTGGGTCAGTGGCAGTTGGATAAGGAATTGGCTTAAGGACAGAAAACCGTGAGTTGTGGTAAATGGTTGTTTTTCAGACTGGAGGATGGTAGACAGTGGTGTTCCCCAAGGGTCAGTGCTGGGGCCACTGCTTTTTTTGATATATATAAATGGCCTGGATATTGGAATACAAAGTAGGATTTCTAAATTTGCTGATGCAGTTTTGGTCGCCTTACCTGAGGAAGGATGTTCTTGCCATGGAGGGAGTGCAGCGAAGATTCACCAGACTGATACCTGGGATGGCAGGAATGACGTATGAAGAGAGATTGGGTCGATTAGGTTTATATTCGCTAGAGTTTAGAAGAATGAGAGGTGATCTCATTGAAACTTATAAAATTCTAACAGGACTAGACAGACTAGATGCAGGAAGGATGTTCCCGATGGCGGGGAAGTCAAGAACCAGGGGTCGCAGTCTAAGGATAAGGGGTAAGCCATTTAGGACTGAGATGAGGAGGAATTTTTTCACCCAGAGAGTGGTGAACCTGTGGAATTCTTTACCACAGAAGGCAGTTGAGGCCAACTTATTAAATATATTCAAGAAGGAGTTAGATATATTTCTTAAGGCTAAAGGGATCAAGGGATATGGGGAGAAAGCAGGGACAGGGTACTGAATTTGGATGATCAGCCATGATCCCATTAAATGGCAGAACAGGCTCAAGGGGCCGAAAGGCCTACTCCTGCTCCTATCTTCTATGTTTCTATGTTTTTATGACACCAAACTTGAGGGTGTGGCAAACAGTGAGGATGATATCAATCGACTGCAACAGGACATAGAAAGGCTAGCCGAATGGGCAGACAAGTGGCAGATGGAATTTAATACAGAGAAGTGTGAGGTGATGCATTTTGGCAGAAGGAACAGGGAGAGGCAATATACACTTAATGGCACAGTTTTAAAGAGTGTGCAGGGAGAGAGGGACCTGGGAGTTAATGTGCATAAGTCCCTGAAGGTGGCAGGACATATTGAGAGAGTGGTTAACAAAGCATATGGGATCTTGGGCTTCATAAATAGAGGTATTGAGTACAAATGTAGAGAAGTTATGCTGAACCTTTATAAAGCGCTTGTTAGGCCACAACTGGAGTATCGTGTTCAGTTCTGGTCACCACACTTTAGGAAGGATGTGATGGCCCTTGAGAGGGTGCAGAGGAGATTTACCACAATGGTTCTGGGGATGGGGGATCTTAGCTACAAGGATAGGCTGGAGAAGCTGGATTTGTTTTCATTAGAGCAAAGGTGATTTGACAGAGGTGTACAAGATTATGATGGGTTTGGATAGGCTAGATGGGGAAAGGCTGTTCCCATTAGTTGATGGTACAAGGACTAGGGGACACAGATTTAAGGTTTTGGGCAAGAGATATAGGAGGGATGTGAGGAAAAGCTTTTACGCAGCGAGTGGTGAGGACCTGGAACTCGCTGCCGACGGAAGTGGTGGAAGCGGAGACACTCAATGTTTTCAAGGGGAATCTGGATAGGCACTTGAGGAAAATAAACTTGCAGGGCTACAGGGATAGAGTGGGGGAATGGGACTGATTCAATTGCTCTGCAGAGAGCCGGCATGAAATCGGTGGGTTGAATGGCCTCCTTCTGTGCCATTATGATTCCATGACTATGCCCCTCTCCAGCACCTCTGCGTCATTTTTATAATATGGAGACCAGAACTACGCACGGTGCTCCAAGTGTGGTCTAGCCAATGGATATGGAGACCAGAACTGTGCACAGTGCTCCAAGTGCGGTCTAACCAAGGTATATGGAGACCAGAACTGCGCACGGTGCTCCAAGTGCGGTCTAACCAAGGGTATATGGAGACCAGAACTGCGCACAGTGCTCCAAGTGCGGTCTAACCAAGGGTATATGGAGACCAGAACTGCGCACATTGCTCCAAGTGTGGTCTAAATAAGGTATATGGAGACCAGAACTGTGCACAGTGCTCCAAGCGCAGTCTAACCAAGGTTCTATGCAAGTTTAACTTCCCTGATTTTCAATTTATTTCTCTTTAGAAATGAACCACAGTGCTTGGTTTGATTCTTTTTATGGCTATATTGCAATTTTTTGCCAAACACCAACTCAGAAAACCAGCGCCTCTACAATTAATTCATATAATTGATCGTGGAAACTATTACTTCTACATTTAGTTCTGAATGCAACATTTCAGATATTCCAGTCTGGACTAGTAAGTGTTAAAAATTCATTTGCATTTTTCCAAGCTACTAATTATAGATACCAGGCTGGATTCGAAGAAGTGCTGTGGTTCAGTTGCCAGTTAACTGTGATTAGTCAATAACTCCATTATTGTTGGATCAGGCGACTGCCAGAACTAGATAGAGTCATAGGCCTAGAAATTCGGTGGGCTGCGCCACCAGTTAGCACCCAAAGAGGGCACTTAGTGGGTTTAGCGCCACTGGCCACGCCTCCCGCGAAATTTAGCAGGGCGCTAATGGCGGCGCTAGCCGTTAGCTCTGCACCGCCACCGATGACGTCATCGGTGTACGCAGCGCCCCGCTACCGCCCCGATCGCGAAATTTGGTAGCGCACCCTGCTGTTACGCTGGTCGCAATTTGCGACCGGTTCAGGGGGGCCTAACTGCGGCGGTAGAGGCGCAGAGGTGCGGGGCGGCCATTTTTTTCCTGGCCGCCTGCCAGCACCTCTTCGCGCAGCCGTCTCTGGCCTCCTGAGCACCCCACCCTGCCGCGTTGTGCCAGCTGTCTCCCAAGAGCCCGGCACTTCTCCTCGGTGCCGGGCTCTTTTGCCAGCACTCGCGATCTTAGATCACGCTGCAGCAGGCCCCTCCCCTTTAAGAAGGGGAGGAAGGCCTGCAGTACCGCAGCACGCCATGCAGCAGTGTGTGGCGCTGCGGCACGTTGCACTGCGAACTTCAGTTGCAGCGCCCCAAGACGGATGCGGGGCACCTCGAGTAGCGCAGTGCTTCCGTTTGGGGTGCTCAAACTGAATTTCCGGCGGGCACTCGCGACTCCTTCCGGGGCGGTACTTCCCGCACCCTGGCGAGACTGGCGCCCCAAACGGGGCGCCACCGAATATCTAGGCCATAGAGTCATAGGGGTAGATTTTCATTAAGCTGTCGGGAAGGAGGCGGGACTACAACTTTCGGGTTTTAGTCCCACCTACATCGACGTTCGGCCAATCCACACGATTTTCCCTTGATTGACCCTGTTAAGCCCGCCCAGTGGGCTCAGCTGGCCAATTAAGGGCCACCCGGCAACAGGTGATGTCACAGACTGAAGAGTTCTTGACAGATGAAATATCAGTGTTTCACAGCTGTTTGAAGCTGTCAAACACTGACAGTCTTACTTCTAACCTGAGTCCTTCTACACAGACTCAGTTAGAACTGTCACCGGCAATGAAAGCTGAAGGCTGTCACTTTTGACAGATCGCAGCCATTTTGCTTTCAGGGCCGGCTGAGTGATGGACTCCCGACGCCTACAGGAAGAAAGGCTGTTAAGGTAAGTACAGGTAATTTAAACTTCTTCACACACTTTAGAAACACCAAACACACTTACCTTTGCACTCATGCACCCATCACTTACCTGAACACCGACATCGCGACCCCTCCAAGTCCTTCAACCCGACGGCCCGTCTCCTCTAACCTGGCGTGGTTTGGAGCCGTCGGGAATCCCACACGACACCCCTCAAAATAGGGATTAGGCTAAAAACTGCCTGTTAACTACCTGTTAACAGGCAGTTAATTGGCACTGATCACTTCCCGCCTCAGGTCGGCGGGACCCAGTGTGGGACGGGTACCCGCCTCCCCTGAAACTTACGTGGAGGCAGGTTTTGGGCGGGATGGTGTCGGGACCCCCGAAATCGGGATTCCCCCCCCCCCCCAACACGCCTGAAACCCTGCCTGACGGCTCCAGGAAAATCTACCCCATAGAGTCATAACGGCACAGAAGGAGGCCGTTCGGCCCATCGAGTCTGTGCCAGCTCTCTGCAGAGCAATTGAATCAGTCTCATTTCCCTGCACTATCCCTGTAGCCCTGCAAGTTTATTTCCCTCAAGTGCCTATCCAGTCTCCCCTTGAAAACATGGAGTGTCTCCGCTTCTACCACTTCTGTCGGCAGCGAGTTCCAGGTCCTCATCACTCGCTGCGTAAAAAGGTTTTTCCTCACGTCCTCCCTGTATCTCTTGCCCAAAACCTTAAATCTGTGCCCCCTTGTCCTTGTACCATCAACTAGTGGGAACAGCCTTTCCCCGTCTAACCTATCCAACCTCGTCATAATCTTGTACACCTCTATCAAATCACCCCTCAACCTCCTTTGCTCTAATGAAAACAAATCCAGATTCTCCAACCTGTCCTTGTAGCTAAGATCCCCCAACCCCGGAACCATTCTGGTAAATCTCCTCTGCACCCTCTCAAGGGCCTTCACATCCTTCCTAAAGTGTGGTGACCAGAACTGGACACAATACTCCAGTTGTGGCCTAACCAGCGCTTATATAAAGGTTCTGCATAACTTCTCTACTTTTGTACTCAATACCTCTATTTATGAAGCCCAAGATCCCATATGCTTTGCTAACCACTCTCTCAATATGTCCTGCCACCTTCAGGGACCTATGCACATTAACTCCCAGGTCCCTCTGTCCCTGCACACTCTTAAAAACTGTGCCATTAAGTGTATATTGCCTCTCCCTGTTCCTTCTGCCAAAATGCATCACCTCACACTTCTCTGTATTAAATTCCATCTGCCACTTGTCTGCCCATTCTGCTAGCCTTTCTATGTCCTGTTGCAGTCGATTGCTATCATCATCACTGTTTGCCACACCCTCAAGTTAGGTGTCATCGGCAAATTTAGAAATTCTACTTTGTATTGCAATATCCAGGTCATTTATATTTATCTAAAAAGCAGTGGCCCCAGCACTGACCCTTGGGGAACACCACTGTCTACCATCCTCCAGTCTAAAAAACAGCCATTTACCACAATTCGCTGTTTTCTGTCCTTAAGCCAATTCCTTATCCAAGCTGCCACTGACCCACCTATTCCATGAGCCTCAATCTTGGTAAGCAGCCTTCTATGTGGTACTTTGTCAAAAGCCTTCTGAAAATCCACGTAGACGACATCCATTGTATTCCCTTCATCAATCCTCCCTGTTACTTCATTAAAAATTCAATTAGATGAGTCAAACATGATCTGCCTTTTACAAATCCATGTTTGCTCTCCTTAATTAGCTGAAACCTCTCCAAGCGCCCATTAATATTTTCCTTGATTATTGTTTCTAAAACTTTACCCACCACTGATGTTAAACTGACCAGCCTGTAGTTACCAGGATTGTCCTTACACCCTTTCTTGAAAAATGGTGTCACACTTGTCGCTTTCCAATCCTCAGGCACCTTCCCCGCACCTAGGGAAGATTGGAAAATGGCGGCAAGCCCTTCCGCTATCTTCTCCCCCAATTCACTTAGCAACTGTTAAATCCGTGAATTTTGAATAAATCGACAGAGACTGCAGAGGAACAATCAACAGGTGTTTACTGGATGAGGGTTACTCTAAAACTAAAGTACAGGTCCCTACTCAGGGTTTATATACAGGTGTGGTCACTGCCGGTACTACAGTATACAGGAGCTGTAAAAAGTAGTTCTCCCCTTAAAGGTACATACACTACAATTCCTCCCCTTTTAGATTGACAGTACCATAACATTCATTTAACAATTAACACTTTTAACATGCAACATTAACTGCAAATAGTCCATTTATAAATTCAGTCTTTGGGGCGGCTTCCTGATCCTTTCTGGATAGCGCCTTTCCTGAGGCTCTTGGTGCGGAGGCGATTCTGGCCCCCTGTTGTCGGTTGGTTCATCAGCTTCCGATGCTACTGTTTCTGGGGTAGATGCTACCTGTATGTCGGGTTCATCACCAGGTACGCGAGACCTGGGGTTGCCTCGTGCCTGTGACTCTAGGATCTGGTCGACATGGCGTCTCACAATGTTCTCCCCAACATCCACTGTGTACATTAGTGGCCCCTGCCATGTGCATATCGTTCCTGGTTGCCATTTCTCTGTTCGGTAGTCGCAGGACAAGACTGGTTGCCCTACATTGAAGCTCCTTGTCGGCTTCTCATTGATGTGCTGGAATTGCTTATGCTCAACATTTCTTCGTACATTTGGTCTGAGCAAATCCAGACGAGATCTCAACCTTCGGTTAAAGAACATCATGGCCGGGGTCTGGTTGGTAACTGCATGTGTCGCATTTCTGTAGGCTAATCGGAAATTGTCCACCTTATGCTGCAGTGGAATGTCGTCATCGCACATGGCCCTTACTGCCTTTTTAAAGGTTTGTACGAACCTCTCAGCCAATCCATTTGTGGCTGGATGATACGGGGCGGATGTGTAATAACTTACCCCATTCCTTCTCATAAATTTCCAAAACTCTTCGGACACAAACTGTGGTCCGTTATCAGAGCAAATCTGCTCTGGCAAGCCGTTCCTGGCAAATATGGTCCGTAGGACTGCAATCATTTTCTCCGTGGTGGTGGAGGACATTTTGATTACCTCAGGCCATTTCGAGTGCGCATCCACGGCTATTAAGAACATTGAGTCCATGAATGGACCAGCAAAATCAATATGCACCCTTTGCCATGGAGAGGAGGGCCACTCCCATGGGTGTAAAGGGGCATGTGGTGGTGCATTTTGGAACTTCTGGCATCCTGAGCAGCTCTTTGTCAGGTCCTCGATTTGCTGATTGATCCCCAGCCACCACACATAAGCCCTAGCAAGGCTTTTCATTTTCACCCCTCCCAGATGACCTTCGTGAAGCTCATTGAGCACTCTCTCCCTTAACTTGGGTGGAATTACCACTCGGGATCCACACATCAAGGTCCTCTGGCATACTGACAGCTGTTCTCTTCTGGATGAGAATGCTGGCAACAGTGAGTCGCCATGTGTTGGCCATCCCTTCACCGTCAAATCATATACCCGAGACAGTGTCGGGTCAGTTCGGGTCTCCTTCTCTATATCCGCGTTAGTTACTGGCAAGCGTTCAATTATAGTCGAATAAAATATTTCGACAGGGTCCACTGCTGGTGCTTCCTCCGCAGTAGGCAGTGGCAGACGTGATAGCCCATCAGCGTTTCCATGCTGTTTCGTGCCCTTATACTCTATTTCATATTGGTTCGCCCCTAGAAAAAGGGACCATCTTTGTAGCCGTTGCGCAGTCATCACCGGAACGCCCTTCTTTGGATTAAAGATGGAGACAAGTGGTTGGCGGTCAGTCATCAAGGTGAACTTCTGCCCGTGCAGGTAGTGGTTGAACTTTTTTACTCCCCACACTAGGCTGAGGGCCTCCCTGTCAATCTGGGCGTAGTTACGCTCTGCTGAGGTTAGTGACCGAGACGCAAAGGCTACTGGCCTCTCCAAGCCGTCTGGGAATTTGTGTGACAGCACCGCACCAATACCATAGGGTGATGCATCACACGCCAACCGAATTGGTAGTGCTGGGTTGAAATGAGCCAACACCTCTTTTGATGTGATCAATTCTTTGCACTTCTGGAAAGCTCGTTTACATTCGTCATTCCACTTCCATGGTACCCCCGTTTGCAGTAGGGTGTTCAGTGGGTGTAGTACTGTAGACAAATTCGGCAAGAACTTATGGTAGTAGTTCACCAGCCCGAGGAACGACCTCAGTTGTGACATATTTTCCGGTGCTGGAGCCTTGACTACTGCCTCAATCTTTTCAGGGGACTTATGTAACCCCTCTTCATCAATAACGTGGCCACAATACGAGATCTGCTTCTGGAAAAACTCGCATTTGTGGCGATTAGCTCGGAGCCCACATTCCTTCAATCTAGTGAGCACCTGCTCCAGGTTAGCGAGGTGATCACTGTCATTTTCGCCCGTGACCAGGATGTCGTCCGAATAACACTGGGTCCCTGGAATCCCTTGCAGGACTTGATCCATTGCCCTTTGCCAAATAGCCGGAGCTGATGCTATCCTGAACACCAGCCGATTGTATTGGTAGAGACCTTTGTGAGTGTTGATCGTGAGGTACTGTTTCGAGGCTTCTTCTACCTCCATTTGCAGGTACGCCTGGGCCAGATCAATCTTAGTGAAGCGTTTTCCTCCAGATAGCGAGGCGAAAATATCTTCAATCCGCGGAAGCGGATATTGTACCGTGTGAAGGACTGGGTTCACTGTCACCTTAAAGTCCCCACAGATGTGAAATTTCTTTGGTTCCCCAGGCGTATTACTCAACGACCTCTTCATTACAGGAATGAGGGGTGTAGCCCACTCGCACCAGTCCACTTTGGACAGTACTCCAGAACGTTCCAACCCTTCCAGCTCTGCTTCGACGGCTGGGCGGATCGCATAAGGCACCGGTCTGGCCTTAAAAAACTTTGGGCTTGCATTTTCCTCTATTTTGATCATCGCTGTTATGCCTTTTACTGTTCCGAGTCCCTCCTGGAACACTTCTTGCGCGTCAGTTAGCATTTTTGACAGTCGTCCAGGTGTGACGTCGTCATCCTTTTTGGCATCTACCGTCAGTGCTTGGATAGAATGCCAATCTAACAGTATCTTCCGGATCCATTCACGTCCTAGTAGTGGTGGTCCTCCATCTGGCAATACATATAGGTCCATTTTTGGTGTTTCCTTTCTGTTGTATATCACGTTCACCCTTATTTTTCCTTTGGGGTAGACTTTTTGCCCCGTGTACGTCTTCAAGACAATCTCTGTATCTCTCAAGGGTATATGTGAGAATAGCCGCTTGTAGTCCCTTCGGTTTATGACTGTTAGGGCTGATCCTGTGTCCAATTCCATTTTCACTTGGACTCCGTCTATCTTGAGCGTGACCCAGATAGTTTGGTGATCCTCCATTTTGATTACATTATGTAGTTTCAGACAACCCAGCTCCTTGCTTCCGGAGTCTGTATCACTTTTCTGTCCGTCTGAACTACTCTCCGTCACCTTATGTACCTTTTTGTACTTCTCCTATGGAGATTTCTTGCTGCTGGTTTTCTTTCCCGACCTGCAGACACTTGCTATGTGTCCTACTTTTCCACACTGTCTGCACACTTGGTCCTTGAACCAACAATCCTTATGGTCGCGCGTTGTTCTGCCGCAGCGATAACACTTCACTGCTCCATATGACATTTCATTTGTGCCACATTCTTGCGGTCTCCGTTGTATCTCTGCAGCGCCCCGTGCGACTGCTTCATGTGATACTGCCATGCTGAAAGCCTTGTCCAGCGTAAGATCCTTTTCTGATAGAAGCCGTTTCTGTGTTCCTTCACTTTGAAGCCCACACACAAACTTGTCCCTTAAAGTATCTGCTAGTCCCGTTCCAAACTGGCAGTGTTTCGATAGCTTGCGCAGTTCCGTTAAATACTCAGCATTACTTTCGTCTTTCTGCTGGTTCCTTTTGTGAAACTTAAATCTTTCTGCTATCAGCAGCGGTGTGGGGTTTAAGTGGTCCTGTAGGATTGCCACTATGCTTTCAAAATCCTTTTCCACTGGCTTCTCTGGGGTTACTCGGTTTCGCAGTAAGCCGTACGTTTTTGCACCCATGGAATTCAACAATATCAGTGCTTTCCTGGCATCTGGCACTTCATTCGCCTTGCAGTACACTTCTATGCATTCTATATATGTCGCCCAACCTTCGACTTCATTGTCGAACGCTGTGACACTGCCACTCTTCGGCATCCCTGGGTGTGGTTAGACTGGCTAAAAATGGCGTCTCCCGCGCTCTCCCTTCTTCTCCGCTGGCTCAAAATGGCATCTCCCGCGCTTTCCTTTCTTCCCCCCGCGGACGCTGCTCAGCCCTTGAACACCGGCTGCGCTCTGCGCGTTTTCCTGCGCGCCTCTCTCGTTGATGCCGCTCGGCCCTGAACCCCGGCTGCGCCCTGTGCGCTTTACCCTCTCTCTTACCCCGTTGACGCTGCTCGGCCTTTTTCTGTGCCATCGGTCGGCTCCAGCCGCCGCCGTCCGGGAAGGGTCTGCGCCGTACCTGCTGCCAGCCCGCTGTGCTGGATCGTCGCGACTGGAGAACCAAGCCCAGCTCTCCACAGCCTCCTCTGCGATGTTCAAGTCCTCTCCGGTTGGTCGACGCCCGCACTGGTGGAATCGGCCTTCTTCTGCAGAGTTGCAGGTAGGTTCGAATTGACTCGTCGCCAATGTTAAATCCGTGAATTTTGATGTATGGTGTCCTTCAGTAAATCGACAGAGACTGCAGAGGAACAATCAACAGGTGTTTACTGGATGAGGGTTACTCTAAAACTAAAGTACAGATCCCTACTCAGGGTTTATATACAGGTGTGGTCACTGCCAGTACTACAGTATACAGGAGCTGTAAAAAGTAGTTCTCCCCTTAAAGGTACATACACTACAGCAACCTGGGATGCAAGCCATCTAGACCAGGCGACTTGTCCACTCTAAGCATCCCAGCCTTTCTAGTACATCCTGTCTATCAATTTTCACCCCTTCCATTGCTTCTACCTTTTCCACTTCTACCGATATTTTGTCAGCATCCACCTCCTTAGTAAACACCGATACAACGTACTCATTGAGTATTCTAGCCTTGCCCTGCGCCTCTGAACCTTGGTCCTTGGACCTTGGTCTTTTTTCGTCCAGCAATTCCTATGTTCCTATCGGAAATTTCACAAGATCACAAGATAAATACGATGAGGGAGGCCATTTGGCCTGTCTTATTTCCTACATTCAGAAAGAGGCACATCCAATTTGTCCTAAATGATACCAGATTTTTCGCCTCCATTACTCTATCTGGGTGTCCATTGCGGGTGCTGGTCACTCTCTGTACGAAGGAGAATTTCTGGAGATCAGTTCTAGATTCGCCTGTCAACTAATGGCAGGGTTTGTGCCTCGCTCCCGGGGTTGAGTGCATAATCGAGGTTGACACTCAATTAGTATTAAGGGCATGCCATTCTTTGGAGTAAGGGGTCGAAATTTATTAGCGATGCTGGGCTTGTGAGAACTGGACGCTGGGAACGTTCCCTGTGCCCGGACAGATCGGCCCGAGGCCTGATCGATATTGCACCTCAGGCCTTGATTTAATAATTCAGGCAAGCTGTCGGCGCCTACTCCACATACACAGGAAACTCCCCTCAATTTCGAGCCGCTGTGATCCCGGCAGCGTCCCTCCGCTAAGTGCTGGGGGTGGGGGTGGAGGTGGAAGGAGAACGGGAGTGGGCGGAATGTGGGCCATCAGCTCCTCCTGGCTCCACAAGAAGAGTTTCTTTTTAAATGTTTGGGCAGATCTACTCCTGGAACTGCTGAGGCCCGGGTGCTTGCTCTGCACATGGAAACCCAGTTTCAGGAAGGGGGTCCTTAAACACGCGGTTAGGCTGCTCATTAGCAAATGTAAGGGGCCTAACGCCTGGTTCAGGCTGACACCAGTGATGCCTCTAGTGAGCCCAAACCATTATTGGCGTTGGACGTGTTTCTGGCGCTGTTTATGTTGGCCACCTAAATTGGACCTCTGTGTCCCCCCATTTTGGCCCTGGAAAACAGGCACTACGAGTTGCAATTTCTGCCTTTAAAAGTGGCAACAATGACAGAAAACGTTGGAAACACTCAGCAGGTCAGGCAGCATCTGTGGGGAGACAGAAGTCAGTCAACGCCTCAGGTTTAAGACCCTTCCTCAGGACAGTGGCACTTAGGGAAGAGCAGGGAACTGCCCTGAATTCCAGCCTAACATTCCTCCCTCAACCAGTGCCGTCTAAACCCAGATTGACTGATCGTTCATCGCACGGCTGTTTGTGGTACACTGTTGGCAATATTTGCTTATATAATAAATCACTCCATTTGGAAAAGTAACTCCTTGTGTGAATTGTTTTGAGATGCTTTGACCTGAAAGGCAAGTACGGTTATTATCACTGAGCTGATTAAGGTGTTTGTTTGGCACTTTCTCCTCCTTTGAGCATCTCACCTTGTTCCACCCCTCTCACCTCTCATTTAAAATTCTCGTTCTCTACCGCCCACCCAAGTATGGTAAAAGTTTTATCACCGAGATAACCTCACTGGTTTCCTCCCTCAGCCTCTGCGCCAAGTGACTTCTCATCCTCGGTGATATCAACCTCCATCTCAATTCATCATGCTCTCCCTCCTCTGAGTTCACTAGCCTCCTATCCTCCCTTAATCTCTCCCTCCAAGTAAACTCCCCAACCCATATTCACGGCCATCCCCTCGACCTTGCCAGCTCTCGTGGCCTCGCTACTTCCATCATGTCAATCGAAGATAAGGCCATCTCTGACCACTTCGTTATATTGCTTTCCACCCACATCCCCCTTCCCCAACCCAGCCCTACTTCCTTCAGTGTCTGCCCCTGGAAAAAACTCTCTCCCAATTCTCTTACAACTGCACGTATGAAATCCCAACTGTCCAGCCTCTGATCCTCCATTCACCACGACATTTCTGCAGATACCGATCTACTCAACCACATCCTCACCTCCACCTTTGATGCCCTAGTCCCCGTTAAAACCATTACTCTCTCTCAACCTGGCCATTTCCCTGGTAACATAGAAACATAGAAGATAGGAGCAGGAGTAGGCCATTTGGCCCTTCGAGCCTGCTCCGCCATTCAATGAGATCATGGCTGATCATCCAAATTCAGTACCCTGTCCCTGCCTTCTCCCCATATCCCTTGATCCCTTTAGCCTTAAGAAATATATCCAACTCCTTCTTGAATATACTTAATGAACTGGCCTCCACCGCCCTCTGTGGCAGAGAATTCCACAGGTTCACCACTCTCTGGGTGAAGAAATTCCTCCTCATTTCAGTCCTAAGTGGCTTACCCCTTATCCTTAGACTATGACCCCTGGTTCTGGACTCCCTGGCCATCAGAAACATCCTTCCTGCATCTAGTCTGTCCAGGCCTGACAGAATTTTATAGGTTTCGATGAGATCCCCTCTCAATCTTCTAAACCCCAGTGAGTATAAGCCCAATCGACACAATCTCTCCTCATACGTCATTCCTGCCATCCCAGGTATCAGCCTGGTGAATCTTCGCTGAACTCCTTCCATGGCAAGAACGTCCTTCCTCAGGTAAGGCGACCAAAACTGCACACAATACTCAAGGTGTGGTCTCACCAAGGCCCTGTACAACTGCAGCAAGACATCCTTGTTCTTGTACTCGAACCCTCTTGCTACGAAGGCCAACATACCATTTGCCTTCTTAACCACCTGCTGCACCTGCATGCTTACCTTCAGCGACTGGTGCACAAGAACACCCAGGTCTCTTTGCACTTCCCCTTCTCCCAATCTATTGCCATCCAAATAATAATCTGCCTTCCTGTTTTTGCCACCAAAGTGGATAACCTCACATTTATCCACATTATAGTGCATTTACCATGTTTCTGCCCAATCACCCAACCTGTCCAAATCGTACTGGAGTTTCACGACATCCTCCTCACGGCATACCCTCCCACCCAGCTTTGTGTCGTCTGCAAATTTGGAGATATTACATCCAATTCCCTCGTCCAGATCATTAATATATATTGTGAACAGCTGGGGTCCTAGGACCAATCCTTGCGGTACCCCACTAGTCACTGCCTGCCACTCGGAAAATGACCCATTTATTCCAACTCTTTGCTTTCTGTCCGCCAACCAGTTCTCTATCCAAGTCAATACCTTGCCCCCAATCCCATGTGCCTTAATTTTGCACGCTAATCTCTTATGCGGGACCTTATCGAAAGCCTTCTGAAAGTCCAAATACACCACATCCACTGGTTCTCCCTTATCTATTTTACCAGTTACATCCTCAAAAAATTCCAGTAGATTAGTCAAGCATGATTTACCTTTTGTAAATCCATGTTGACTTTGTCCGATCCAGTCACTGCTTTCCAAGTGCTCTGCTATTACATCTTTTCCCCACTACCGATGTCAAGCTTACCGGTCTATAATTCCCCGTCTTTTCTCTACCACCTTTTTTGAATAGTGGGGTAACATTAGCTACCCGCCAATCCATGGGTACCGTTCCAGAGGTCCACATCTTTGCTCCCTCAAGTCCAAGGGACACAGACTTGAACGGATATGGCGGACAACTGGTTTAGCCATTCACTGCCAGATCTGGCTGGACCACATAAAGCATTATCAGGTCCTATTCTTGTCTGCCAAAACTGCTCACTATTCCAGGATCATTCTGGAATGCAAAGATAACCCCTGGCTACTATTCTCTACTGCTAATCATCTTCAAAAACCCCTCTCCCCGTCTCCCCCACCCTCACCTCCGACAAGAAGTGCGAGAAGCTCATGGACTTCTTTGTCTCTAAGATTGAGACCATCTGTTCAGCTGCCTCTGCCACTTCCCTTCCTTCCCCTAGCCCACTGGGCCAAACTTCCTCTAAGGTTCCCCCCTGCCCTAGCCCTGAACTCACATCTTTCTCCAGTTTCTCTCCGATCTCCCCTCATGACCTCTCCGCACTCATCTTGTCCATGAGACCCACTTCCTGCTCCCTCGACCCTATTCCCACCAAACTGCTGACCACCCAACTTTGTTTTCTGGCCCCCATGTTAGCTGATATTGTTAACGGTTCTCTCTCCTCAGGTATTGTCCCCCTTTCCCTCAAATCTGCCGTCATCACCCCGCTCCTCAAAAAACCAACCCTTGACCCCCTCCGTCCTTGCAAACTACCGCCCCATCTCCAACCTCCCTTTCCTCTCCAAAGTCCTTGAGCGTGTTGTCGCCTCACAAATCCATGCCCATCTTTCCCAGGACTCCATGTTTGAATCTCTCCAATCAGGTTTCTGTCCCTGCCACAGTACTGAAGCGGCTCTCATCAAAGTCACAAATGACATCCTTGGTGACTGTGACAAAGGTAAGCTATCCCTCCTCGTCCTTCTTGACTTGTCTGCAGCCTTTGACACGGTTGACCACTCCATCCTCCCCCAACACCTCTCCACTGTCGTCCAGCTGGCTGGGACTGCACTGGCCTGGTTGCATTCTTATCTATCTAATTGTAACCAGAGAATCACCTGCAATGGCTCTCTTCCCACTCCTGCACCATTACCTCTGGGGTACCCCAAGGATCTATCCTTGGCCCCTTCCTATTTCTTATCTTCTTCTCCTTCTTCGGCAGTCCCTCGGAGCCGAGGATGACTTGCTTCCACATTAAAAATGAGTTCTCAGGTGACTGATGAGTCCAATGTGGGAACTACAGTCTGTCACAGGTGGGGCAGATGGTGGTTGAAGGGGCAGGTGGGTGGGGTGCTTGGGTTGACGTGTGCTCCTTGTGCTACCTGCACTTGGCTTCCGCTTGCTCCCAGCGAAGAGACTCAAGGTGTTCGGCGCCGTCCCAGATGCTTCTCCTTCACTTTGTGCGGTCTTGGGCCAGGGATTCCCAGGTGTCGGTGGGGATGTTACACTTTTTCAAGGAGACTTTGAGGGTGTCCTTGAAGCCCACCTGGGGCTCTCTTGCCATGCCGGAACTCCGAGTAGAGCGTTAGTTTTGGGAGTCTCGTATCGGGCATGCGGACAATGTGACCCGTCCATCGGAGCTGATCGAGCGTGGTCAAAGCTTCGATGCTGGGGATGTTGGCCTGAGCAAGAACACTGACATTGATGTGCCTATCCTGCCAATGGATTTGCAGGATCTTTGCAGGATTTGCAGGATCTACATGTTGCCCCTTGGCAATATCACCCGAAAACACAGCGTCAGTTTCCACATGTACGCTGACGACACCCAGCTCTACCTCACTACCACTTCTCTCGACCCCTCCACGGTCTCTAAATTGACGCACTACTTGTCCGACATCCAATTCTGGATGAGCAGAAATTTTCTCCAATTAAATATTGGGAAGACCGAAGCCATTGTTTTCGGTCCCCACTACAAACTCCGTTCCCTAGCAACTGACTCCATCCCTCTCCCTAGCATCTGTCTGAGGCTGAACCACACTGTTCGCAACCTTGGTGTCATATTTGACCCCGAAATGAGTTTCCGACCATATATCCGTGGCATAACTAAAACCGCCTATTTCCACCTCTATAACATCGCCCGTCTCCGCCCCTGCCTCAGCTCATCTGCTGCTGAAACCCTCATCCATGCCTTTGTTACCTCTAGACTTGACTATTCCAACGCACTCCTGGCTGGCCTCCCACATTCCACCCTACGTAAACTTGAGGTCATCCAAAACTCTGCTGCCCGTGTCCTAACTCACACCAAGTCCCGTTCACCCATCACCCCTGTGCTCGCTGACCTACATTGGTTCCCGGTTAAACAACGCCTCAATTTCAAAATTCTCATCCTTGATTTCAAATCCCTCCATGGCCTCGCCCCTCCCTATCTCTGTAATCTCCTTCAGCCCCACAACCCCCGAGATATCTGCGCTCCTCTAATTCTGCCCTCTTGAGCATCCCTGATTATAATCGCTCCACCATTGGTGGCCGTGCCTTGTGTTGCCTCAGCCCTAAGCTCTGGAATTCCCTGCCTAAACCTCTCCGCCTCTCTACCTCTTTCCTCCTTTAAGACGCTCATTAAAACCTACCTCTTTCACCAAGCTTTTGGTCACCTGCCCTAATTTATCCTTATGTGGCTCGGTGTCAGTTTTTTGTCTTATAATACTCCTGTGCAGCGCCTTGGGATCTTTTACTACATTAAAAGCGCAATATAAATACAAGTTGTTATTGTTCTTGTTGTTGTTGTGAGGGACAGAAGCACTTTGACACACTACAAAGAACGACTAAAGTTAAATTAATATTATATAGGCCTAGAAATTGGGTTGGTAGCGTCGGCGCTGAGCGCCTAAAGAGACCTAGAATTGGGGCGAAGCCCTATGTTGGGGTGAACGCTATGAAGATAGCGCCAACTCAGATATTGGCTATACATTTAGCGCCTGCGCTAAGTGTTTGCGTGCGCCCGCGAGCGCAAGCAGCTCATGACGTCATTTCAGTGTGCAACGCCTTTTAGGAGCGCCTGAGCGCATATTGGGTGGCACCCGGAGCCTTAGCGCCCAGCGCTATTAGTGACAGTTCGAGGGAGGGCTAACAGGCCCTTCTCGGAGTAGGGCGGCGCTATTTAAAGGGGACAGCTCTAGTGCAGAATCTTCTGCCACTTGGCCTGCTCATTGCGATCGCTGCTACAGAGAGTTGGCGAGCTAATGTGGAGCGGAGTTCTGGGAATTTAGCTTTACAGTACTTGGGACCTTCAACCCTGTCCGAAGCACTTGCAGCACTACACCTAAAAGCCTTTTGACCAACTGGCATCGGAATGGGAGCTTGTTTGGAGGGCGACGGCCTCATCGCCCAACACTGTGAAGGGGCAGAGAGACGGCGGGAGAGAGGGCCGGGATTGGCCAGAATGAGGAGGGGCAATGGAGGTTGGCCAATCCGACGGGATGCTGCGAGGGTCTTTAGGCAGCAGGTGACAAGCCTTGACATGTCGGAGGGGCAGTGTTTGCGAAGGCTCCGAATCTGGAGGGACATTGTTACTGATCTGTGCCACCTGCTTGGTCAGGATCTGCAGCCGCGTGAACGCTGCAGAACCTCTCTGTCCGTGATGGCTAAACTGACTGATGGCCTCCATTTTTATGCCAACGGATCCTTTCAGTCAGCCATTGGGGACAATGCGACTGTCGCTCAGGCTGCAGTCCGCTGTTGCATCCGGCAAGTGACAGATGCCCTTTATAGGCGAACGCGTCAATTCATTACCTTCCCTCGGACCCTGCACAAGCAGGCGGAGGAGGAGGAGTATGAGGAGGAGGAGGAGGAAGAGCAGGCGGAGGAGGAGGAGGAGGAGGAGGAAGATGGAAGGGCTGCTGAAAGTGGAAGGTCCATACGTCAGAGGCTCCTCTGGACTCGTGTCGACACCCCTGTGGCGGAATGATGAGAGTCTTAACTCATGCGCACTTTGGATGTTTGAGGGCCTCTGAATGCCAGCATCACTGAAAGTAGTCACATGCACCATGCAACATTGAAACTTCTGTTTATTGACACAAAAGTCTTTCATTACAGCTAAACAACGTAATGTGAGCAGAAACCATAACTTTCAAAATAACTGTGAACTGTTCGGCAAAGCCGCAAAACTCAACAAACCTTCTGCAAAAATAACAGCAGGTGAGGGTGTCCTTGAATTTGGACAAACAAACGTCTCAGCACCTCCCTTTACAACTGGCCCCTTGAGGGAGAACGACTTCTCTTTCGCGCCCGGCCCCTTCCCTCCCTGCTGCTCCTGCGTAATTGGACCCCAGTGGCGGGCTCAAGGCTGGGGGACGCTTGCTGACTGTCTGGAAGTGCAGGAGCCCCTGAGGGACGGCTTGGCCGACCTCTGGGCTTGGAGGGTGCGGACGCAGGATGCTTGCTGTGACCATGGCTGGAAGCAGTGTGGCCTGCAGGTGGTGGCAGCTGCAATGCAGGCATCCCAGCGCTGGCATGTGCAATGGTCTCCTGCCGAGAGAGGACACCTGCACCATGGTCGGACGACACACTGGCTATCTGAGGGGAGCGGCTTGGCTCATCCGCCACAATCGCATGCTCCACTGATTCCTGGCCTTGTACGGGAGTGGAAGGGCCCGGGGTGATCCTATTTGATGCAGAGAGGGTGGCTGCAGTGAGAGATCGCGTTGCATCAATCTGGCTGTGGAGGAGCCCAGCAAGTGACTGCGTGGCAACAGTGAGGACCTGTGTGCCAGGTGCCAATGCTTCGGAGAAGGCCTGGACAGTTCTTCCCATGGCTTCGGACAAGGCAGGTGCCGACCGCTCCACTGCCTCGGACAAGCCCTGCACAGACCTTTCCAGGGATTGTCCGAAGCCCTGAACAGTCCTTTCCATTGCCGACTCAAAGCCGTGGACAGTCCTTTCCATTGTTGGGCCCAAGCCCTGGATAGTCCTGTCCATTGTGGCCCCGAAGCCCTGGATAGACCTGTCCATTGTTTCCCCGAACACCTGGAGAGACCTCTCCATTGTTGCCCCAAAGCCCTGCAGAGTCCTCTCCATTGTTGCCCCGAAGTCCAACATACTCCTAGCCAATGAATCTATTGACTCAGGCATCTTCTCCACTGCAGCCATCAGCTCCGTGTGTCTGACCCGGGCCTGTTTGCTCATCTCAGCCAGGCGACGGACCTCATCTGCACTCTGTGCAGCAGTCATGATGACCTGCCTTGCCCTGCGGGGAGACAGTGGCCAAACTTGCCTATCCCCCGTGCGTTGCTGCATGCTGCTTGGTCCGGCAACTGGTTCATCCTCAGAGCCACCCCCCCTCCCCTCCAGGGGACTACTATCCCCAGTCTGCAGATGTCTCAGCTCCCCGGATTCTGCAGCGGCTGGTCCGGATTCCTCCTGGTCCTCGCCTCCGGTGGCACTGGCACTGGCAGCTTCAGCGCGTTGAGCCCGAGTTGGTGCTGCTTCATCTGAAAGTGGGAGGTGGAAGAGTGGCTTTAGCAAAAGGACAGCTTTGCTGAAAGGCATGCCAGATTGCGGCAAGGCTCTGACATGGCTGCACACTGAGGATGCATGCTGGCGGGGGGACCAAGTGGAAGGCAACAGGTGAAAAAGGTGAGAGCTTACCCTCGCTGTCGGTTATGGGGTCGGCAGATGCAGTGGTCACAGGACCAGACAGACGTCCTCCAAGTATCTGGTGCACTCTCTCCTCCAGATCCATGAGAGTGACCACTTGTGCAGGTCCGCCACCGGTTCGACGCTGCTCCTTTCGCATCATTGCCAGCTTGGACTGCAGGGGAAAGAAGGGGAGGTTCTGTTACACGATGCCTTGAGACCTCATCGCATGCCCCCCATGTTGCAAGAGCCCTTACATGAGGCCTTGAGACATCTGTCCATGTGTGTGCCCAGAAAGGGCCATGGGTGCATACTGACAGATGGCCATTGGCGCATCATTGCAGCAGGGTGCCCGAAGTCAGCTGCAGATGGAGGGAAGCACAAGTTTGGTAAACCATCACTCACCCTAACGATCCGTGTGAGGTCGTTGAATTTCTTCCTGCACTGAACAGGAGTCCTGGTCGCCATGCTGCTGGAGTTCACCCTCACAGCAACCTCCCTCCAAGATCGTCGATAAGCCTTCTGATTCGGCCTCTTGCCATTATCCGGATACAGGACCTCTCGACGGTGTTCAACTGCAGCCACCAATTGGTCCAGAGCCTCAGTGCTGAAGCGCTCTGCTCTCTGCCTAACCTTCTCCATGATGAACAAGTTTGTACCGCCAGACAAGGGCGAGTGCCGAATCTGAAGCCTGCAGGGCTTTGGGTGTTGAAGCTCAGGCTGACTGACCCACCCCTTTAAGAGCCGGCCGGCGCCTGGAGGTCTCGTGCTTTCCCGTAATTGAGTTCACCTGCGCTGCGCCCGTCCGCGTTGAAATTGAGTAGCGCCTGACCTTTTGCGCCTTAAGAGCACCGTGCAACGGCTGATTTAGCGCCTCAATCCCCTTTGGGGGCGATGCAACCCAATATCGCGCCAGGCGGCGATAAGTTTCGTCTGGCTATAAATTTTGCGCATCACCAGTTCTAACGCCTCAAGCGGGGCTATACCCAATTTCTAGGCCTATAAATTTATATTCAATTACAAAGGGTCTCCACACAAGCTGCCACCTCAAACTAAATGGCATCTGTGTCATAACTTCTCTTCTAACTTCATTCTTCTGGTAATAATCCTGAGTTTATCACCCTGTGTCCCTACATTACAGCAGTGACTACACTTCAAAAGTGCTTGATTGGCTGTGAAGCGCTTTGGGAGGTCCTGAGGTGGGGAAAGGCGCTATAGAAATGCATATCTTTCTTTCTTGGACTCACCAGCCAAGCTTTCACTATTTCAATCCCTTGAAATCTTTCACAATTTTGAAAATCTGCATCCGATTTCCCTTAACGTTCAATGTTCCTGTGAGAGCAGCCTCAAGTTTTGATGTTGCAAACTGTTGGAATGCATCTTAGTATCTCTTACAACGTGACCAAATAGTACAGGGCTGCCTTGGTCCTCTCCCCGAGATTGGCCAAGCACAGCTTCATGACCTCAGAGCTCCTTTAAAGAGCCCATGCTGTCTGCGTTACTCATCTTTCTGTTCCCTAAAATCGTTTTATGAAATAAGTGTTTTAGGTTACTTCTATAATTTCTGCATTAATCATAGGAGCAGGAGGAGGTGATTCCGCCCCTCGAGCCTGTTCGACCATTCAATGAGATCATGGCTGATCTGGATCTCAGCGCCACCCACCTGCCTTGGCACCATATCCTTTTATACCCTCGTCTAGCAAAAATCTGTCGACCTCAGATTTAAAATGATTCATTGAGCCCAAGCATCTACTGCTGTTTGTGGGAGAGAGTGCCACACTTCGACCACCCTTTGCATGAAGAAGAGTGATAGATTTTTGAACGGTAAGCGAGTCAAGGGTTATGGGGAGCTGGCAGGGAAGTGGAGTTGAGGCCAAGATCAGATCAACCATGATCTTATTGAATGGCGGAGCAGACTCGAGGGGCCGAATGACCTCCTCCTGCTCATACGTCTTATGTTCTTATGTTCTAAGTGTTTCCTAAATTCTCTCCTGAATGGCCTGGCTCTGATTTTATGGTTATGTCCCCTTGCCCTAAACACCCTCACTGGCAGAAATAGTTTTTCCCTCTACCCTATCAATTCCTTTCAAAGTCCTAAAAACCTCAATCAAATCACCCCTTAACCTTCTATATTCCAGGGAATACAAACCTAGTTTGTGCAATCGCTCCTCATAATCGAACCCTTGGAGCCCTGGTAACATTCTGGTCAATCTGCGCTGCTCACCTTCCAGTTTCATTTCATATTAAGCTCTCAACCAACATCGGGTCATTTATACATCAGGTCCCCCATTTTATTTATAACAGTGAGAATGGATGGCATTGCAATCATAGAATCATAGAAATTTACAGCACAGAATGAGGCCATTCGGCCCATCGTGTCCGCGCCGGCCGACAATGAGCTATCCAGCCTAATCCCACTTTCCAGCTCTTGGTCCGTAGCCCTGTAGGTTACGGCACTTCAAGTGAATATCCAAGCACTTTTTAAATGTGATGAGGGTTTCTGCCTCTCCCACCCTTTCAGGCAGTGAGTTCCAGACCCCCACCACCCTCTGGGTGAAAAAAGTTCTCCTCAACTCCCCTCTAAACTTCCTACCAATTACTTTAAATCTCTGCCCCCTGTTTATTGACCCCTCTGCTAAGGGAAATAGGTCCTTCCTATGCACTCTACCTAGGCCCCTCATAATTGAGTCTCCCCTCAGCCTCCTCTGTTCCAAAGAAAACAACCACAGTCTATCCAATCTTTCCTCATAGCTAAAATTCTCCAGTCCTGGCAACACCCTCATAAATCTCCCCTGTACCCTCTCTAGTGCAATCACATCTTTAATGTCGAGGAGTTGTAATGTGAAAACATACATGGAGTGGGAATGTTGGGCAGTTGCACAAATGGGCAATAACAAATCGGCAGCCCCTTTACAACTCGCACAATTTCCTTATTGGAAAGTGGCGAATTTCTACTCCCAACCATCACACTTGATAGATAAGAGATTACTTGCATTTATATAGTGCCTTAGTAAGCTCCCCACTGGAGTGGAGCTAATTTACAGAACAAACGGGAAGCTGTTCAACCTCCGTCGCCTCCAGTCCAGATCCAAGGTCATCCCATCCTCTGTCGTCAAATTACAGTATGCAGACGACGCTTGCGTCTGCACTCACTCGGAGGTCGAACTCCAAACCAGCATAAACACCTTCACCAAAGCATACGAGAGCATAGGCCATACACTAAACATCCGTAAGACAAAGGTCCTCTACCAACCTGCCCCCGCCACACAGTACTGCTCCCCGATGATCAAAATCCACGACAAGGCCTTGGACAACGTGGACCACTTTCCATACCTCGGGAGCCTACTTTCAACAAGGGCAGGCGTCGACGACGAAGTCCAACACCGCCTTCAGTGTGCCAGTGCAGCCTTCGGTCGCCTGAGGAAGAGAGTGTTTGAAGACCGGGACCTCAAACCCGGCACTAAGCTCATGGTCTACAGGGCAGCAGTGATACCTGCCCTGCTGTATGCCTCAGAGACATGGACCATGTACAGCAGGCACCTCAAAGCGCTGGAGAGGTACCACCAACGCTCAGCAAGATCCTGCAAATCCATTGGCAGGATAGGCACCAACGTCAGTGTTTTTGCTCAGGCCAACATCCCCAGCATCGAAGCTCTGACCACGCTCAATCAGCTCCGATGGATGGGTCACATTATCCGCATGCCCGATACGAGACTCCCAAAACAAGCGCTCTACTCAGAGTTCCGGCACGGCAAGAGAGCCCCAGGTGGGCAGAGGAAACGCTTCAAGGACACCCTCAAAGCCTCCTTGAAAAAGTGCAACATCCCCACCGACACCTGGGAATCCCTGGCCCAAGACCGCACAAAGTGGAGGAGAAGCATCCGGGAAGGCGCCGAACACCTCAAGTTTCTTCACCGGGAGCAGGCGGAAGCCAAGCGCAGGCAGCGCAAGGAGCGCACGTCAACCCAAGCACCACACCCACCCGCCCCTTCAACCACCGTCTGCCCCACCTGTGACAGAGACTGTAGGTCCCGCATTTGGACTCATCGGTCACCTGAGAACTCATTTTTAGTGTGGAAGCAAGTCATCCTCGGTTCCGAGGGACTGCCTAAGAAGAAGAATTATGTCCTGGGGACAGTCATAAGTCTTCTTCTTCTTCTTCCAGAGACTTGAGCACATAGTCCAGCCCAACACTTCAGTGCAGTGCTGAGGGAGTGCTGCACTGTCGGAGGTGCTGTCTGTCAGCTGAGACATAAAACCAAGGCCCGTCTGCCCTCTCAGGTGGATGTAAAAGATCCCAGGGCACTATTCAAAGAAAAGTAAGTGAGTTATATCCAGTGTCCTGGCCAATATTTATCCCTCAACCAACATCTGGCCATTTATCTCGTTGCTGTTTGTGGGAGCTTGCTGTGCACAAATTGGCTGCCACTTTCCTACATTACAACAGTGACCATATTTCAAAAGTAACTAATTGGCTGTGAATCGCTTTGGGAAGTCTTGAAATGGGGAAAGGTGCTGAACAACTGCAAATATATAAATGCAATTTCTTTCTCTGTATTTGCTGGCATGTTATTTTTACTTGGAATTACATAGGATATACGGCACAGAAACAGGCCATTCGGCCCAACCAGTCCATGCTGGCGTTTATGCTCCACTCGAGCCTCCTCCCGTCATTCCTCATCTAAATCTATCAGCGTAACCCTCTATTCCCTTCTCCCTCATATGCTTGTCCAGCCTCCCCTTAAATGCATCTATAATATTCACCTCAACCACTCCCTGTGGTAGCGAGTTCCACATTCTCACCACTCTCTGGGTAAAGAAGTTTCTTCTGGATTCCCTATTGGATTTCTTAGCGACTATCTTATATTGATGGCCTCTAGTTATGCTCTTCCCACAAGTGGAAACATTCTCTCTCTATCCACTCTATCAAAACCTTTCATAATTTTAAAGACCTCTATTAGGTCACCCCTCAGCCTTCTCTTGTCAACAGAAAAGGGACTATGCTAATAAAATAATTGTTTGACAACTCTGGAATTATTTTCCTTTAAGTATCTGATATTCTCTTTTGGAGTTTAGGAAAGGGGTCACCCTGGAGCTTGCCAATATTTTTAAAGGGTCTTCCGGGTAGAAAGGTTTGAAAATCATTGGCCGAGGATGCCGACTCCCGGGAACTGAGCCCCGGCACAACTCAGTGCCTTTATGTGAACAGAACAGAATACGGACAAATGCGCCCAGCCGTGTACTGACCAAGAGTGTAGACATCTATAAATGTTCCCATCCTGGTCAGTATGTGACACAGCAACAGGAACCATCAAGTAGAATAGTCGACATTAAAAGGGAGAAAACATAAAGCACGAGGGTAGTTTGAGAATCGCCAAGGAAGGAAGTAGGTGAGGCTATGGAACGGATTGGGGAATGTGGGTGGGAAGTTAGAGAAATAGAACAGAAGCGGTTAAATGTCACCGACACTATCTTTGAGTCATCTATCCATGCCATTTTGACTGGGGGCGGGTCGGGGGCGGGGGTCACTTGAGGGTGAACTGGTGTTGGATGGCTGCATTGAGACATTAATCCATGGATATTAATGTCCATAGCCCTGAGGTTAAGGGTCAGGTTAGGGTCTGGCGCCTGATTTACACAATGCCCAACATTGCGGTCCACTGACTCATGGGTACTGTGATGGGTCAGTCTCTCCACCCCCACCCCTGACTGGGCAGGTTCCCCCCTCTGCCTCTGTGTCATATCCTGAGAGCCTAGTCTGTGTAACTCGTCCTTATAATTTAACCCTTTTAGCCCCGGTATCATTCTGGTGAATCTGCGCTGCTCCCCCTCCAGGGCCACGATATCCTTCCTGGGGTGTGGGGCCCAGAACTGAACGCCATGCTCCAGACACTCTAGACCTTTCCTGTAGGGGCTCATAGCAAAGGATTGATAATTGTACCGATTGGGCTGATTGCCGTGCCAGCTTGGCTCAATCTCCGGGACTAGCTGGGATCACCGGGTGGCGGCACCGACCTTTAAGGAGAAGGTGAAGGGAAGAAAATTATTTGAAGAGTAATATGAAAAAGGGACAATATTACTCAGAGCGCACACCTAGGAGATGGATTTCCGTGGGCCTCCTCCCGCAATGCCAGCCGAACTTTGGTGGAGGTTCGGTTGAAAGTTCCGGGGGGTCTTTGGGGAGGAGCGGGAGAAACCCTGAAAATTCTCCCCTTCCCCCTCGCCCCACCAGAGTTTTCTTTGGTTGAAGGGAGTCTTCAAGGTGATGTCACTGAAGTTTTGAAGATTATGAAGGGAATGGACAAAGTTGATCCAGGAAATTTGCTCGCAGTGGTGAAGGGTTCAAAATCCAAGTGAGAAGGAAAGGTGGGATTGCAGAACACGTCTCTGATGGAATCAAAACGGTTCACTTCAACGGAATGTTCACCTGGTTTACAGAAAGGTTTGCCATTTGAAATTCAGTGATACATAGTGCATCGCATAATTTAAATTTACGCATTCTAAGGCCTGTCCCATGGGGTCTGATATTGGTGCATGTGGTCACATTCTAAGGCCTGTCCCCTGGGCCTGATATTGGTGCATGTGGTCACATTCTAAGGCCTGTCCCCTGGGCCTGATATTGGTGCATGTGGTCACATTCTAAGGCCTGTCCCCTGGGCCTGATATCGGTGCATGTGGTCACATTCTAAGTTCTGTCCCCTGGGCCTGATATTGGTGCATGTGGTCACATTCTAAGGCCTGTCTTGTTAGGCCTGATATCGGTGCATGTGGTCACATTCTAAGGCCTGTCCCCTGGGCCCGATATTGGTGCATGTGGTCACATTCTAAGGCCTGTCCAAAAGGGCCTGATATTGGTGCATGTGATCACATTCTAAGGCCTGTCTTGTTAGGCCCGATATCGGTGCATGTGGTCACATTCTAAGGCCTGTCTTGTTAGGCCCGATATCGGTGCATGTGGTCACATTCTAAGGCCTGTCCTGTGAGGCCTGATGTTGGTGCATGTGATCACATTCTAAGGCCTGTCTTGTTAGGCCCGATATCGGTGCATGTGGTCACATTCTAAGGCCTGTCCTGTGAGGCCCGATATCGGTACATGTGGTCACATTCTAAGGCCTGTCCTGTGAGGCCCGATATCGGTGCATGTGGTCACATTCTAAGGCCTGTCTTGTTAGGCCCGATATCGGTGCATGTGGTCACATTCTAAGGCCTGTCCTGTGAGGCCTGATGTTGGTGCATGTGATCACATTCTAAGGCCTGTCTTGTTAGGCCCGATATCGGTGCATGTGGTCACATTCTAAGGCCTGTCTTGTTAGGCCCGATATCGGTACATGTGGTCACATTCTAAGGCCTGTCCTGTGAGGCCTGATATTGGTGCATGTGGTCACATTCTAAGGCCTGTCCTGTGAGGCCTGATATCGGTGCATGTGGTCACATTCTAAGGCCTGTCCCCTGGGCCTGATATTGGTGCATGTGATCACATTCTAAGGCCTGTCTTGTTAGGCCTGATATCGGTGCAATTGACTAAACAAGACGTAGCTGCCAGGCGTATCACAGCTCAACACAGGTACGTCGCAGTCACAAACTATTACAAACGCTATAGTCATGCAAGAATGGCAACAGCACATAGTTTATTGCATTCTTAATGAGAGAGCGAGGGAGAGAGTGATGGCAGCAAGGGGAGCACAGCAGGAACAGACTCTGTAGGAGAGGCTACTTCTCTGTTAGATCAGGGGAACGGGCTTGAAATTCTTCCACATTTCCTTTTACCAAGTTAGCCCTGTGCCAGCAATCTCCATCACAGGGCAGGCCTTAGGGGGAGAGGAGGAAGGCAAGCTATGGGCATTGCCTCCCATTTAATCGACAGAGAGAAACTATTTCCGCTGGTTGGGGATTCTAGGACCGGGGGCATAGTCTAAAAATCCTTTTGGGAGTGAAATTAGTAAACACTTCTCACACAAGGGGTGGTAGATGTTTGGAACTCTCTTCCTCATTGAAACTTATAAAATCTCATTGAAACTTATAAAATTCTGACAGGACTGGACAGACTAGATGCAGGAAGGATGTTCCCGATGGTCGGGGAGTCCAGAACCAGGGGTCACAGTCTAAAGATAAGGGGTAAGCCATTTAGGACAGAGATGAGGAGGAATTTCTTCACCCAGAGAGTGG
Source organism: Somniosus microcephalus (assembly GCF_052327205.1). Lineage (NCBI taxonomy): Eukaryota > Metazoa > Chordata > Chondrichthyes > Squaliformes > Somniosidae > Somniosus > Somniosus microcephalus. The sequence goes on from NC_140989.1 coordinate 11,862,706, forward strand.
TGAACCTGTGGAATTCTCTACCACAGAAGTCAGTAGAGGCCAATTCATTAAATATATTCAAGAAGGAGTTGGATATATTTCTTAAGGCTAAAGGGATCAAGGGATATGGGGAGAAGGCAGGGACAGGGTACTGAATTTGGATGATCAGCCATGATCTCATTGAATGGCGGAGCAGGCTCGAGGGGCCGAATGGCCGACTCCAGCTCCTATCGTCTATGTTTCTATGTTTCTATGTTTCCGCAAACGGCAATTGATGCTAGATCAATTGTTAATTTTAATTTGGAGACTGATAGATTTTTGTTAACCAAAGGTATTAAGGGATATGGGCCAAAGGCGGGTAGATGGAATTAGTTTGCAGATCAGCCATGATCTCATTGAATGGCGGGACAGCTCGAGGGGCTGAATGGCCACCTCCTGTGTCCCTATGTCCGGATTAATGGTGTGACTGAAGATGTCTCCAAACATCCTACTCAATGTAACTGATTGAAGGTTTCACATTTACGCAGTTTTCAAGCGCTGGATCTTTCCCAGGCCTTTACACCACTT